>NC_142127.1:24297500-24897500 GCF_024610735.1 Ursus americanus | reverse complement strand
CATTATAGAGAAGTCCAAAAAGGAAAAAATAAATAAAATGGATCGTAAGAACTTTTAAAATAAGGTACAAGAGAATGTCCCAGGATTTTATGATATGAGCCTTCTGATTGAAAGAGCCTACGAAGTGTCCAGTGTAATAAATTAAGAAGTAGTTCACGCAGTTATAAAGAAGTAAGAAGAGAGAGAAAGATCAAGGATCACATACCAATGAGTGGGAATCAGAATGGTGTTGGACTTTTCTAAAACTGGCTGGAGGCTAGAAGAATGCTTCCAAAGTTTAAGGAGAAAATACTATCAACACAGAATCATGTAGTTGTTAAACTATCACTCAAAAGGCAGAATTAAATAAAAACATCTCTAGATATAGGAAGAGTCAAAACATTTGTTTCCACTACATTCTTTTTGGGAAACTACTGAAGAAGATACTTTAGTAGAATGATGGATTTGACCAAGGAAAAAAGTCATTGGAAATAAGATGTATAGACATAGGAACATGGCAAGGAGAAGTCACATGTTCACAGATGTGTGTCAGGAAGCAGAGTCTTCAGTCCAAGTTGAAGGAAGAAGATGGATATCAATAGGAAGAAGACTTTTTAAAAAAGAAAAATGGGAAATATATTATTTCATGTTTCAGTGTTTGAGAAAAAGATTGGTAGGAATTTGACAGATTGTTGGCATCTTTGAGAAAATTTGCTATAGCTATGATGAAATATAAATGAACTAAACTAAGGCCATCATTGACTCCACAAAAGAAAGTTGAATCCAAAGGAATGATAGTTATATAATAATTTTTGGCTCAACAGCAAATTCTTAGAAAATCACAACAATGGCCGCTAGTAATAGAAACAAAAAATGTGATAGAGCTATAATGGAAAAAATTGAGGGAAGGGAAGGTGTGGAGTATAAGAGAGCTAATATTAAATGATTATAACAGAAAATCAATACATAATACCTACAATAGATAAATCAGGAAAAATCTGTATATACATAGTGTTGAAAAGTATGAAGGTTAATATAAAAAAGAAACAATAACCATAACAAAAAACTAAAACTGTTGAAGGTGGTTGCCTCTGGGAAGTGAGAATAATGAGCAAAAGAGAAGCTAGAGGAATGTCATGTTTAGTCAAAACTTTGGTAGACTAATGTCTTCAGTTCATGTATAACTTCGGTAAGGAATAATAGCTGATTACAAGCTAAGTGTGATGTAGCATTTAAAAAATAAAAATTTTCTTCAAATAGTCTTGAGAGAGAGGGAGTAAGCAATTACACCTAATTGGATAAATGCCCAACTAGGACCCTCAGCAATCAATCTATACCACAAAAAAGGTCCCACTGACCTATCAGTTCCTGAAGACAAGTTAAATGCAGAAAGAATTGTAAGTCTGATTCAGTAGAGAATAATTGTTACAAAATCACAATGGTAACAACCAGAGGATTCAAGCCCCGCATTCACCCTTAATCTGTGTGATTTAGGGCAAGTTATTTAACCTTTCTATATCTCAGTTTCCTCATCTACAAAATACAGGATATATCTTATACCTCATAGCGTTAGGGGATGATTCAATGGGTTAATACAGCAAACACGCTTACAAGAGCACCTGGTACATAGTAAATGCTCAATAAAGGTTAGCTATTATTATTATCAAAAGAACTCCAGAATTTTGAACCCTAACATAAGTCCTCTGAAAATACAGGTGTCACCCTTTGAGCTCTCTAGTGTTTCCAGTTGACAACTCATTCTTTAATGCACCCACTAAGGGCAGTGAAACAGTCAGGGTCAAAGAAGAAGGCAAGGGGAAGTGGGGACCCTCACCCTTCTCCTACTCCCTCTGGCCTGGCTTCCCTTTGTCCTGTGAAGGCATTTTACCCACACAAATGAGCCTTGCCAAACCAACAGCCAAAGAATAAGATGCTTTAGGTTTGCATTTCGCACCGTATTAGAAAGAAACATCCGTGCTATTTAATGCGATATTTATCTTCCTGGACATTAAATGGAAGGGGCTGGGAAATAATCTCTTGGTTGTTATTAGTAGGTGAGGTGCAACTAGTTTCCTGATTCTTTGCCGTCCACGGAAAGCTTTTCATATTTGTGTCTTTTATAGAAATCTGCAAAGGAAAAAAAAGCCCCTTCACTACTCACCTACTCAAAACCTTTTCATTTTCAAATCAAGGGAAGCTGCCAAAACTGTATTAATTTTTAAAAAATAACTCTCTCAGTAATGCTCCCCTTGGATGAATAAAGAGGGAGTCTAATTCTGAGCCCATTTTTTATCCTCCATGTGTACTCACCACAATATACAAGTTAGCTCATTAGTGCTCTCGGCAAGGGCCATCATTTTTAAATGATCAAAGTGTTTGTTTGGGGAGAAATCAGTCACATAGAGTAATGGTTCCCAAACTGTGATCCTGAGCATTTAGAGGAGATTCCTCTGTGGTTCATTTAGGAGATATTTTAAGGGAAATGTGAAGGCTAATAAAATATAGGACCAAGTGGGAATGGTTTGAAGATAAAGGGACATAGAATGGTCATTATATTGATTTGGGGACAGGGATCTGAAATCAGTGGCAGTTCAAAAATGAGAAATAAGAAATGTAAATCATCGTATGTAAAACAGATGCAAAATAATCCCAGGAATTGATGATTTAGGTCATAGGCTAAAAGGAAATTTTTATAATAGAGACAAATTTTGTAATATAACTCTTAAAATGAAAACTATACATGGCTAAACTTTAAAACAGAATGCTTTAACTTAATAATCTTTCAAATAAGGTTTTTCATAGAGCAAAAGGCAAATTTTTGCTCCTTATAAGTAGAGATGATTTAAATACAGATTGCTAAGTTTTAATCATTAAATAAAGAAAATATATATTTGGTCATATTTCATATTCTCAAGTTTCCCTGGTAATTTGTGGCTTTACCACTGATTTGATTTTCCTCATCTAGCCGCAGTGAAAGACACACCCAAATCAAGCAGCAAGAAGAAATAAAAAGTTGAGAGTTATTTTTGAAATTTTGGCCACAAGTTCTACAGAAACTTAATGGCAAATTTCCTAAAGGAATGTAAAAAGTATTAATTAAATATCCTTTATAGGAGTTTATTTGTCGGTTGCTAGACATGTTGCAGGGACTTATGGGATGTTAATTTGGGGGTCTCTGTTGAAAGAAGAAAAGGAATAAGATGGGGATTGGAAGGTCTTGGTGAAGCAAATGCATTTGGGGTTGCAAAATTTTTTAAAATATATATTTCACACCTTTCTTATAAATTTGGGATAAAATACTTTTTCTTTTAAGGTTATGAACCATCACTTAAAATTTCTGCTTCATGATTTATAAAGCCCTTACAAAACTGATAAAGGCTAAACAGATTCCCTACAATAGCAATTAATAATGGGGATTTACAGTGAGTGCATGGGAAAGAAGGCAAAATTCATCCTAACCATAAAACAAGGATATCTCTAGAGAAAGAATCTCAACTCCTTCTGGAATCCCAAACATACCTGTAGAAAACGCACTGTAAGTGACAACTGCTAATTTGCAGTGATTTATAGGCATCTCGCAGCACTCCTAGGAGATACTACATGATCTTAAAGGAGAGTGTATTTTGAAAAAAACACCTTCCACGTAATTATGACCTGCTCCCATCCTGATCCTTGATTAAAAATCAAAGAAAGAACCAAAAGCTTAAAGCAAGGAAAAATCCAAAAAAAAGTTCAAAGTACATGAGCTTCAATCTGCATTAGTAGTTAAGAGCAATGGAGCAAAGAAAGCTTCAATAAAGATAGAGTAAATTAAAAAGAGAAGAAATGTATTTTTATTTAAGATAAAGACTATACGCAGTTCATGCTAATAACCCCAAAGAACAGCACAGTACTTGGTTATCTGGCAGGTATGGGATAGATGTCATTAAATTGAATATTAAAGTATCAATAGAAATATTTCACTTTATTTCTCAAAATGATTTCATCTATATTATCCCTCTTCATAAAAGCAGTAGTATTGTACAATATGAAGTACATTGTTACATCCATTTGAAAGATAAGGAAATTGAGCTACAGTTCAAATGAGCATTTCTGGGGTGATTTCTATAAGCAAAACATTGTGTTGAGTCCTACATAGGCTAGGGAGAATTACAATTAAAATAAACATATTTCTTTTTTACTTACATCCAAAATGTCACGTGATCTACAAAATCAGCCTCTTGAAAAGGTATCATTGATTCCTAAACTGAGGCACAAAGATATGAAGTAACTACATGTTAGCCAGCTAGTCATCTGATCCTACACCAAGACACACAAGGTTTCCTTGAGGCTACACAGGGCAGAGATCGGCTGCTCTCTTTCCATTGGACTATTCCATCCCAAAATGTCAGGGTGATGTATGGATTGGCATATGGATCAAGAAAAGAGTCTTGCTTTATTTAAGTCAAAATCATCAGAGAGAATTTCTAAGTAAGCAACACATCTAAGTAAGTTTGTCCAGTTTGCTATCCTTCACTGGCCACACTGCGCTGTCCGTTATTTTGAGTCATATTTATACAGATAGACTTGCAGCTGATGCTACAGGCACTTGTCCTTCAGACTTTTTCCTCACCAGAAATCTTGCCTTCTCTTTAGTGTATGCAGCCCTTCACCCTGTCGAATGCTATTCTTTGCAACTCAGCTCCCATGATATACTTCAACATTATAAACCAGCGGAGCCACGAGCTGCGTCAGCGGCCATGTCATTTTGGGTTACATGTTTCTGTCCTTTCTTCAGGAAACTGCACGGCTGGAACGCTGACCTCCACGGTTGCAGTCAACTGCCATGGGCTACTAGTCAAAGAAAAAGTGAGAGCGCGGAAGAGCAAGGGCAGTCACAGCGGAGAAACTTCTGGTTGGCCTCATCTTACATTCCTGTCTTTTACCCTGCTATGCCAGCTTGATGATTTATAAAGACTACCTTTTTATGTGATTCCAACTTTAAACTTCATTTAAGGGCAGTGTCTTTCTCTTTTAATAAAATTTGGTTCAAGTAAACAAACTTATAACATGACAGCATTTTATCTTTAGCTTTAAAAAAAGGTGGGGGATACAATCTAAAACAAAGAAATCTACAAACTGTTTTAGAGTGTCCTCTTCTCATTCTCAGACTGGCACTGTACAACCCTTTTAGTTGCTTTATGTTTATTTCCCCTTCATGTGTTCCTATTTCCCATCTGATCCTTTTTAGATACTTAATATACTTGATTATTTTTTCAGATATGTTTATTATCAGTACAAAGAAAAATAGTAGTCTTTGATGGTGCCCAGCGAAGTCACTTTCTTTTTCCACATTGATCATTGTTCCCTTTACACAGAGGAAACATGGCTTAAGCCAGAGAAAGAACTTAAATTTCTGTAATTCCAATAACATGGACCCCTTCAAGATGATAATAATTAATCATTGGTTATGAATAAATCATTCATTATGAAGAAATGACAATATCTGACAATACCCAACAACTCTGCTGACTTTCTCTTATCTTTGCTTATCCTAGATTCTGAAGACCAGCTCTTCTAATGGCTCTAGAGCCAGTCCTCAGAGGAACAAGTAAAAGTCAGCCCCACTGCCTTGAGAGGATTAATATTCAGTGAGCCTTTAAAAACCCAGAGTTGGTGAGCAACCACTCTAAGTCTCTGCTCTAATGGGAGGCTTAAATGTTAGGTCTAAATCTGAGAACTCTTGTGGCCCCTCCCTATGTTCTTTACCTGCCTCTAGTATTGATTTAACCTATAAGATGGCTCCCCCATCCTTGACAGGTAGTCCTTGCTACACAGATCCTTCCCTATAAGGGAGAGTGCTTTCCCTGAACCACTCACGTTCGCTGAAGGGCTGCCTCCCCTGAGATCTTGCTCATTCTCTTTCCTGGGACTAGATTATATTCTTAGCATCCCTGTCACCTAGTGGAGGCCCTGCTACATATGCACAGATCTCTTAGCACAGAATAGCATCTCACCCCAATCCTTTGTGACCTTGGTCCTGCCAAGTGTTCGAACCAACCGGTAAACATGATTGCTTGAAATGTCTTTGAGTTTCTTTAACTCTTAAACATTTGTCTTACCAGAACTAGTCCCTGAAAATGTATTAATTTTCACCCCTGTAGAAATTGAATTTTCCTGGTGAATGTCAGCAAGAGAGAAGAGAAGCCCCTAAAAAATTTATAAAGCCATATGGAAAATACCATTTTGGATCTGCAATAGCTTGCTATTCTCTTCCCCCCCCCCCTCTCTCTCTCTCTCTCTCTCTCTCTCTCTCTCTAAGTCTCTGCCTATCTCTGTCTCTGTCCGTCTGTTTCTCTCTCCTCTTTCTCACACACACACACATCCCACTTAGGGAAATGTTCGTTAGAGAAAGTGTTTAAAAAGTGTAGATTTTCTTGCACCAAAACCAATAAGATACATAGGAATAAACCTAACCAAAGAGGTAAAAGATCTGTAGTCTGAAAACCACAGAACATTTATGAAAGAAATTGAAGAGGGCACAAAGAAATGGAAAAACATTCCATGCTCATTGATCGGACAAACAGATATTGTGAAAATGTCTATACTACCCAAAGCAATCTACACACTTAATGCAATGCCTATCAAAAGACCAGCAGCATTTTTCATAGAGCTAAAACAAATAATCCTAAAATCTGTATGGAACCACAAAGACCCTGAATTGCCAAAGCTAATTCTGAAAAAGGAAAGCAGCACTGGAGGCATCACAGTTTTGAATTTCAAGCTCTATTACAAAGCTGTACTCATCAAGACAGTACGGTACTGACACAAAAACAGACATGTTGATTAACAGAATGGAATAGAAAACCCAGAAACAGACCTGCAACTGTATAGTCAACTCATCTTCGACCAATCAAGAAAGAATTTTCAATAGAAAAAAGACGTCTCTTCAACAAATGATGTTAGAACCCCAGCAACATGCAGAAGAATGAAACTGGACCACTTTTTTATACTATACACAAAAACAAATTCAAAATGGTTGAAATACCTAAATGTGAAACAGGAAACCTTCAAAATCCTGGAGAACACAGGCAGTAAACTCTTTCACCTTGGCCGCAGCACCTTTTTGTTAGACACGTTGCCAGAGGCAAGGGAAACAAAAGCAAAAACGAACTATTGGGACTTCATTAAGATAAAAAGCTTCCGGGGGTACCTGGGTGGCTCAGTTGGTTGGGAGATTCCGCTCAGGTCATGATCCTGGAGTCCCAGGATCAAGCCCTTAACCGGGCTCCCTGCTCAGCAGGGAGTCTGCTTCTCCCTCTGACCTTCCCCCCTGTCATGCTCTCTCACTCTCTCATTCTCTCTCCCAAATAAATAAATAAATAAAATCTTTTTTAAAAAAGATAAAAAGCTTCTGTACAGTGAAGGAAACAATCAACAAAACTAAAAGGCAGCTTATAGAATTGGAGAAGATACTTGCAAATGACATATCTAATAAAGGGTTAGTATCCAAAATCTATAAAGAACGTATCAAACTCAACACTCAAAAAACAAATAATCCAGTTAAGGAACGGGCAGAAGATGAATAGACGTTTTTCCAAAGAAGACATCCATATGGCCAATAGGCAAATGAAAAGATGCTCAACATCATTCATCATCAAGGAAACACAAATCAAACCCACAATGAGCTATCACCTCACACATGACAGAACGGCTAAAATTAACAACACAGAACACAACAGATGTTGGCGAGGTTGTAAAGAAAGGGGAACCCTCTTCCACTGTTTGTAGGAATCCAAACTGGTGCAGCCACTCTGGAAAACAGTATGGAGGTGCCTCAAAAGTTAAAACTACAACTACCCTATGACCCAGCAATTGCACTACTAGGTATTTACCCAAAGGATGCAAAAATACAGATTTGAAGGGGTACATGCACCCCAGTGTTTATAGCAGCATTATCAACAATAGCTAAACTATGGAAAGAGCCCAAATGTCCATGGACTGATGAATGGATAAAGAAGAGGTGGTATATATATACAATGGAGTATTATTCAGCCATCAAAAAGAATGAAATCTTGTCATTTGCAAGGGAGCAGATGGAGCTAGGGTGTACTATGCTAAGGAAAATAAGTCAGAGCAAGACAAATACCATAGGATTGAATTCATATGTGGAATTTAAGAAACAAAACAGATGAACATATGGAAAGGAGGGGAAAAAAAGAGAAAGAGGGAAATAAACCATAAGAGACTCTTAACTATAGAAAACAAACTGAGTGTTGATGGAGGGAGGTGGGTGGGAAGTGGGCAAATGGGTGATGGGTGTTAAGGAGGGCACTTGTTATGGTGAGCACTGGGTGTTATATGTTAGTAATGACTCACTAAATTCTACTCCTGAAACCAATATTACACTATATGTTAACTAATTAGAATTTAAATTAAAATTTGAAAAAAAAAGTATAGATTTTCTAAGACAAATGCCCAGATTTTCTATGATATAGAGGGAGCTGGAGCCTTACAGGCAGAATAAAAGATGGAGATCTCTAGCTTCCATTTCTTTTCTTTTTTTTTAAGATTTGTTTATTTATTTGAGGGGGGGGACAGAGAAGAGGGAGAGAGAGAATCCTCAAGCGGACTCCCCAGTGAGTAGGGAGCCCAACACGGGGCTCTATTTCACAACCCTGAGATCATGACCGGAGACAAACCAAGAGTCTGAACCTCAACTGACTGAGCCACCCAGACACCTCAACATCTCTAGCTTCTTAATGAAAGCTGACATTTCATGGTGTTGTGCTACTGGTTCCATAGGCTGAGTTTCAAAACAGAGGCTGCATTATACAGAAGACTTAGTTTTTATTGTTGTTGTGGTTGTGGTTGTGGTTGTTGTTGTTAGTTTATCTTTAAAGCCTATAAGATTTGGCACCCAGTGACTAGTAGAAGCCAGATTTTGATTCATAAGGCCAAGACCGAGTTCAAGAATCTGTATTTTTAAAAGCTCTCCAACTGGTTCTTGTGATCAGCCAAATTTTATACCCACTGCACTAGGGAGTGGTAACATGGTATATGCAACCTACATGACGATATACAGCCTAGCATGGTATTAGAAGATAACCCCCCTTCCAAATAAGAGGAAGATCTAAGACCCTACTTCTAAGACTTTGGTATCAGCCTCTGGATACTCCGAAGTCATTGTCAAAATAAATTAGTTAATAAATTGGTGGTCTCAGATTAGGAATGAAAAGCAATACTGAGTAGTACCACAGTCGGAAAGCATATTCCAGAATGAAAGAATAAAAGCTCGGAGAAAGGAACTATCCTTGTTTTTGGTCCTGAATAAATGTCTGGGCTTGTCTTGCCCATAAAAACAAAGATAAAGATAAAAGCATAAGAAGATAATATTGGAAATATCAAGAAAGGCAACTGGTAATGCCCAATTAAATTAAAGGGACTATTTCACATACTGGTGAGATCAAACTAAAGCTGATGAATCCATTGCACACACCTAGTTGACTATAAGTAAGAATATCAAATAGATTAAAGAGCAGGAAAAACTCCTGGGTGACAGCATCATTCACACAAGGGCATGTGCATCCTCATTCAGGACTACATCAATTGCTTTGTAACCTTAGGTTATTTGACATACTACTAAAATCCACCATAAGGCAAACAGATTAAGTGAGACCATGTATATAAAGCACTGATGTCTAGCTCAGTGGATGTACTCTTTGTTTCTTCTTTCCTACTCTTCAAAAGAAATCCTTCCTAGGGCAATAGAGAAAATCACGGCAACCATGCCTAGCATCCAGCATCGATAGATTCATGCCCATGGGAGAAAGTGAAGATAATCACGAGAAATTCTAAGACAGTGTAGGGTACCAACTAAGAACACAAGAGTAAACCCATTGCTCAGTAATGTAAATAATATGTATTTATGAGAATAACTGTTTTTGAAATAAGAAAAATGTAGTGATATGAGAGGCATTACATTCTATTTTTGCAAGTGTCTTTAATGTGTGGCTTAATAGATGACAGCATGAATCTCACATCTGCTTCTTCATTTAATCTATTGTGATATCACATGTTCCATAGCCTCTGGAAGACTTCATTGTATATTCATGTAAGAATAAGAGTTAAAAAAGCAAATAATATTTTAGAATTATTATGGAAATGGATTTGACTTCTGGTACTCCCTGAAAGGCAAGGAATCCCTAAGGACCCCTAGATCACCTTTGAGAACCATTGATGGAACACTTCGCCTGTTGGATCTATATACACAAATATATGAGTAAATGAACAAATGAACATAGAGTAAAAAGTAAAAAGTAGAAAATACAAAAGGCCCTTTCTTTTATCAAATTTTCTAGTGAATATTCTTTATGTTGTGTCCTGAATGCAAGCCCCCTTTGACGAGAGTAGGGACAGCCATTCCTAATCCAATGAAATGATCTTGGTGGGTACTGTCCAAATCATAACCTTCCAAATCATAACCTGGCCTTTTAAGTCCTTATCTGCCACCCACCTTGATCAGCCGTTGGTCTAAGAATAGCTTCATAAGCAAAACAAAGCCAATTATTCTTTACCTAGAATTTTTCTGGCTCAAGCTGATGGGGAAGAACTTTTTCTTCTATAATAAACCACTCTAAGCATATGAACTGCCAACTCTCATCTTACCCTCTTTTTTGAGAAAGACTGTGTGTTGTGGAGGAAAAAGAAATCAGTAAATCAGTAATTAGGCAGAGGCAGAGCACAGAGTGTTTCTAAATGTCAGTTATATGGCAAATTTTGTTTTCTCATGTGTCCACAAGATCTCCTATTCCACATGTTCTTCTTACGACAGGACACTGGCACTCCTCTCATTAAGGATCTATATTCCCTTGGGGTGCCTGGGTGGCTCAGTTGGTTAAGCTCTTGATTTCAGCTCAGGTCATGATCTCAGGGTGATGAGATCGAGCCCCATGTTGGGCTCTGTGCTGGGCATGGAACCTGCTTAAGATTCTCTTTCTTTTTCTCCTTCTCTGTCTGGTCCTCCCCACCTGTACTCTCTCTCTCTCTCTCAAAAAAAAAAAAAAAAATTAGAAGAATCTATATTCCCTTCTCTCAAATGTAGCAAGCCTCTAACTACCACAAAAGTGACAGTATATGACTTCCAAAACTAGTACATAAAAGGTCACACAACTCCCACCTAGTCCTCTTGAAATACTAGCTCTTCGCACCCAGTTACTATACCATGAAGACACTGAATGAGGTCAGAGAAGGCCCATGTGGAAGGAAATAGAGTCCCCCACCTTTAACTCTCAGCTCTGGCTGGGCTTCCAGGAAATATAGCATTGGCTTTCCAGTTTTGTAAGTAAGCCATCTTGGAAGTAAATTTTCCAGGTCTGAGTGGAGCTTCCCCAAGCAATGAGATGAAACTTCCTTACTGAGTCCTGCCCAAATTGAAGAGTTGTGAGTTAAATTAACATTTGGGTACGGTCTATTATCCAACCATAGATAACTAATATATGCTAAGAGAGCCAATACCCTTTTTCTTCTCTAGTTAAATTAGCTCAGATTGGGTTTCTACATTTGCAACTGACAGAGACCTGACCAGTATAAGATGATTTTTATGTAGATTTTCCTATTTGTTAGTTTGTTGTCACGTTTTAATATTAAGTGATAGAGAAGACAGGAGAAAGGAGATTCCCTCTGCTATCATCCAACAATTTTAACCAGCTGCCCAAAGCTCAGACTTGTTTTGGATAATATAATGATTAATTTATTAATAGCTTGTACCCTGAATAAGAATATCAGTTCCACTATTTTTGAATAATGTGAACAGATTTCCTAAATTAACCAAACAATAGAGCTATTCTTTTTTTTTTTTTTAAGATTTTATTTATTTATTTGAGAGAGAGTGCGAGCAGGGGTGGAGAGTTTGGGGAGTGACAGAGGGAGAGAGAGAAGCAGACTCCCTGCTGAGCAGGGAGCCAGACCCAGGCTGGATCCCAGGGCCCTGAGAATATAGATCTACTTTCTTATTGAGTAATTTCCTTGTTTCTGAAAATTACAACCAGAACTTTGAGGGGGGAAAAATGCATTGTTGTATAGATGAATAATAGAATAATAATAGAATGATAGTATCATTGCCCACTTAACATTTTCCATCAATATAAAATAATCTTTGTGAATCCTTCGACTGTGACAAAATCATCCTGAAGTATTTTGCTTAAAGTAATGAGGTCATCTCTCTTTTTCACATGATCAGTTGGTGATGTGGGAGAACATTTCAAGATATAGAAACCAATTGTGTTCAAGCTTGACCGTGCAGTGATTGCCTTGAAAAGTCCCAACATTTAAAAAAAAAAGTTTTCTTTAGATAATTATATATATTTTATTTTTAATGTATCATAAAATATTAATTTTTAAGTTATTATATATTATATTATTCAATTTTATTATTATTACTATTCAAATAGTTCTCTATTCTGATTCTTTGACTTGAATTTGGCTTTTTCTTTTTCCTTTGAAACTACATCTGGCATTAGGTTGGGTTTTCAAGAAGATCATCATTTATAGCCCTAGAGATACTAGAGGTTTACAGTAGTTAGAAACACTCCTTGAAAATATTGCACTAATTTCTAAGTTCAAGGAAGAAGCCTTAAAAGAGTTGTAGTGGCTTGTGAAGATGACTTTAGAGAGCATTAGTCACCTGAAGATCTGTAGTTGAAAGTAACAGTGGTGGGGATAATTTTTCTTCCCTCTGTCTATGCAGAAGCCTGCTTCCTACCCTTGGAGACGTCAGAGTTTCTGTGTTTCAGGCATTTGTCTCCTAAGGGAAGAAACACCAATGGAAGCAGATCATTATCACAAGGATCTCTGCCAACCACAGGCCTTAAAAGGCTATCAGGTCATTTTCCATCCCAACCTTCTTTCTTCCAGTCTTTCCTTCCTGAATATCTGCCAATTACTTCCGCCAATTGTTTCCTGTCCCAAAACTTAGCTTTTGATCTGTGATGGGCCTTAACTTACTACGTGGTTAATATGTTTTCAAATTAGTCTTCTGTGGGTATTTTAATAGCATCGAGCACTGGTAATACTTGTGCTCTTCCTTATTTCTTCCACTCAGGTCAGACCAGAGGTTTCCCAAGGCTCTCAGTTCATTGGTTTAGGAGCCCTTGAGATGCATTAAAGAGCTAATGATCCATAAAAATTCAGGCTTGATGTTTTTTAACCCTCTCTGGTTTTCTTTCCATGTATGTGTAAGTCCACCACTGCAGAGTGTCCATGTTCAAATTAGAAATCTGCAGGGTCCCAGGGAAAATTAATAGTCTACAATACAAAGTTG
Organism: Ursus americanus; assembly: GCF_024610735.1. NCBI lineage: Eukaryota > Metazoa > Chordata > Mammalia > Carnivora > Ursidae > Ursus > Ursus americanus. The sequence goes on along the minus strand of NC_142127.1, from coordinate 24,884,221 downwards.
ATTTAAAACTTGGATATGAAAAGTCTCTATAGTGTTGTTACTTTTTTAGCAGTCGAGTGAATAACGCTAATATGTCTAATTAATACCTAAAGAGATTTTTTCCCATTTGATCAATTACAAAAATATCGTTAATATTTTTTCAGGATACACTGTGTTTATATAGGGGATTCATTACAGAATCATTATTCTACTTTTTCCAGGAGGAGATGTGAATATGAAAGAACCATCAAGTAGTCCCTCTGTCCCTCCAGACATGGGGGAGACTTCACTGATTAATCTGTACCAATTCTTTTAACAGATAAATCAAATAGGCATTTTAAAGTGCTTCCTACTTTTTATCATTTCAAATGAATTTATAACACTTCAGTTCCTATAGAATGAAGATTTAAAAATTGTTAAAGATCAGAATATTAAAAAATAACCCATAAGTAAACAGTCTTTGTGTGACCTGGAAAACAAATAGAATGTGTAGAGCTAAAATTACTTGACAAAAACAAACAAAAAAGGAGATAATTTCTGTAAAAAAATAAGTTTCTTTAAAGCATTTTTATTGTTTCTTTAAAAAAAAAACTTTGTTAGTGTTTTCCAATTACAGATGGAAAAGATGTTGGAATATAGCACTTTCGAAGGTGATGATCAAAGTCTTTTCATTCAGCTTTTTGTGACTATTAAAGCTGCTCATTTGGTGGAGACGATCATTAGTGCCTTAATGTGAAACAAAAGCTCCAGGACAAGAACTTCTGGTTGAAGATCAATATGAAAGATATCATTTCAGTTACAGCCTTAATAATTGTAACCGTAGGGAGTCTGGCAGAGTTGGTTTTATGAATTAATATAATATAGAATCCACCAGGTACAAATAGAGAGTACAAATAAAGGAGACTTGCTGGTAGTGACTACACTGGGAATATGTGGGTGAGAGGGAATTGTTTGATAAATGAGAGTTGACTCAAAGTGGGCTCTGGGACAGTCACCACAAACACATCTTCCAAGGAGAGAATGCATATCTTGAGGGCCAAATTGAGAAAGGAATTCAACCAAGGAGAATAAAACTGGAAAAGACCACTTGAAAAACGATTAATTTTACACATTCCATTATCTTATAATGTTCTTTGTAGGATTTTTTTTTTTCTTTAAGAGGGTAAAATCAAACATACGGTTGACATTTTCATGTGATTTGCTTCTGAGGTACAATAGTGCACTTGGACAGAAGTTACAAACAACTTGGTTCAGACACTGTTACCAATCTACCAAAAAAAATAATATGCCATTAACCTTTTCTGATTAATAGAGCTTATCACTTTATCCTGGGGCAAACTGTAAATGAAAAATAAAGTTCAAAAATATATCTACTCAATTTACTCAAGATAAAATTAAAGTATTTTTTTTTTAGTTTCGTGGATTATCTTTATTATCTGTGTGTAGTTTATTTCTTTATCTTTACCTTGATGTTTGCCCTTTGATTCTATCTTTGAACATTTATTTTGCATGTTGAAGCCAGTTATCATTTTCCAGACATTTTTACTTTTTCTTATTCCTTGTGATGTTGTAATGAGAGATTGCTTCCCTTGAACTGGAATCTGATACCTTTCCTGGGAGTTAAAAGTGCAAAATAAATTTTGAGTTTTCCTCTACCAAGAGTAGAAAGATAACATTTAAAACATGTAAAGATATCTAATATTGCTTAGATTTTATTCAAATATGTAGGGATAAACATTACTTATACATGGATGAATATTCATATATGATTATAAATTGCTTACACATGAAACAAACTACTTACATATGAAACAAACAACATCCCTGTTTTTATTATATCTTTAAGTCATAATACCAACATTTAGATCCACAGGTTTTGCCCAATTTCTAATTCCTATGAAATATTTTGGCCTTCAAAGAAACTGAATCTATAGGCACTCAAGTGAAATATACATATTTGCTTAAATATTCTCAGGCACCACTTTTTTCTTGAAATCCACGGACATCCTTTGGCTCATGCCCACCCTTTAGTCATTCCTTCAACTTCTTTGCAGCCTTACCCTGCAAACTTGAGCCTTCTTTTGTGTCTGCAATTTGTCCTACTGGGATCTTGGCTGTTTCTGTAGCATTAAATATCATCTGTTTGCTGTTGGCATCAAAATATATTTCCAGGGCATACCTACTTCCTGAGCTCCAAACTCACATAATTGATTATGCCACTGACACTTTGACTTTGATATGTCACTGAAATCTCAAGCTTCCCACAATCAAATCTAACTATTTGGCCAAATCTAATCACTTTGTCAAATCTGTATCATTCTTGGTTCTTCCCATCTCAGTGATTGGCACTTTCATCAATCCATTTTCTTCCACCCAGAAGCCTTTCCACTTCCTTGCTCAAAATATTCTTTCATTTTTTTTCTTCTGTATATCTTTATTCAATCAATCTAGCCAAGCTACCTTCATCTATTGGGTCAAGAATAGTTTGGACTCCTGAATAGTGTTCCCCCCGCCCCTTTTCCCCTTCCTCTTCTAACTCATTCTTCACCAAGCAGAGAGACTCAACTGCTTAGAAGATTCAGTGACCTATAGCTGTGCATCAAGTAATAAAATCTAAACTCCTTATCATAGACTGAAAAACCCTATATGATCTAAAGAATGTCCCCATGCCTGCCTCTCTCTTAATCCACTCTATCATTTAATTCTGATCTTTTACTAGCCCTATCTCTATCTGATATTATTGTGTTTATAGCAGTGAACTCTCCTGATTAAAAATTACATTTCCCAGTCCTTTTTGAAGCAAATGTGATATAGTTTTGAAAAATGAGATATAAGTAGAAATTACCGAATTGGCCTTCCATGAAAGCTATTTAAAAGAGGATAGGTTCAGCTTGCACAGGACTTTTGCCCTTTGCTTGTCTTTCCTGCCTGGAATCCATGCAGTTGTAATGCTAAAGGTAAAGCAGCCATCTGCTGGCCATAAGAAGATCAGCAATAGGAAATAAACTACATTCTAAAGATAGTGAGGGAAAGGGAAAAGAAGCCTGTGTCTGTTTAGATTGACATTTTGTTTAGTAGGCACTACAACTGTTGGGAAGTTACCGCCTCTGGATTTTTATTACACAAAAAATTAAGCCTGTTATATATGTACCCATTTACTTACTTATATGTCCACTTTTTTGTTACCTCAGGCCAAATAGAGTCTCCATTGGTTACAAAAGCTCATGTGACTATTTCCAAACTGAATTACATTATCCAGAGGGATGGGTGAATTCCCTTCCTGGAGTTAGGTTCAGCTTGAGAGCAGTTTGTTTGATAGCCACAATTCTCCATCAAATTTTTTAAAAAGATCATTTATTTAATTGTCAGAGAGAGAAAGAGAGCAAGCAGGGGGAGTGGCAGGCAGAGGGAGAAGCAGGCTCCCTGCTGAGCAAGGAGCCTAATGCGGGACTGATCCCAGGACCCTAGGACCCTGGGATTATGACCTGAGCTGAAGGCAGATGCTTAACCGACTGAACCACCCAGGCATCCCTCCCCATCAAATTTTTATCCAACAAACTACTTAGTTTTGCTAGATACAGGTGGGATCATTTCCAGCTTTCCCTGTCTTATCCTCTAGTACAATAGACTGATTATATTTATGTATATAAAATTAAGCCCCCAGACTGCCCTTCTACTAGTGCTCCTGGTGGTAACTCCAGCTCCATCTTCAGCAATCTACTTGTTACCATAGCTCCCGGGATGCCTTATCCCACCGCCCGTCCCCTACTATCGCTACTGTGTAGTTTTCTAGGAGTTTTTGTTTCTGTGTGGCTATAAAATGATGGGAGTGGATAAAGGGCAACAGAATTCTGGCCATTTCAGACAACAGTGGCTGTGCAGTAGGGAATTCTTGCCTAATTTTTGGTTAGCACACATGCCATCTCTGAATTAAAAGATAGGCGGTTGAAGACATGAGCCTCTTTTATCCTTGATGGATACAATGGTGACTTTATTGTTCAGGAAGCAAAGCATAGACGGACTAATGGGGTTTCCTCCCCTCAGTTCAGTCCCTTTATTCCTATAATTATGATATCCCTAGATTCTAATTTTTTCTTACTCTTGTGCTTTTGCCCCTTTTGTGTCTTCAGAGATGTTCTGCTCAGAAATTAGAAAAGATAGCATTATATGCTATTAGTCACATAATATTTTACTTTTTAAAGTGTAAGTAACTTATAAAGTATATATATGTATGTACATACATACTTATGTATATGTACATATATGTATGTGTGTGCATATATGTAACTTATTTTCAGCCAGATTCTGTTGAGTTTAGACATAATATCTGTAATGTCTGACTTTAAGGAGTTTTCACTTTAATAGGGAATATGCAATATGAAAATACAAAAATACAATAATAAAGGTTAATAAGTTCTTGAAATAAATTACAAAGAAATACACTAAAGCCATGCATAATGAATAATTACATAATTAATCAAATGAACAATTGCTATATGAGTTCAGATGAGGGAAAGGCCAGCCAGATAAAACACTGGGTAGGAGATGGAGTTTTAATTGGTTCCTTAAAGTTCAATAGAATTTTAGTGGACATAAGAGAGAATATACATCTGATTCCCATTTATTCTCTGGGCCAGGTTGAACATAACAGAATCTCAACATGGGGCCTACAACAAGGTAGGGTTTCAGGGCTTAGAATTATACAGACTGTGGCTCAGAATGGCCAAAGGTTGCACTTTGGTATCAGGCATTCTTGGAATCACATCTCTGTTTCCTTTGTTGGTATGAAGGTTTAATCTAATCTTCATTGTTATAGCACTTAGCACTGTGTCAAGTACATAGTAGATTCTCCCAAATGGTAAACATTTATATTATTGTAATGTAAGAGCTAACCAGAGTCATAGCTGAGGATGGAACGTAGCAAGCTTTATTATGGAAACAGTATCAGATATCGAAGACTTGTCTAAGAATCAGAAGCTTAAACAAATCAAGAATCAGATGAGTAAGAAGAGCTCTAGGTGGTTTGAATCAAAATGGTTCAGAATACAGGTAACTCTTGAGAGCCCATTTACTGAACGGTGATGATCCAACGGCAGAGGGGCACAGAGCAGCGCAAAGCTACAAAGCCAGACCTGCCCAAAGGACTTCGTACAAGTGAGACGCATAATTCTAACAATGGTTTTCTATAAGTTTTGAATATTTCTTAGGTGCCCAGTATCATACCTGGCACTTCATATATGTTATTTCCTTTAATCTGTCACGCTATAGGTAACTGGTGTCTTTATTAATTTAAAAATATGCATAAGAGTGCCCAAACAGAAATCTGCCCAAAGTAACATAGCAAGTAAGGGGCAGAGCCAGGATTGTCTTCGAGGTTTGCCCAGCGTTACTTCATGTTCATAATCAGACTCCTGTTTGCTCCCATGGAGTGGAGAAGCTCTTCAAAGGTAACCATCGTGCAGGTGTACTTGACAGTGTGATTCATGCCTGGATTACATTACCGAAAAATAATGCTAACCCTGGTCAGAGTCAAAATACTGAACATGTAAAACTCATAACTAACAAATAGGGGCATTACGACCTCTTACGACCCTCGCCACTGACGGTTCTGACTGAACCTGGAGGGGCCACTGCAGGGACAAAGGCTTGCCACATTTCCCCAAGACTGATTCTTTGATTTGTCATTGGAGATAGGTGTGCCACAGGGCCTCTAATTAGTGTCTATGGGAATCAGCAAAGGATAAAGTTTTCCAAAGTTTCGTTGATCCTAGATAACCACCTGAGCATATGAAAGAACCTTTTTTTCCTATTTCAAAACTATTCCCACCTTGTAGAGGCAACTTGGAAAGTCATATTCAAAGGAGACATGAATTTTACAGTTGTCTGGATGACAGCTCTGCTTCTTTTTGTCCTTAGCAGGCAGTTAAAGAAGGCTGGAAGACATAAGCTCTAGCTGTAATCGCTAACTCAAATGTCAGGTCGGAGACATGTTCCAGTGAAAGGATTCTAGTCCAACTGCTGTGAACCAGGGGGCACGTGTCCCATCTAGATGGGTCAACAGCTACTCCTTTTCAGCCGGTATTGCCTGCTCATTGGGAAGCCAGCCTGGTAAAGCCAGAATTTCTGATTTTTTGAGAGATGTCACATACACAAATTTTTATGTGAAAGCTCACAATGTTAAAATGTCAGCTCAATTAGAAAGAAAAAAGGTGAAAGCAATATGTGGGCCAAGTAAAACAGGTCTTTGGGTTGAATTTAGCATGCAAGATGCAAATCTAGAGATCTCTGAGAGCCCTTTGATCTTTGTTTCAAAGGTATTTTTCCTTCCTCGTGTGAACCTAATCTCTCTCCATAAAGGCACACAGCTTCTGAGTTGGTAAAGCAGATGCTTCAGAGAAAGAATGTTTAGCTATAGGGAGCAGAGTTGAGACGGTGGAATTCATTTTTATGTGTGTTTCACTTTTTATGGGATGTTACATGTCCACTGAAAAAGAAATACAAATTCTAACAAAGTTTAAAAGTCTTCAAATTAAGTTTAATTAGTAGGAATGTAAAGTAAATGGCAAGTAATAAGATGACTAGTCAAATCTAAGTTGATTTAAATTTTGTATAATATTGTGGACTGTTAAATAGCATCATTTCTCACTTTTAAGGTCCTGGTATGGTTCTTTTTTATAAGATTTAGAAGTGCACTGTTTCACTTAAATAAAAAGTAGCTTCTCATCAAGTTTTCAGAACAATTTAACAAAACCCACAAAAGTTAAATCATAGATAACCCAGAATAAACAGAATATTTATAACTTGGTGACAAGAGAACGCCATTTCCATAGATAATCACAGTTATTTTTTAGTGTTGTATAAAAGGCAGCAAGATGTTTGTTAATTTATAATAATGTAAGAGTCTAAAATTGAAATTAAACCCAAATGAGAAAATCTGAATAAGAAAATTCATATTTAGCTATATAACAGAATGTTTTTACACTGTCAGTGAAATGTGGTAGGGACTACATTTCCAAATGTATGACTAACAATTGTCATCTTCTGAATTTCCAAATTTATAACTAACAATTGTCATCTTCTGACTTGCCTCAGTATGCTCTCCCTCTTGAATAGGCCAATCAATGAAATAACTTTAAGATTACAAACTGAAATGCCAGCAGGTATTCAGGGCCAAGCAGGTAACGTAAATTAATGAAGACACAATTCCAACTACAGGCTTTTAAGTTCAAAATTTTAAAAACATCATCCCAACCAAACAAAATTAACTGCCTATGGGCAAAACTGGGTCAGCTGCTTGTTTGTAACCCTTGCATTAGACTCATTATCCTTACGCTACAGTGTAAATATTGTATATAAAGTCAATCATGTCCTTAAACAGGTCCTTGAAGCACATGTGAAAGGAAGCTATCAGAGTTCTAGGGACATGTCAGTGAACTTGGAAAGCATGAATCTTCAAAGACTGGTTTCAGCTAAGCAGGAGATGGGGAACTCAGATTTAGAAAGGACAGCATAGGTGGAGAGAAGCTCAGATCCACAGTCAAAAGGTACAAAACCATTCTCTTCAATGCATCCAGAATTTAATCCTGGTTTCCTTGTCCCTTCTCATGGCAAGACTGCTATCTAGTTATGCACACATATGAGAAATAAGGAAATGTGAAGTTTCAATAGAGCCTATTTTATGGATGAGCAAGTAAATAGAAAGATCTAAGAATCACCTTGCCTTGGGGGTAGCTAAATCTTTAAACTGGTTAACTGATTATTTCATTTCACTACCTGGATGTTACTGTATTTGTCCCTAGTTTGTCTATTTGAAGAAATTACTCTTCAAAGGGTGTTTTTCTTTCTTTCTTTCTTTCTTTTTCCTGAATGAAGTAAGCCTCAAAATAATTCATATTTCAACTGAGTTTATGTTCTCCAATCTTTTTTTCACGGTCTGTGTTACCAACCTTTGTTTTAGTACAAGTACACAGTAGTGTCATGTCTGGCAATGTGTTTTAAGAGCTATGATGGAATGTTCCTCTTAAACAGATGGGAACAGCACTGAAGATGGACTGCTTAGGTAGCCTAGTAAATTAGATCATCCCTACCAACCCCACGAAATTCCTCAAGTCATGGCTACTTGGAGGACAATGTTCAGCAAGAGCCCAACAGCAAAGATCACAATAAATTCTTTTGGAAGTCAAGAACTTGGTGAACATTTTGAAAGCTCTGTAAAAGCCTAAATTGGGTCTGTGTTCAATTTTCATGTTGAATGCATTAACAGTCATAGATGTCAAGTAAACATACTAACATTTTAATTTTTATTCATAAAAATTATTGTTTTGACTCCAATAAAAAGCGTATCACTAAAGTTCATTAAGACATGGAAGGGGGGATAAGAACAAAGGATGAATAAAAGAGATATTCGCTATTTAACCAGTAAGAATACTTGCATCTTGACTTGTTAGCAAAGAAAGTACTTTAATAACTTGTGTATGTCAAAGGAGGTAAGACACAGCAAACTGGCCGAAGTATGCAAAATAGAGGGGTGCCTGGGTGGCTTGGTTGGTTAAGCACCAGGTCATGATACTAGGGTCCTGGGATCAAGCCCAGCTGTGGGAGCCCTCTTCTCCTTCTCCCTCTGCCACTTACTCCTGACTGTGCTCTCTCCTGCTCTCTCTCTCTCAAATAAATAAACAAAAATCTTAAAAAAACAAAACCAAAAACCCACACACATACACACAAAGTAAGCAAAGCAGAGTGTAAAGTAGGTTAGAATCAGGTGGGAGTCCCACAAATTCAAAATTTAAAAAAGATATCTCATTTGAGATTTACAATCCACAAGAATACATCTACCGGAAGTGACAGGAAAGGTCTCTTCCATCACAGCCCCAGTCTTAAGCACTGTATACAATCTTTGTGACAAGATGTAAGGTGCATGAAGCTAATACTAGTGTTGAGGGTGAGGAGGTGTTTTGGGGACAAAGTGAGCAAGAGAGCGGGCTCAGGCTCGTGCTGAACCCAGGCTACCCAAGGACTCCACCTCGCTGGAATGTAACCTCCAAGAGGACAGAGACTCTTTCTGTTTTGTATCCCCAGCGTGCAAAGTAGTCTCTGACATATAGTAGGTACCAATAAATATCTATCGAATGAATACAAGAAGGGACTCATGAATGAATGAATGAATGAATGAATGAATGAATGAAAGTTGTTGACCTGCTTGCCCCCTTCCCACTTTGGGACTTTTAAAGGCAGGGTTGGGATGATGACGACTCTGCGAGCAGGAAATTATTAATTCAGGGAGCTTATGACCATTCGAGTAACATCCCTAGGATTTTTGTTATACGAGATAGAGGGCACTGGGGTAAAAATGACCATTATAATACTCCCTTAAATATTGGGCTTTATTCCCAAAAATGTGTTGTAGATGAGAATTACAAGGATGTCACATTAATACTGTGTGTGAAAGTAAAAGCTAATCCATTAGTGTTTTCAAGACAAGAAAGAAAATGTCTTCTTTCTTTTTCTTTTTCTTTTTTAAACTATGATATTAAAAGCAGGGAGGTTAAGGATAGCACACCCAGGAATGTAAACTTCTTTCCTGTCTATTTGATCATGTGTTATTGGCATTAACACTGTCAATAATTCAGGGTAAAAGAGGAAGTTGCCATGAAAGGTTACCCATTGTCAGGCTATGATCAATAGATAAGACCACAGTGGGTGATGTATTATCAAGTATCAGTCAATTCACTTTATCGTGGATTTTAAAAACGGTAGTAGTTGCACTCAGTTTATCTAACCTGAGCTAAGCTATTTGCTCGTTATCTTTTCACTGCTGGTTATAGACTATGCCTTGAACACGTTTTATTTAAGTACAGAATATCATTCTTGCTATTTAATTCCTGCAATCAGGCTATGGGCCTCCAGAATTTGCCCCTATGTTTTGATGATGGTATTTATATTTGAGCAAACAAAACTGTCACTTTGTTTTCCTGTCTTCCTATATTGGGTCACTTTGTGCTACATGATATGATCTAAGACAATTCAATGCAAGGAGACACATGTCCCTTCTCATTGGAAATACTAAAACTACAGCTTCCCTTTAGCCTGTGGGAAAGAAAACAAGTCAGGTGACCAAAAGTCATGGAAGAAAGTTAGTGTCATCACTATTTCTCTTCATCCACAGAAATAATACAAGATCATGAGGCAAGAATAACACTGATTTCTTCATGAGGAATAGAAAGAAAAAGGTACTTTGGCTGTTTATGTTTTTGGTATTGTGGAAGGGCATTCACTTTAAAACAAGACTACCATTTCTGAACGCTTTCAAACACATTCTCAATCTACTACGACCTTGGAATCTTAGGGGAAGTGTTCAGTTATTGAAATCACTTCCTAAGGGATAAATAAAAATGGAACATTAGTAGCCATTTGACTTCTTGTTTGACTTAGGAAGTAAAATCACCTGATTTATTTCCTTTTGGTTTTCAGAGTCAGACCTCTAGAACATTTTGAGACTTAAACACTTGAATTTGGTTTTGTTTCATTTTATGTTTTTTTTTAATTTCACCCAAATACTGGTGTATAAAATAACTCAAACATAATGGGGGTGAGAAGGTTAGCCAGTGTAATTCTTGTTATCAAAGGCATTTGCATGTGGAAAATATACCCTATCATGGTAACTACAGTAGCCACCAGAAACAACAGGCTGGGGCTTCTCTAGGAAGAAAAAATATGGAATATAAAAATAATAATAATAATAATAAAGAGAGGAAGAGGAAAAACAACAAAATAACTAATTTTCCTGTTTTTCTTCCCACCTCTCCCCAAAGATTCTATTCTTGTTTTTTGAGTACACGATTTCTCTTCCACTTTTGCACATCCTTAAACTGGTTTGACAAATGACAACCATACATCCTATTACAACTCAAACCCCAATATCTTTCCCCAATAAACTTATGCCCAGTGTATTGGAAGTGAATGGGAATCACAAAAATCCATCGTCTCAAAAGAGAAGCATGTGAGATTGTACGTAAAGAAGATGGCATCATTTCTGGGAGAGAGTGCCACAGCACTGTACATTTGCTAATTACTTGCAACACGCATTAATGTAAAAAATAATGCATTTTCCTTATATGGTATTGTTTGGAGATGGTTCTGCTTATCAGTTTTTAATATGCTCTTTGAAAACTGACACGTACTTTACCCACATCTCTTTAGGAACACAGGGATTCAAAGGCTGGATAAAATACTTTCATGCCTCTCAACACAAACCTGAGAGGGTAATTAAACAGATGGTAACAATAAACCGAATCTGAACACATCAGGGACTGCAGTCCCTTATTAGAAGCCTTACACAGCGAAGGGAGGGGAACAAGCAACTCTGGGGGAAGTGTTTTAGCAGCCAACACCTTTATGTCTGCCCTGACCTCAGAAGCAGAAGCTAACCAACCATTTAGGGATGGGGGTCTTACCACCTGAGAGAGGGCATACAAGAGGCCTTCTGCGTGCTCTGAGGGGCAGGAATGCAAAGGACTCTAAAGGAATACAATGGTCCTTAGGATTGCATTCAAAGATGTCGGTTTTAGACACACCAGGTCATTACTGCAAATCCACCATACCTCCCCCCGACCCCACTCCTACACACACACACACACACACACACACACACACACACACACACACACATCAAAATCTTCTAAGTTGGAGGACTTATGCTTGAAACACTAAGCTATTTTATTCTACATGAGGCCAAAACCTGATTACACAGGTATTCTGAATATTTTCAACCACATTCTTAGCAACAGAATGTTCTCCTATTTATTCCATCCTCGAAACGTATTGCAATTCTACTTATTTCTCAGATCTTCATATTGTCAGTTTGTCCTGAGTTAAATTTACAAAAGAGGGGTCTTGAAGCAGTTTGATATTTCAGCTCGTAGACGTATGCATGTGGTTATTTTTCCTAGAATATAAAAATAAGCTGAAATATATAAATATTTTATACATCCCTCTGTATATCTACATCTCTATCTATAGAGATATAGAGATGTGTATATATATACTATGTATATATGTATAATAGATGTATATGTGTGTGAGCTTAAATACATAAATATTTTATACATCTCTCTCTGTGTATCTACATGTACATCTATAGAGATACAGAGATGTGTATATCTGTGTTATATATGTATATATGTATAAAAGATGGATATGTGTGTGCGTGTGTACACACAGAGAAAGTATCCACTACATGCAAGAATGGATCTTGTTGCTGTGGAGGTTTACAATGTTATTGTGCCATCGCACATGCAAAGATGCTATTTTGCCATTACATAAGGCATTTACAACCTAGGGGATAATCAAGTCAGTGTTTGTTCTTCTTCTGTTTCTCAACCTGCTTCAGTTCTCTGCTGCAGTTGGCAAGTTCTTTGGGTGCCATTTATGAGAAACATTCAGTATCAGTACAACAATGATTTAGCTTAACTAAGTGCTCGAAGCAAAGGCCAATGTTCAACATACGGTGTTTTCGATTAATCAAGGTTATAATGATGATCTATTAAGGGACATTTTTGAAAACCAAGGCAAATATTAAAATGGGAAAATTACAAAGTGTAGACAAATGTAAACCATGTGACAAACATCGTTTTGCACCTAGCGTGTTACCCCTTTGTGAGCACACATCACCATGCAACGCTGTCTGATGTTAGTCTTGGGATTTTGATACTTAGTGAGTATAAAAAGACTGTTCCCATCTTCTGATACAATTACACCTAAAATGGCACCTATCAGCTTAGGAATTTGCCATAACACTCTCTTCATAATATTGACTATGGTTCCAAAGTTATTTTAAGAGGGAAGAGTATAATATGAATTAAATAAGAGGTGCTGCAAATAATTCAGTGGAAAAACATAGTTGCTCCCACACAGAGTATTAGGTAACCTTTTTTTAATTAGAATGTACACTTTTAGATTACTGATTATGAACATCAGGGGACCCGAGATTTTGATTCATCAGTAATTCTCCTTTATGTCTACACCAAGATGTAAAAATGAGACCTCTGGCTCTAACTTGGTATTTCAGAGCCTTTCCACGCTGGTGCAGAAGCTGTTTTACCTGTAATCTCTAGTACTGCTCTGCCCCCTTGTGCTGCTACAGTGAACTCAACAGAGGAACAGTTTGCCTTAATCTTTGTACATGAACTACAGAAAAACCCCACTGTCACTTCTCACTTTTCTGGCAAGTTCAAGGTCAGTGTCTAGCTATTTTCAGCTCATCTCTTCTTGATCCATGCAGAGAAATGACAAGGTAACGTGATTCGGGGTCAGCTGTATTACAGGAACCGTTACATAAATGGAGAAAGTGAAAATCAATCCTAGCTGACAGTGACTTCGGGATAATCAACGCTCACTGGATGCCTCTGTCAGCTCGCCTGCATCAAACACCGTGTGACTTCTGTCAGATCTTTTTAATAAAACTATATTCTCACTTTCAGCAACCTAAGTAAATATTTCACTTGAGCTGAACTTTTTAGACGATGTTAGCCTTCTGGATTTGTAAACCGTGCCAATAATTCTTTGAAAAATTTCACGGATAATACCTATTATCCTGAGGTTTGTTACTGACCTGTGAGATGGGAGGTAGTGCTGTAAAATATGCCCTCCTTTTTGAGTGCTCTAGGAGAGCTTTCCTGCAGACTGTTGCTTCTCTTGCATTAAGCTCAACGCCTTTCCCCAAGTCACCCTCGGCCCCAACTCTTCTCTCTTCCTTGGGAAGACAACCCCTGAATCAATCATTCCTTGTTGAGAGGTTAGGTTTCTTTCTCCTCTTTAGATGTTCATCATTGCTTTTCTTTTATCTCTGCATTTTCTGCTAGGACACTCCCCTAATACAGAATTGGAAAGGCAGCATTTAACAAGATGTTCCCCGTTAGTGGCATTCCTTCCTGACAGCACCTGATATGTCAGTTCAGGGAAGGAGCTGCTTTATCCCACCCACCTTGTGCTCCCTTGAAACTGTGAGGCACGGCGGTACTCCATTGAAGTACAATTTACCATAATATTAGTTGTCAGTAAATTCAAAGACGGAACTCCTAAAGCTATAAAATGGATTAGAAGCAATTTAAAAAAGAATTAACAAACTAGAGTAAGAGTATACTGTCAACAAACAAATGCTCCATCATAGGACTGTAATTTGGAATTTTAATTACCCCTCTGCTTCTGTAACAAAACAATGTCTGAACTGGCAGCGATTTGAATCTCTCACAGGTCATTGAGCATTCTAGTTAATTACTCTATGAATAGCCTGTTTTTCTCCCCTCTGGAAACACGTTTCTAATGGCAGTCAAGGTCTGACAAATGTGTCATCTACATAATTAGCTAGGAAGCAACACAAAACATTAAACATGCTTTGTGCCGACAACTATCAAAACATTTCATTTGTTGTCAATTATTCATTACTTTGTAGGTTCTGAAGGGGTTGTTATTATGGAAATAAGTCCAGATGCTAACAAGGTTAGAGTTTTGGATTCAAATTAGTAATCAGAGGACTAACTTTTAAAAAAATGTATCTCATGTACATTCAGCGCCATGTTCAATCAGTAGGAGATTATAAACAAATTTAGCTATGCTCGAGTTAAAATGAAAACGACGCAGCCACGAACGTGAATTCAAGAGCCTCTGCTCATTCTTTGAAGCACAGACTCTCCACTGTCATTGTAAACTTTCTGAACCTTTGGCAAGTCCAATCTGTGCTTGGTAAACGAGAGTTAAACATTTCACTGCATGAGCTGACATGGGCGAGCAAGGAAGGACAAGGAAAGAAATCTCTGGTGGTTTTCGATTCCCCACCCCCACCCCCAGCGAATATTATGTAAAAGTCAAAATTCTAGCAGATAAACTTTTGAGTCTGCAGCACACTGGTTACCTTAGGTAACCCTTGCATTTCATGAGTATTTTTTCTATTTCTGAAATCCGGTTTCTTTTATTACTGCTTTAATATTGTATATAAAGCCAAGTATTGTCTTGAAAGCAGCACTCCTAACGTATATAGAGGATATAAAAAGATTTCTCAACAAAATTGACCTCTCAGTGGCAAAGAAAATTGCAGTGGAAGACACATTATTGCGTAGTCATATCTGAGGCTTGGATCTATGGAGAGTCTCACTCCACTGTCCTCTAGCTTTCCCTTATAAACCAAAATGGCTTACAAATGTCATCCACAATAGTCCAATAAAGATTAGGAACAAAACACTGTCCTTACATTGATGAGATAAGAAAGATTTAACTGCAGAATGCCGTGTACAGGAACAGTTCATAAGGCTTGTTCTCGAATGAGAAAAATAGAATTCAAATTATATTTGTGTGTGGCTAGAATTTAATTGAGATGATCAGTTTATTTTCTACATAATGTTTGATCAGATGCCTGTACGACAGAGGTAGATAAAAAGAAAAGAAAAAAACATTCTATCAGGAGAAATCAAGAAGACCCGTTATCTACAGAGTGTGCAAAATATGTCAGGAAATAATTCTACCCAGAGCACTGAGAATGCTCAGTTAATAAAAAAAGATCAGCCACTCGCTAAGAGAAAATAATTGTCTGTATCTATATTTTTCAAAGCAAAAGGCAGCCACATCTTACACTAAATAGGACACATTAAAATAAGCTTTAATAATCTTTATGCAGAAGGAAACTAATCCATTTTCAGATCATACGATCCACAGCAATAAAAGGAAATCATCAAACTAAAAACAATTTTAGAAATGGCTGCAGACTCTCATTTAATTAACATGCAACAGATCATATATTTATGAGGAAGTCAAAATATTTAGGAAGCCTATAATCCTGTAAGCCTTAATGTGGTATAAAAACAACAAATAAATGCAAAGTGTTACTGTTATACATGCCTGCCTGATCAATGGTTTTCACATATTGATCTATAAATGGAGTTGACAGTCTGTGTTGGCTGCACATTTTCCAAGCAGCGCTCTTTTTGCAGAAAACCAATACGGGCAATTACCTTTGTTTGAGATGCCAAGTCTTATCAATTCAATGTGATTTAGTGTCATTTTAATTAAATATCAGGATCCACTTCAGGACAATTTATACAAACAAAGCCTCAAACCTAACTATAAGCTTGATTTGAAGTAAACATGGCCAAGTCCTACAGTCTCATAATATTTCTCAAAAACTCTGCTAAACAGAAGGCTTATATTTTTAGTAGCAATTTTTATGTCTGCCTTTTTGGCTAGCCACAACTTTGGCAAGTATCCTATAATCACAGAAGTAAGAAACAAAAGAAAATTGTTTCCCCTTTTTCTTTATAATATATTAAAAAAGAAAAATGTACACGCACTGTCTGTTAATGGACGCAGAAGGAGTCGTGTACGTTAGCATTTAGGAACGGCTCGACCTAAGTCCTTATCCTAACAATCATAAAAAGATATTTCCCTGTCCACGAGGGCCATGAATAAAGTATTGCACTTCTGTGGAGTTTACAAGATGGAAATGGTGAATATTCATACATGTGGCTGCTTAAGACACCAGCATTAAATGCCGACACTGCTCCTATCTGCAAATCCTATGTCTGCAATTTTCCTGATTTGGGCTATTTAAACTCTTCATTAATATCTATTCTAAACTGTCTAGTAGGCTGGAGCTTCCCTCTGATAAATAACATCAAAGCCACATTAAACCTTTTGCAGCAGCTATTTGCTGGATTGCACATTAGCCTTTCAGCACTTAAAGAGGCACACTTCACTTGCCCCCCATTTACGCTCACTAAGCCGTCTGCTTCTGTGTTTCGCACATTCGGGTAAATAAGCAGTCCACCTTTAAGAGGTCTCACTCCAGTGCTCAGGATGAGACAACAAATCACTGAGACCAAAGAGCGTTCCTTCCCCACCAAGCGGAGGTCTCCAGCTCTCTCTCACAGAGAGGCAATTTTCTGCTAACCACGTCCTCCCGTGTCCAAACTTCCCCCTCTCCCACATTGGCCAGGTAGCAAAGTGGCCTTTTCAGATTTTGAAAAGGCATTGATCTTATTAACTACAGAAAAATGGTTATTTGGTGTTTAAAGAAAATGATGCACACCGCCAACGAAATACTAATGGAAGATTAATACCTGTTTTACTGAAATGCTTCCCTGCAGCCCTTAGGTAATGAAAACTGGAATGTAACTTCACCTGTGTTTGCATAGCACAGGGTCGAATAAATGTTTATATTGGCATGTCAGCCTGCTCCTCTCTTTAGGATACCAAGAATATAGGCTCTTCTGACATATCCAGGGGAATTTAATATGGTGTTCCAAGTTCACAGTCATGTTAGACATATTTTTAATTGAACGTGATAATAAAGAGGATTTTATGAATTAATGACAAAATTATACAATTGATTGGACCTGAGAACCTTTTATCATTGTCTGTAATAAGTTGAATCGTTGTGAATGTAACATCAGATTCTTATGTTATATACTCCAATAAGTCCATATTACATTTGCATAATAGGCATGCCAGGGGACACGTGGTATGTATGTGCCACATACATTAAATACGATGCAAAACATATATACGCGTGTGTGTGTCTCTAAGTAGTCCTAATTTTTTTCTGTACAGATTAAACGTAAGTGTCTCTGTTACAACAAAACCATGCTGCATGTGACCCGTGCACACATTTTTACAATGCATCTCCTCCTGCCTCTCCTAAGTTCAAGATCTCCCCCCTTGACCTCACCCCAACCTCTAACTTCTGAAAAATCAAGTTCTTAGTTTAGCTTGAGCAGATATCTTTAACAGGCTTGTTTGAATAAATATGCCAAAATACTTTACATTCTGTCAGTATCTAGTCAGAAAATTGTGCATGGAAAAAAAAGATGAAAAGAACCGAGACAGAAAGAAAATTAGTGCCATGGCAAGCTTTCAATACAGTATCTCTGAGCCAAGTTTTCTCGGTGAAATGACATATCCTCACTAAAATACCCCTTTTATATAATTATGCACTGAGCACACATAACCAAAAGTAACTTTTATTTTTGTTCCTTATCGAGGAATACATATTGCCCAGGCTAAGAATGCGGAAACAAAAGCTGGGATAATTATAGCTAATTTAACTTTGGAAAACTCTTCTCTAGCAGTCCAGCATATAACCCCCCAAACTAAAGTTATGTAACAAGGTAATATCAACAATGAGAAACTGCATGATAAAATCCTGCCCAAAAGTGAAAAATGCTAATTTTGTCTCATTTAGCAGCTGGATACAGAAATGCTCATTAGTTTTAAGAGGGTTAATCCTTTTAACTTTTGCATATTGATATGCCAATTATGCCTAATTGTACAAGAGGCATCAGTCAAGGTAATAGTGCATAAACACATGAAAGTTATTAAGTACATCCCAACATGTAATAAAGTAGGTGTTAATTGGTAGCTGAGTTCTGCGGGCTATTGAGGTGGATAATTCATTGAGAGATGGATCACTTGTAATTTCTCTCCATAATTCCTTTTGCAGTCTCATGCTGTGATGTTTTCATGCTTGTCAAAAACAACTGCGGCATAGTGCCTTTTGTTAAACACAGCCAATAAAATATGTTAGGCATCATTAAATATACTTAACTTTTAAACTTTTTCAAAGGTACAGTTCTTACTGATAATACATTATAGAGATTCCAATCATTTACTCTAACCACTGTCTCGAGTTCAGAGTTGAGGAACATTTTAGCTGGTTGAAAAGCAAAGTCAGGCTGGCAGTGTTGTGCCTCCCAGCAGACAATACTTTTAAATGAGAGAGTAAATAAAGAAAAACACATCTCTCGGTACCTTATCTCAGGATGTATCTCCCACTCCCGACATATAATCACTGGCTTCCTCGTGCTAAATTTGTCTATAATACCTGAAGAAACCATGATTAATACCATGTACTTCTCAAGCTCTTGAGAGGGTGGTGGGTTAATTTCGCACTCGAAATTCAAGTGAAAACAGAGGATAAATATAATCGGTAACATGCTACTCAGTAAGTTTATCCCATTTAATAACTCAGTTAGGGAGCTGAATATTTCATAGGCCCCTACGATATTAACAGAACACTCAATTAATAGCTCACATGTTTCTGCAGAATGACTGGGACTCAGAGCCTGTCCCCAGCTAACCTATTTCCCGCTCTCGCTCTCACTGTGAGAAACAAAATAGATCTGGGGTCCAAAAGAGTGGCTAACATTGCATAAATAATTTTGTAACATCCTATGGCCTCAGCTGCAAGTTACCACCATTATGGAAGAAAATTAACCAGAGGAGACTCATCGCAATCAGTGTGTTTAGTGGCTCAGGATGCGTGCAGGGGCAGGGACACAATTGGCAGTAGAGTTCATCTCTAACTATTTTATTTCAAATCTTCCTAATGACACATTATCGAGACAAAATGGCTTCCTCTCCAAGCCTTCCATCGCCACACCATTTAAGCTCATTCCAAATCAAATCGTAATTCCAATATTATATATCGTTGGGAGATTTTAAGAAAGAGATTTTCATGGTTTTTTTTTTTAAGATTTTTTTTCCCCTCAGTTCATTCTTAGCTAATTTTAGCCTCTGGCTTTTCAAAGTGATGTACTGTATTTGGAAGTACAAACACCACATGCTAGCATAACCTCATTATTTTTATAACACTGAAGCATGATAGTGGAGGCCCTTAAAATGAGTCAAAGGTGCTCTTCAGTCTAGCTCCAAATCCACTTTATCGCTCTGGATTAAGCCCAGCTCCTCTCTCGCAACTGGGGATATTATTATGACTATAAGTAGGCAAGATAAAATGCATTACAAAAACAGTTTTCTCATGCACATTAGGAAAACAAATAAAACAAAGCTAATTAGTTGGGTTTTTTTCTTTTTTAACGGAATTCTGTATCACGGAACATGGGGGTTTGGGGGTATTTGACTTACGGGTTCAATGACCTTCCCAACATCCGTAAGGATCATGGATTTACTTTGGCTCAGCCTGTCGTGGTGGCTGTTGGCATTTTTGATTCTCATTTGCACAGCTCCGGTGCCTTGACGGGTGGAATTCAGTGTTTCCACAGAGGTATCAGAATTCGTAGACTTCTGCATATTATAGCGTTATCCTGATAAAATATAAAAGCATCATGTTATTCTAAATATATCTTTCCAAGAAAAACTTGGTGGGGTGCAGGTTCCTATTCATCACTAAGGTACAAAAATGCAACAATCTCCACCTCTCTGAATAGTGGAGAAGGTAATTACTTTGCAATTGTTTTTATCAAGTGGGGCCTCTGTATGTGGACAGTACTATGCATGCCAGAGGACTTCCAAGTTCACAGCCAGCATCCATACTTGTGTTGTTCCTAATCCATTACAGAAGTCCTAATGGCAATATGATAGTCTTCCTTATGTAGAAATGCCAATTAAACATCTTTGGGGTGTATGCTGTTTTCATTCACAATGTCACTGACCTTTTACCCACCCTATCCCACCCCACCTCGACACGCTAACCGCCCCCCCCCCCCCGCAGCCTTTTTTGGTGACCAAAAACCTACATGGATAAGGTCATATTTAAGTGAGTAGAACTGGCTTTAGGGCAAACTAAGCTAGTCGCATTGACTATGAAATATGTTTGTTGGCTTGGCCTTCTTTGCATGGTGCTCAGTCCTATCCCCTACCCCCAATCACAATACCCAAGGAGGGAAATTAAAGAAAGGTCCTTTGTCCACCGCCATCTGCCAACTGAACTAGATTCAGTAGCTTTGTTGGACATAATGTTGATGAAGAATATGAAAAAAGAGAAAATCAAACCCATTTATTTATTGATATTTGTTTTAATGGGAGAAGTCTGATTTAGGCAGGAAAATTCAGGGCAGGCACATGCTAAAGGAGAGGCAGAGATGAAACAATAATTGGAAAAGCAAGTGAAGAGAACTAAACCGTGGCAGCATCCGCAGGCAGACTAGGAGGGCTTTAGCTGCTTCGCTAAATCCATAATCCTTTTCAACAGCCCCTCTCCATAAGCCCCTCCGAGGAATATATCATCTCATTTAAAAGAGAACAATTACAATGCAAACACAGCTTCTGAGCTTCTAGAAACAGACCCCCATGTGGGCTGATTGTTGTCTCCCTGTCTCACCTATAGACATTCCAGAGCTGGCCTGGGCACATGTGTCCAATAGTAGAAAAAAATTGTCATCAGTTACAGAGGCCAGGATAATCTAAAAGAAGGATTGTATTTTAGGGAGCTAACTGTATTGGTACCCGTATATCTGTTGGAAGACAATGGGGTTAGCTAGCATCATGGTAATGTTGAAGCTAAGAAAAGAATGAAAACATTTTAATAGGAGGCCAAGTGTTACCTCATAATTGGTACCAGTAAGGCAATTGAGTAATAACTTAGAAAAGAAGTTAATATTTGTTGAGCATTTACTATGTGCCAGGCAATGCACTCAGTGATTTAATTCTTGCAAAACTCCCAAGAGATAGATATTAAACTCATACTTTTTTAGAATAGAAAAATAAAGATCAGAGAGACTAATAATTTTCCCAAGAATAATGGACAGAAAAAGCGGAGGACCTGTATTTTGTTCCAAAACAAAACAAAACACCCATACTGGTAAACAGACACATTCTAGTTACCTCAACAAGAGGAATGGACTATTGATGCATGCAACCACATGGATGAATTGCAAATTCCTGAGTGATAGAGGCCAGGCCAAAAAAGTACCTATGGTGTACTTCTGATTTCATTTATGTAATAGTCCAGAAAATGCAAGCCAATATTTAATTACAGAAAGCTGATCAGTGATTGCCTAAAGATGGCATGAAAGGAAAAATGGATTATGGTGAATACAAGGAAACTTTTGGAGGTGACGGATATGTTTGTTAGCTTGGCTGTGGTGATGGTTTAACAATTGTACGCATATATTAAAAATGATCAAATTGTATAAGTACTTGCACTACTGTATTTCAGTTATACTTCATAGAGACTTTTACAGGAAAACTGTTTTAAAAATTACTTAATTAAGTTGACTTAAGTTTCTTAAGTCTTTATTTTGCTCATACTTTCATTTTTATGCTTCATGAGCGATATATTATAAAAACTCATCTTGTTGAGAATAAAAGAGCCATCTCAATAAGACTTGAAATAAAAATTTGAAGTAATAAAAAAAGAAAATCTCATCTCCACTATTCCATAGGAATATAATAACAGCTGCTTTGATGAGAAGGATTTTAAAATGTATCAAATTTGACTACTAATACAGACAGGGAATCTTACCTCTACTCTACTTCTAACTTGAATAAGATATAGAGTATTATTATATAGATAACTGCTAAAAAAAAAAAAGTAAATGCATTTTCCATATACCCCAGTATAGGATAATAAATTTTTGGTTTTATTCTGTGTATTATTTATTATTGAAGCTATTAATTTTTCATAGCCAATCAGAAAGTATTTCACAATAACAAAGCAAATCTATGAATTTTCGATATTTATGAGGATTCTACTATTACTATCATGAGTTTTCCAGAATAAACTACACTAAAATTTGTATGGAACCACAAAAGACCCTGAATAGCCAAACCAATCTTGAGAAAGAAAACAAAGCTGGAGGTATTATGATTCCAGATTTCAAAACATACTACAAAGCTGTAGTAATTAAAACAGTATGATACTGGCACAAAAACAGACACACAGATCAGTAGAACAGGGTAGAAAGCCTAGAAATCAGCACATGATTATATGGTTAACTAATCTATTACAAAAGAGGCAAGAATATACAATGAGGAAAGGACAGTTTCTTCAATAAATGGTGCTGGGGAAACAGGACAGCTCCATGTAAAAGAATAAAACTGGACCACTTTCTAACACCATACACAAAAATAAACTGAAAATGGAAAAGACCTAAATGTGTGAGCTGAAGCCATAAAAATCCTAGAAGAGTACACAAGTAGTAATTTCTCTGACACTGACTGTAGAAACATTTTTCTAGATATGTCTCTTCAGGCAAGGGAAACAAAAGCAAAAATAAACTATTGGGACTACATGAAAATAAGTAAAAAGCTTCTGCACAGCAAAAGAAACCATCAACAAAACTAGAAGGCAACCTACTGAGTGGGAGAAGATATTTGCCAGTGGCATACTTGATAAAGGGTTAGTATCCAAAATGTAGAAAGAACAACTTAACACCAAAAAAACAAACAATCCAGTTAAAAAATGGGCACAGGGGGGCGCCTGGGTAGCGCAGTCGTTAAGTGTCTGCCTTAGGCTCAGGGCGTGATCCCGACGTTCTGGGATCGAGCCCCACATCGGGCTCCTCCGCTAGGAGCCTGCTTCTTCCTCTCCCGCTCCCCCTGCTGTGTTCCCTCTCTCGCTGGCTGTCTCTCTGTCACATAAATAAATAAAATCTTAAAAAAAAAAAAAAATGGGCACAGGACCTGAATAAACACTTTTCCAAAAGACATACAGATAGCCAACAGACACATGGAAAGAAGCTCAGCATCACTAATCATCAGGGAAAGGCAAATCCAAACCACAGTAAGATATCACCTCACACCTATCAGAATGGCTAAAGTCAAAAAAAAAAAAAAAAAAAAGCAGTAGTAAGTGTTAGTGAGGAGACAGAGAAAAAGGAACCCTCGTACACTGTTGGCGGGGAATGTAGACTGGTGCAACCACTGTGAAAACAGTATGGGATTTCCTCAAAAAATTAAAAATAGAAATACTATATGATCCAATAATTACACTACTGGGTATTTATCCAGAGAAAACAAAAACACTAATTCAAAAAGATACATGCACCCTTGTGTTTAGTACGGCATTATTTAGAATAGCCAAGGTGTGGAAGCAAACTAAGTGTCCATTGATAGATGACTAGATAAGGAAGATGTGGTATATACATGCAATGGAATATTATGCAGCCAAAAAAGGCTGAGATCATGACATCTGCAACAACATGGATGGACCTAGAGGGTATTATGCTAAGTGGAATAAGTCAGACTGAGACATAGAAAGATCGCATGTTCTTACTCACACATGGAGTCTAAAAAACAAAACACAAAACAAACGAATAAACAACAATAAAAAGCAGAATCAGACCTATAAATACAGAGAACAAATTGATGGTTGCCAGAGTGAATGAGGGTGGGGAGATGGGCAAAATGGGTGAAGGGGAGTAGATGATACAGGCATCCTGTTATGGAGTGAGTGAGTCATAGGGATAAAAGCCACGGGAAAAGGAATAGAGTCTAATACTGTAATAGAGTTGTTCGGTGACAGATGGTAGGTATCCTTGTAGTGATCATAGTAAATGTAAAATTTTGTCAAATCACTGTGTTGTACACCTGAAACTAATATAACATTTTGTTTCAACTATACTCAAGTTCTTAAAAAGTTAAAAATTAAAGCACGAGATTATTCAGGGTATATTTTAGTGAATAGAGTTAGGAAAAATGAAAGAATGAAAATTGAGGGATTGTCATTATAATAGTGGCCTTGGATTCATGGTAATTAGACTGGTTGCATGAAAAGGGGTCATGATGACTTCTAGTGACAGTACTGTCTGTACTGATCACCTTTGTGGTTGTGTACAAGCCTACAGACCTCTGTTTCATCACTGGGAAAAAAAAATCATTAGTGAGTGGGTCAGCCAAGAGGATTGCTGTGATCTGTAGGATTCTTTTTACTTTACTGATGCAGTCAAAGAAAGTATTACTGAAGATTTAGAAAGCTCAACAATTTTAGGCAGATAAGCAACAAGGTAAATGCTTTGGTATCACTTGATCCTCAAGGAATTTGGATAGAGGTTGAGGGGAATCTATGATTAAACACAGAAGTCTTTTAGAAAAATCTGGGTTCTCTTCTGAGTGCATGTAAGCCTTGATCTTTCATGTTACTCATTAGATTGAAATAAAAGATGGTGTGTTTGTAATGCTAGTGAGGGAAATCACTAGGGCTAAAGCCACTATCTTCCGGCCAGGAGCATGAAGCCACTGTATTTACATAGCCTTGCCACGTGCCATTTATAGAACATGTTCCTTCCTCAGAGTCTGCACGAATTTCAATGTCAAATCAACACTCGCATTCTTGCAATGATTTTACAATCAACTCGTTATTTGCCTAGTGATGAGTTACTGTCAAAAGGCTGGATTGCTTAAAAGGCCTCTCATCTGGCTTCCCCACCTATTTTCTTGGGGACAGGCTGCAGAAAAAATCTTTCAGAATCTTCTTTCTTCAGACATTTTTGTTAGGCTGACTACTCCTCTAGTTGTAGTAAGGTGATTTCTCTCTCTTCACACTTTCTCTCCTCTAGCCATTACTTCCTTTCCCATCTGCCCCCATCTTCACATGTTGTTGATACCCCAAGGCACTCTAGTTTTTCTCTTTATTCAGCTTCCCTAGTAGTTTGTGTTCTACAATTACATTCACTAGATATTATTTCATAATTGTTCTCGTATTGGCAAATATTTGACAGTATCTAACTTCGCAGAGCACCATATTGCTCTGAGAAGAATACAGTATGACACAAAACCCCCTCCTAAAGATTTCCACCAGCAGAAAATAAATGATGCATTCAACATTTATGGAGTGTCTCCTAAGTGGCATGCACTGTATCACAGGTTGGAGATTCTTTTTTTTTTTTCTTTCTTTCTTTCTTTCTTTCTTTCTTTCTTTCTTTCTTTCTTTCTTTCTTTCTTTCTTTCTTTCTTTCTTCTTCTTCTTCTTCTTCTTCTTCTTCTTCTTCTTCTTCTTCTTCTTCTTCTTCTTCTTCTTCTTCTTCTTAATATCAGGTGCCTTATGGGTTGGTGAGGGTGATAGAGAAACAAATCAATAATGAAGTGGAAATAGAGTTGTGTCCATGTGGGGAGAGGAGTAACGGCATCAAACTCAGGTGGAACTGGGAGGTGGAGAGAAAGTGTGCAAAGGTAGATGAGTTGGTGCTGGTGCTAAGTCAGGACAGGTTAAGCATTTCAGACTAAGGGCTCAGCAGTCCAAAAGTATACAAATAACTGTGAGATTATAACGTGGATGTTTAAACGTGCCATGAAGGGAAAACATAGTACCAAAAAGCTCAAGGAAAAGAGAAATGATGGCTTTTGTGAAGAAAAGGCATTTAACCTCAGTGTGCGTGAGTCTGTCATCTTGCTAGCCTCTCGTGGGGCTGAAGGACTAACTGAGAGCCCCTTCCTTCTAACCCAGCAGGACTGTAAGGGGCTGGTATTCTAGACTCTCTGAAGGAGCAATGAAGGAAGAGAGGTTTCCATGGCGTAATACACAAATGCATCGTATAGATGAAATGAGTGCAAGACAGAGGTGTGCAGGACCCCCATCCCCTGCTCGCAGGACCCAGGGATGTGCAAGAGGAAGGAGAGAGGACAGAGGAGGAAGGAAATCTGAGGGGCTGAAAGAACTGCTATACTAATGGCTGTGGAACTTTTAACTGTTGCACTTGAGGGCTCAGAGATGATTTATTTCCATCCCTCCTGTTAGGAGACCCTCATACAAAGTGGAGAAGGTTGTTTTGGCCAAATTTTTCAAGTTGTATTTGGATTCCACTTATAGCCCTTTCTCTTTACCCTCATTCAACTTCTCATTTTCTCCTTGCCTGCATCTTAATACTCTATTGTTCCTCTGCCAGACACCCTATGATCCTTTTCATATTTTGGCTGCCGAAGCCCCCCTCTGCATCACCTACTTAGGCCCCGTCTCACCTACAGAGTCAGCATTTCTGAAATTCCACCATCCATTCTTCCTTACCCATCTCCTTTAAACATCTGTCCTCTCGGTGAATCACAAAGATGTAGATGGGAGGGAAATACTTAAACAAATTCACATAATGGCATGGATGATTGTTCAAACTTCCCTTTAACTCTCAGGGAATCATTTACCTGAATCTCAGACTGGAAACTCTTCTGACTACGTGGGAGAAATTCTTGTAGCAGAAGAGCTATGGTCAGACTACTCCATGTCTGATCTTCAATGAATTCAGGGGGAGGGAGCATTTGTGACTAGGAACAGGACACTGGCATCAAGTCTTAGTAAATGGTGTCTCCTGGAGTTGTGCAATGTGAAGGCCCTGCCATGGTGGTCTTATTTCTGAGTGTTTATGGAAGAAGGTCCTAGGGGAACAAACTCCATTATGAAGCCTGCCCAACCTAGAGGCAAAGCCTCACACCCCAGGGTTTAGCAGGACTTGGCTCCAAGCATCAGAGAGTGAAGGTGCTCGCAGGAACATACATATCAATTTCACAATGCACTAGTCAGAAAGGCAATGAAAACCTGCAATTTGTGAGTCTTTCCATGTTATTATTCCAGGAACATTCACAGGCCTTTGAAATCATTCTGTTGTTTCACCCCCGTTTTCTTCCCTCATTGACCCTCAACTTTCTCTATTTCATAGAGTAGATTGTAAAATCAATAACATTTGTCTATGCTTACTTACATTCCACTTAGTGACATCAAACATTTTGTTAGGTATAAGTTATATTAAGTTTCATGTGATCGTGATGCTTATTCAGTATTCCCCTTGTTCTTCCTAGAACATATCATCTACTCATTATGATTATCATAATCATCATTATTATCAAAATTTATTAGAGAAAACAGTGTTGCCTTATGCATTTACATTCTTACAGGAGGCGCAGAGAGCCGTGGTGAATGACTAATGAAAATATTGAAGAATTAGTTCATTTTGCATGTGTCTAAAATATCCATTGATTTCACAAAACTCTCCAAATAAATATCCCTGAGTGAGAAATTGAAATGTAAATCACTTAAGACTGTCTTCACAATTTCTCTAGACTTCCTGATTTTATTTGTGCCAAAAGAAGAGCAAGAGGAGCTTGTGATATTGCTCTAGTTCCACTTTCAATACTGCTTTAAAAACAGGAAACCGTGATGAGAATGCACTTTTTTAAGAGCCACATAAACTGGCTCCACTCACCAGACGAGGTTCAATGGTATTCTGGGCCTGATTCTCCCACTCCCACCGCCAGTACCCAGATAGGAGTGAATGTGATAATCCGTCTAATCATAAATTTCATAGCTGCTCCATCAATTATTTGTTGCACTCTGCTAATTACACTAAGGCTCAGCAGCTTGCCCTTTTGAGTTAGAAAGTATATTTTTGACATCTCTTTCCCATCAGTAGCATTAAAAATAAAAGTGTAGGAAGAATTATTTGGGCTAGGAGAAACTGAATAAGCACGATGTTACCATCTCCATGCTACAGAGCAGAAAAGATTGAAGCTCAGAGATACTGAGTGTCCTTCCCCCACTGCCACAGCCTGTTCACAGTAGCTCCAGGACAGAACCCACGTCCTGCATCTCCAAACATCCTTGCTTTAGTTGTAGACCCCCAAGCCAAGTGGAAACCATGTATGGGAAAATAAGGCTACAAGAATTCCAAAGAAAGTCTGACAGAGATCAGGCAGATCATATGATCATAGTAAGCCATATTAGGTATATATCATGTACATCTTTCAATTTAAGTGTTTATAAATCTACCTGTGCTTCCTCACAAAACAATAGATACTTAATAAATGTTTATTGAATATATAAATGGAAAACAAATTAGAAACCAGTTAATGCCAGTGTACATAGCCTAGCAAAACCAATTGGAAAATGTCTTTGATCAAGTCGATTTCTTATTTAAAAAAATATGTATAAGTCACTCTGGCCAATGTTTGGAAGGTCCAATGAACAATGATTATTGCATGATAAGCTGGGGCAGAAAAAAAAAGTAATGTTTTTCATGCCTTCTAAGGCCCATCCTTGGAGAATAATATGGATTTTTAAAAATATGAAGGATACCTTAATTTCATTTCAGACTAAAACCTTTTTTTCTTTCTTATAAATTTAATGAGTACCTTTAATGACCATCTTAGAATTTAGAAGGGTTATTTGTTCTGACAATAGGAAAAGTCTTCCTTGACTTTCAAATTCCTTTAGATGCTTCATATGATTTCTCCAAACAGAAGGACTCCCTTGCCTGACATGGATCACCACTGAAGATGTTGTGAGGAGAACTGTCACAGAGGCAAGCACTGGGGGTGCCCTCAGGGAATTCCCATTCCATGAGCGTTAGCCTCGATTTTCACCCTATGGCAAGTGAGCTGTCTGGTCACCCCACCCACCACAAGCTACAGTTTCCTCAACACCCAGGAGCCCTCTGTGGCAATATGACTCCATTCCTTTTCCAGAATATGTGGGAAGTGCTGTTTCTTCAGGTCTGCTAAGGAACTCAAGGAAACTCCACAGACAAATATTACTTCTGTGAGAAATTCATTTCTATCCCCTGGAAAGATCTTATGTTGATCTGTGGTAGAGCACAGTCTGTTTGTTCCCCTGTGGAAATGACTTGTGGCCATGGTAGCTCCAGTAATGTGTGGCACAACCTTCGTGCTACACTTTCCTGACAGGTCAGTAATTAACTTGCATTGCAATTGTTTGTCGTCTCCACCACAGCAGCCATTTACTAAAATAACATTTTAATTTCAGTTTCCTTCCAGTTCACTTTCCTTTTCTTTTTTCCCTGTGGCTTCTACATCTCTATTAAGTCTAATTTCCCCAGACCACTTCCATAAGCAGAGAGAGTGCAATAAAACTCAGTTTCAAAAATGTCAAATATAATGAGAAAAGAAGATCAGAGTAAAAGAATTTGACCATAGCCACCCCATTGGGTAACATTGTCTTTGACTAGGCAGGTGTTATATATAGGAAATGTGATAATAAGGCTTCACATTTATTTAACTTAACTTAATCAGGGAATCAGGGTGATATTCTGCATTTACTGACAAAGTTTGGCAAGTCAGCTGCATGGATAAACTGTAGTACAGTTATTGTCATTACCCGTGGGCATTCTAAATGGTGAAAATGACAAGTAAAATATATTTCTTAAGTAGAATAAGTCCCGGACAAAATTGTGTGACAGGCAACCTTGATCTTTTTTTAGATCATGATATCTTGTTGCCATCTCTCATCCCCTGGGCACCTCAGGGAGCAAAGCAACTGATTTACATTTCAAGTATTTTATTGAGGCTTTACCCTGAAAAATAGACTTATTAGGTCCCACAGTTTCTACAAAAATTACTGAAAACCCCCGGGGAAGACATGAACACGCTTACCTACCATGGAGTCTGGTAAGAGTGCAATGGAGGGTGGGACTGAGGACAATCTTAAGGCAAAGGTGACATTTGACCTTGATGTTGTATAGAAAAAAGATCCACAAGGCAGAGCAGGGTTGTCAAAGGCAGTACTGGCCGAGATCACCAGATTTAAAGAAAAACAGGAGTGAAACTCCACAGCAAACGGTGGAATATGGGAGGGAGGAAAGATAGTCCATTACGGCTGGATGGGGAGAATCTTGCCATTTCTAGCAAAGCATTTGGGTGTTGTCTTATAGAGCCCGGGAAACTTTGATGATTTGTTTCAGGCATAATCCCCTCCCAAAAGATTTGGTGAAAAGACACCCAGGGAAATGGATCCCCAGCCACTGAAGAACGGTAGCATTCTCATGGGACGCCTCTCATGGGATGCCTTCTTTATTTAGCAATTAACTTCAAATCAGAATAAATACCATAGCATCTATTTGTAAACACTGATCTTATGATAGAGCACCGGAGAAGTAATCTGGGAAAAAAATACTCCGAAACTTCAGGAACCTCCTTTTGAACCTCTGGGTGCATGTTTAATGCTTCCGGTCACCAATTAAGTGAAGAGAAAGGTGCAGACTTCACAGGAAACACAGAATGAAGCACTTAAGGAAGAGATATCAAAGGGTACAATTACATCTTACTAAGACACAGAAGAAAAATAAAGCGAAGATTAGTAGAACTGCTTCTGAATTTCCCTCCGGTGATCAGGTAAGTAGTACAAAATTGAAAAGCAAATAGGAATAAAATGCCTGTGCTATTGTAATTATGTTTAGGCAGCATAAGAAATTTTATGAAATGGCAATCTCCTTAGATACACAGGAGAACCATAAGGGGCATAAGTAATGCAATCCTCCCTCTGTTTCCTCTGTCAGTTTTGACCTAATCTAGCAAGAAATGCTGAGCCATTTTCCGCCTCTTGCGTACAAGTATCAATTAAGGGAAAACAGGGTGACTATCTTAGGGCACTGAATGATGAAATGTCACTTAAGGAGAAAACATTGGGTGTAGAACGAGTTGCTCAGCAGCCACATTAGGAAACACCGACAAAACAAGCCGTCTCAGACACTCTCTGGACAGGACCCATTCTCTGATCTTTGTTGGAAGAGTACCAAGGGCAAAAAGTACATTTTAACCTGTGATTGCTCGTTTCTTGGGATTTCATGTTCCATAACGTTTGATTCCTAAAGGATGTGACTCAGTTGCAAAGCCCTTTCATCAAGCCGATTAAATCTAATCACGCATTGATTGCAGTACACCAGGACCCCTCTATCTCTATCTTGGCCAGCCCAGGTTAAAATATGGGGAAGCTGCATATTGCATAATTAGTGTTTGACAGTAATTAACAGGAGTCAGTAATTGACAGTAGTCAAATATGGCTGACATTTGTTTTATTTAGCAAATTTGTTATTGTATCCGATTAGTCTTTCCCTAATGCTTCTGTCTTCAAAGTCTGAATTGATTGGATTGGATTTCAGTGCCAAGGGGACATGTCTGAAAATGGGACAGTAATGTCATAGTCCATTGTTGTGACAATGACACTATTAAAATAAAATATTTCAGTATATTTCCTTTAATGCATTTAAAAATTAGTTTCTCGTTCAATTATGCATATATAAAATACATTTTAAATAGTGTGTGTGTATTTGTGTGTGAGTCCATGTTTGTGTATAAAGCACAATGAATTGTCACAAACTGAACACACTCATGTAACCACATCCAAACTGAGAAACTTGACAGTCTCAGCATTCCAGAAGTCCCTGAAACTCCCTTCCAGTCACTCTACACCCACCCCACTAAAAATAATCATTATTCTGTCTTCTTAATTTTGCCTATTTTTAAAATTAATATAAATGGAAAACCTGGAGTACGTACTTTTTATTGCTGAGCTTATTTCACTCAAACAAGTTTATTTGTGTGGCTGATTGCTATGTAATATTCTTCTGTGGAGTGCTTATAAAAAAACTTTAGTTAGTTCTTCTTTTAGGTTCTTTGTTCTTTTACTGATTTGTAGAAGTTATTTTTCTACTCTGGATACAAGCCATTTTAAAATATATATGTTGCAATAATGATCTTTTCCCACTTGGGGTGACTTTTTACTCTCTTCATACAATCTTTTCATCAATAGACATTCTTAATTTTAGTATTGTCCAATTTATCATTTATTTCCTTTTAGGATTAGTGATTTTTTTTTTTTGTCCTTTTAAGAAATCCTTGCCTGATCCAAGACCACAAAGACTATTCCTGTATTTTCCTTATAAAGATTTGTTGTTTCAACTTTTATTTTTAGAACGGTGATTCTTCTGGAAATAATTTCTGTGTTTGCTGTGAGATAGGGGTATCTTTCTAGAGAGATAATTCATATGTATTTCATATATATATATACATATATATATTTCTTTTAATTAGAAAGGCCTGCCATCTCTCGTGGTTTATTGAGGTGAGAAAGGACCAGGATCTGGCTCTTGATCTGAAGTAGAAAGACACTGGGGAGCTCTCCTATCCACAAACGTTGACAAGAAGTGCGGTCGTATCCAATAATCACATATATCAAGGAACACTGGCAACTGGGGATCCAAGGTGAATAGAAAGATTTATCCGACAGATGGGAAAAAACAACCACTGACAATCTGAGAAGGGCAATACTCAGAAGTTCAGATTTGCAAACTGTTATCAACTAGAAGGTTTGTTATTAAATGCCAGAGTTCTGATTACTGGGTATTTGTTCAGCCCTATCTCAATTATCCAGAAGGAAGACTGGCAGTAGAGAGGTAGGACTTCAATCCTAGCAACAGAATGAGGCAATGAATGACCAGGTGACCAGCAGAAGTTGTGGTTGAAGACAGAGCAAATGTCTAATGAGGAAGGGCATGACTTGCTGAAGGACTGGGACTTGTAAATAAGGGAAAGACACCTATGTATGCATCGCAAGTGCAGACCAAAGCCATGATCACTTGTTATAATTTAATATTGAACTCACAAAATTCCATTCCACTGGAATTAACTAAAGATTAACTGCATTAAACTAAGATTTCTCCAAGGAGTTAAGGTCAGAAATAACTTGAGTTAAAAAGGAACAAATGGCTTTACTAGTGAGGAGTAAGAAAGCTATACAACAATGATTCCGTGTCATCAACAATCCAAAGCTTCATCAACATGCAGGCTCTACTGCACGTTCCAAAGACTCCCATCCAGCAACACTAAAGAGGAGCCTGAGAAACTCCCTTTTTGGCCTTGACCCTGGTGATTGAGAGGCACACTGCACTTTTCTGACAAGCAAGTCTCTAGAATTACATAAAGCTCTTTTTAAATTTTATATCCACATTGTTCTAAAATTATTACTAATTACTATTGTTCTTACGTTTAAATCCCATGCTACTCAGTTCATATTTGCTAATATCGTTGTGCTGATTAAGTTTCCTGGGAATGTATTTCACTTTGGAATTTGTTGGTAGTTGGGGAAGTGGTATTGATCATAGTCGGGAAAAATAAGAGAAGGGACTATGTGGCTAAGTAGGTAGATACTGAAAAATGAATTATTTGATATAAAGGAAAAACCCAACAGGATCATACTACAAGCAATCTGGGTCTATTGTGAGTGTTTCAGCACGAGTGTTTTTTTTTTTTTTTAATGTTTATATCATGAACTTGGTAAGTGTGAGTAAAACAACATCAATTTAAACATTTGGAAAACAGTTCTCTTGCTTGTAAAACATCAAAGGATGTTTGGTGTGAGAACAAACAAATTCCACAAAACGTTGTTTTCACCTAAACTTAATCTGAAATTTTTGGGCAGCGAGGCTTCTTTTCATGAAACCAAGAATATCAAAATGGCAAAAATTTCTACTAGT
Source organism: Ursus americanus (assembly GCF_024610735.1). Lineage (NCBI taxonomy): Eukaryota > Metazoa > Chordata > Mammalia > Carnivora > Ursidae > Ursus > Ursus americanus. The sequence continues at coordinate 24,850,271 of NC_142127.1, read as the reverse complement.
TCACATTATTTTCATTGAAAGTTTTTGACTGATTTTTTAATTCTTGCTTTTGAATATCCTTTACTATGCCAAGTATATTTATTTCGTAAAATGTATCTTTTTCTTTCTAGGCTGAAAAGACAGTTTTGATGCCTTAATCTCTTGAAAAACTTCAGGTGCATAATTAGGAGTCTCCACCCAGGAGTTGTTTGGGGACTGGATACTCGATTTAAGATTTAAACAGGCGTGCTTCTCTTTCCTCAAAGTGGAATTCAGGGCTCACCCCAGGAAGCAGGAGGTAGGGAAGAAGGTTAGATACATTATCTATCCAACGAGGTTCCAGTTAATTGAATGTTACTATAATTCGAAGTAGTATAGCCAAATATCTATTTTAATTTAGGCTCCTCACAAAGCAAAATACAGAATTTGGGCCCGGCCTCACTGAAGTCAAAAGGAAATGCATAAAATATCTAGAATTTTAAAAGGACTATCAGGATTATCTCTTTTCTTTAAAAATCATTCAATAGTAATCTTTTTTCCTTTTGTCCTCCCTTTATTCACTTACATTTTTGTCCTAACTACTCCTGAGACTTAGTGATGCTGATCTATTCATAGATAACTTGTCTGATGAAATGCGTTATACGGCCACACCCATCTTATATTTCCTCATCTAGCACACTGTGGACTTCACATGTGCGTGTGTGTGTGCATGTGGGTGTGTGCATGTGTTTAAACCGCTGTTAAGATTATCTTCACCACCTAAGGTATACAAATCTCTTTCCTCTCCGCTACAACAATGCACCCATGCAGGTGTACATGTCTGGTCCATATCTTGTATCATGTGACTTTGAAAATACCAGGCAAATTAAGGATGACTCCATTTGCTATTACTTAGAAAAGTTAGCCTTTGGAGACAACTTTTAATGGTTAAAAAATGCTTTGAGGAACATGAGCCATAGAACAGCATTGGTTCTTTCAAGTTAGGAAAAGGAACCCACTCATGAAAGTTCGACAAACAGAACAAGGGCCTCAATGAAAAATCTATACAAAAATGGGGGTTTTTTTTGTAGAATAATCTAATGTGCTAGTGAGTCTCTGAACCGTTATTAAGATTTATTCTGTATACGTAAGTTATCTGGAGGAGTCTAGTTCTTTCTAATCATGACACTCTGCTCCTGCTTTCTTAGGAGCAGCTATAAATTCAAGAAGAGGTGGAAAACCGGCAGACTGCCAACCAAATTCAACCCACGGACATATGTTGTTGGGCCTGAACAATGTTTTAGAATGTTTTGAATCAGTTTCCAATTGAAAAATGAGGATTTGTACTCAAAAAACAGGTGCAGATCTGTGTGTCTTCCCTTGAAAAATCAGAAGATATAGAAAGCTGGTCAAGGATGTATGGTAGAAGTCAGCCGGGGGTGGACAGCTTCTACATCCTGTAAACAGGGCAAGTTCTCTCCGATCCAGAGGTTCCCTCCCTTTCTACTTCATCTGCATAGATATCCTGACTGGTCTGCGGGCCTTTGTGACTGTGACCTATGGTGCCAGTCACCTTTGAATCAATATCATTTTCTATATTTGATTATTTTTCAATCGAAGCCAGTAGGATTAGAAATGGAGAACAAAACCAAGAGACTCTATCTGTTTAGAAAGAGGTTCATCCGAGATTAATATTATTTCATCTATTTGTATAACTTTTTCAGCATTATCTCACATTACCGAGAGTAGGATACTGTGCTGTGCTTTTTGCTATTGCTAAGCAAGTTCCCCTTTGCTCCCCTCCCTGCTCTGACCCCCTTTATTGTTCCTATGATATTTTGGCAGATAATTATATCCTGACATCTATTGTTTTCTGTTCCCTATTTGAGTTGTGAGTTTCTTCTGACCAAATTGGCTGTGTTCTTTAAAATCAGACACTGTATTTGTCAGCATTGCTCTGTACTGCATGGAGAGCATTACGGGCATCTGGTGCCTGCCTGAAACTCCCTGTCTCTAATTCCCTCAGTATCATGAGCACTTCCAACAAGTTCAGGTTGGCCACCATATTAGCATGGCTGTGATTCCCAGTCCCAAGTGTCACTGGTTTCTTTTTTTTCTTTCCTTTTTTTTTTCCTATTTCCCCACATCAAAAGATGATAAATGGACCTAGGATACAGTACATCATGGTCAGGGGAAGTTAGAACAAGCACCGCATCTTGCCTTCCCCACCTTCTCAGCCTCAAATCGTACTCTACCCATCTGCCGTGCTCACCAGTCTCTAGTCTCCAAGCTGATTTCTCACTCTGAAACTATGGCCCACTTGTTAATCCCCCTTCTTTAAGCTAGACTTCTAACCTAAAGCCCTCTAGCCTGTAGGATATGGAGCCAGTTCTCCAAGGACAGCACCATTGCCACTGAGCATTTGGTCTGTCACTTCCCAGCACCACACCTGTTCTCATTAGTCCAATATCCTAACACTGACTGCTTTCAGAATTAGGACTCTGATCGATGGAGTCATTCAACCTCCATACGTAGTATCCTAAGTAGGATTCCTCAGGGAAAAAACAAAACAAAACACTCTAACTCTTCTCTAACTGGATCAACAGCCTAGACCCTGGCCCTTCCAAATTTCTTATTTTTCCTTTTCAGAATCACTTTACTAGGACCCTAGCATATCTGTCTCATGAACCATTTATGTCACCACCTTACCACCCTAGAAAAAATTAGATATAAAATAAAAATGGATGAAGAGAATTCTACTTTTTTTCTATCTCCTTGTCTGTAGTTTTTCTTTGCTTCATTTAATTTCAAGTCCAAGAGTCAATGGTTCTCTACCACTATTTAAATTGCTCTGTGTGGGAACACCTGCTCAACGGGGACCCTGCTTCTCCCTCTGCCTGCTGCTCTCCCTGCTTGTGCTCTCTGTCTCTCTCTCCCCTAAAAATAAGTAAAAAAAAATTTAAATAAATAAATACCTCTGTGCGGGCAACCCTCTTGGGTCCCCTCCCTCTTCAGGAGCTTTGTATTATGCTCAATAAACTTTTCTTTGCTGCCCCCCAAAAATAAATGACATTAATTAATTAATTAATTAATTAATTAATTAAATTGCTCTGTGTGATTGATTAATTCTCCAAAATTAAAGGGCATTTTCTGTGAGGACACACCTTGAGCTGCTTGAAGGAAAATTTCCAAATCAACCAAAAATTGGTAAATGAACAAGAAAAGAGCTTTCTTTCTTCTCCTCCACATGGCTATACTACATTCCCCCGTGCAGCTGTATTGAGGAAATGAAACTAATAGCAAGAAATTGCTCTTGATGAGTTTCATAATGTTATCATAATACTTAGAATTGAAATAAAGCAGAATTATCCTGCCATGATTTTTATATCATAATGAAGGAAAAATATGGTCATCATTTGATTCTAGACAACCTGATAAAACAGCTACTTCTACAGCTACTATTCACACTACATTTAACCTTTTTAAAGCAATTATTTTGTGTCACAAACAAGGCAAAGTTCTTTATGTACGTTATTTTCTTTTTTATCTTGTGAGGAAACTCCCCATTTTATAGATGAGGGAACTCAGACTTCAAGAGTTTAAGTAACTTGCACAAAATCCCACAGACGATATCTAGCAAGTGGTGGAGCCTGGAGATTTCAGACAGGCATCAAATGCCTGGTTGTAGGAGCATTCATTCTCTTCTCTCCATGCAATCAACCGAACAAATTCTGTTCTAGAACTTTTTTTATTCCTTACAGTGATAATAAGATATTAAGAGCACAGGATCGGATATCAGAAAACACTTAGAAAAATATGTTCTTGACATGTCCTGAAACAATTCAATTTTTCTATATTTCATTGTCTTCTTCTATTAAATCTATGAAAAGCTCCTGCTTTTCTTACTCACTTGCTGAATGATCCCATAAAATAATGCATTCAAAACTATTTTCAAAACTCTGAATAAAATATGAATAGATAATAGATATTCTTGGGTTAATTAACTTGAACCCAACCATCATCCTGAAAACAGAAGGTGAATCTGAAATAGCCAAAGTAAAGGAGCAAGAGAAATAGAAGTATAGGGGCGCCTGGGTGGCACAGCGGTTAAGCGTCTGCCTTCGGCTCAGGGCGTGATCCTGGCGTTATGGGATCGAGCCCCCCATCAGGCTCCTCCGCTATGAGCCTGCTTCTTCCTCTCCCACTCCCCCTGCTTGTGTTCCCTCTCTCGCTGGCTGTCTCTATCTCTGTTGAATAAATAAATAAAATCTTTAAAAAAAAAAAAAAGAGAAATAGAAGTATAAAAGCAAGTAAGACCCCTTTGGCCATAGTCTAGACAAGACTTAATGGATGACCAAATTAGTAACTATGACAAGAAATGACATGGTAAGAAGCAAATGGTTGCCCCCAAAATATGGCGACTGATTGAATGTAAGGAATAAGCAGTATCCAGGAATCCATAGAGATTCCAAGCTTATTTTTTTAGGTGATTTCAGGAATAGGGACATCTTAACTGAAGTAAGCAGGAGAAAGAGAAGGATTCTGTAGAGAGATTAGGGGCTAACTTGACACATACTCAGTTCGAACCACTGTTGGGATTCCATGGAGTGGCATCAAGTGATAAAGAAAATGAGGAACACTATAGGGGAAAAGGCCAAGGGCAAAGATAGAAATTTAAGGACTATATTTGAAGAATTTTATTTATTTTTTTATTTGTTTGTTTGTTTGTTTGTTTCAGGCCAGGTAACTGGAAAAAATTTAAATGTTCTGACAACCACATTACAGGAGAAAAATGAAGTGGGTGACATTAACTTTAATAATATATTTTATTTAATTCAATATGTTAAAATTTTATAAGTTCAGCATATAATCAATGTAAAAGATATTAGCATTCCTTTTATTTGTACTAAGTCTTCAAAATCTGGTTATTTTACACTCAATTTAGACAAGGCACACTTCGAATACTGAATAACCATTTGTGGCTAGTTGTTTTCATAATCGACAGCATCGTCTAAGAAAGTATTTGGGGGATTTGTGGGCTGAGGAAAGACGTAGGTCTACAGGAAAAAGAAAAGAGAAATAGAAAAAGCACCTGCCGTATGACAGAAACAGAGGCAAAAAAATGTTTTCTTCCTCACATGTTGTGTAACATCTCTACAGAAGCCAATATATGCAGCAAACAAGAAACAGGTTTTCCACAGATGGTATCGTTTTAGACAGCAAACAAAGCAGGATCCTTTTAGACCCTTTCAGACTCTAGGGCCTCACAAACGAAGTCCAGCATTGCTTAGCTGCTGACACTTAATCGGCTTAGAAAATGATAGCATGGCATAGTGAAAGTAACATGGATTTTGTCTGCTCGTGGATTTAACCCAGATAGGCCTCTAAATCATGGCACACTCTACCACACAGCTCTGTAAATGTGGGCACTTAGCCATTTACCTTTAACTTCCTTATCTTTAAAATGGGGGTACAACTTCTTTACATGATTTTTGTGGCTATCATATCCTATTAGGTAGGCAAAACATCTGATATACAACATGCAGTATATATAATTGATCATTATTAACAATGTCACTCTGATGTATATCGATCAATGTCTCATGTTACTGTAGCATCTTGAGAATGAGAAAATATTGTCTGTATTTTGTAACACCATAGTACCTACCAGTGTTGGAGACACCACTAGGATAATCAACACTCATTTTTCTCCTGTATTCCTCCTAAGATAACCATCCTTGTATAAATAGGTAATACTATATGGAAGCTCAGATTACTTGATTTCCTAGTGCCTTTAGCAGAAAGATGAATAAGAGCTCCATTGCTCCGACTCTAGCCTTTACATTCTAATATAAAATTAACTAATGCAGAAAGATAAATTAGCAGAAACAAAATTTCCCCTTGACTCAGCACCCAATTTCCTGAGCTTCTACCTTCCAGAGCTCTTTTAAACAGATATCTCATTTGACTCTAAGTTCAGTATTACACCAGTAGAGCCTGGAACAAAAAGTTCTCTGCATTTTTAAGAAATTAATTTAAAGTAAACATAAAATTAATGGTTTTAGTAAAATAGCTTAAAATTCAAATGCTTAAGTTGATTGGTGTTTTCCATCAGTTTATGGCAGTATGTCTTCAGATGGTGGGTCATTTCTTCTGGGTTTCAGAAGGCACTATAGTATATAATGAATCCAGGCTTTCAATCCCACCTTTCATCACAGCGAAGTTACTCAAAACATACCCGTCAAGTGTCATTTGTTTGAAATATGTTTCTAGCTTCTCTTCCCCTAAATTTATCCTATTTTTTTCCGGCCCAGCAGAAGTCGCAAATCTCCAGAAAGCCTTTTCTGACTCTATAGTCCAGAGTCAACTTTTATAGCATTTATTCTTTCACTAATCAAATATTCACTGAATGTTTATCATATGCCTACCATGTTCTATTTTCTAGATATTCAGTAGCAAACAAACAGACAAGGTCAATATGCCTATAGATGATTCAGTCTAAGTTGAAAATAGCCACTAAGCAAGTAGACAAAAAATAATAATAATTCCCCATATCCAAAATGCTACTTAGGAAAATGAAAGCAAAGTAATGAGAAAGAGAGGGCCTTGCAAGTCATGAAAGGAGATTGAATTAATTTGAAATATAATAGAAAGTCATTTAGAATTTTTTTTTTTTACTGGGGAAGTTGTAGGACTTAAGTCTTAAGAAGGTCATTCTGGCTACTTCTTGGGAAATAAGTATGGTGTGAAAAGTAGAAGCAGGGAGATGAGTCAAGAAGATTCTGTAGTATCAGTGGTAGAAGTGGTAAGAAGTAACTGATTTGGGGATATTTCAGTATACATTTTACCCCTTGCTTAATGTCTAATTCATTCCTCCTAAGAGAAAAACTGTTAAATAAAAGCCCAAGATATATAATCAACATTTGTAAAATATATGAATAGATAAAATAAATCAGTTCACATAAGTAGTAGCAACAATTTGATAAAAAATAAATTGTATAAAAAATGTAACACAGAAATGTTTCTTTTATTTATTAAATTTCCTTTTTTTCTGAATCATTTCCTCTACCAAGGTTTCAATGTTTCTGAGACTTATGGTTTTCTTGCCCACAGAGTCTACTTAATAATCAATTATAACACAGAAAAACATCTTCAGGGTCGGAAAAAAACCTGAGTGGAAGGTTCTAGAAGTTGCCACCACTTCAACCTTCTTGAGTTCATTCAAACATGTGTAAACTAAAATTGCTCCATATGTTTTGTATGATTATTCTCTCACTTGAAAATAGAAAGTGTATCTGTGAGTGCAGTTTATCTAAAATTGTGATGTTGCTACATGCCACAGATTGTAGTGTATTCATTTAGCAGGGTTTTGTTTTGTTTGTTTTTTTGAGGAGAAGTCATTATACCAACCAACCAACAAAAAATTAACAAATAATAAAGAACCATTAGTCTGAAAAAAGTATGTAACTTTTCAAGAGCCATATTGAGAAAAGTTAAGCAAACAGGATAATGGGAGCTAAATCAATATTTTGCAGGCTCTGCTTATTGCTGATGAATTGAATGTGGTTTGGGGTAGGAAATGTGTGGGTAAGAGTATAATTGACGGTAATTCTAGTTTATTGTCCTCAACAGATAGATGAATGGTGGTAGTCATTAAGTGAGATGGATGAAAATAGGGAAGAAGCAAGTTGGATTGGGGACAAGCAGGGAGTAAGTAAGAGGTTAGTTTTGAACACACTCATTTTGATATCTCGAGATATTCAAGTGAAGATGATGAGTAGCCAGTTGCATTTATAGTTATAATGCTAAGAAAAAGTCCTGATCTTGAGATCAAACTAGAATATAGATCATATTTAAACTCATGGCCCTGCAAGACATTTGCCTACGAATAAACTTAGAAGACAAGAGCTAAGACTAAAAAGATAGAAATCTGAAGACTGAGTGCAAGGCATTCCAATATTTAGAGTTGAATGATGAGGAAGATTTATCAAAGGAGACAGAGAAAGAGCATCCAGTTAGTTTGGTGAAAAATCGAAAGAATGAAATCTCCCAGGAGTCAGATGAATAGAGAGATTCAAGAGGGAAGGAATGTTCAATTGCATCAAATGCAGTTCACATAGTAGATAATATGAAGACATGTAAATGACCATTGGATTTGGCAAAATGAGTCTGGGACTCTGAGAATAAAGTGTTCTGTGATATTTCTATAGCATTGCATTTATACATGTAGATTTATACTTAAATTCTTGTGTTTGTGCACTAAACTACCTAAAAAGTTTTCATTGGCTAGACAGCACGTTGATTTTTTGTGTCCCCAATAATTCCTAGCATAACACAGTGTATTTAGAGTTCAAAATTATTTATGGAATTGAATTGAATTGGGCTGATGCCCACCAAAAGAAAAAACTCAATTTTAAACCCACAATAGTGTTGTGTGTAATCGACAAGTACAATTTTAAAAATAAGATTTTTCTGCTTATTCTTTGGTATCCCATAAATATTCCCTTTCATCAGATGAGCTTTCCTACAATTTCAGAGGAGATGGGAACCATGAAGTGTATATTTCCTCAACCTTGTCTCCTTAGTGCATCTTTATATCCATCATCCACATACACACTCATTAAAGAGCTCTCCCTTCAGTTTCAGGTTAACTTATTCTGTTAACTTTCCTAGTTGAGCTACTGGTTATACCCAACTGCTTAGTCTCTGAGACCTTGTCAGGTTTCTGAATATATTCCCCTTGTTTCCTTCACTTCCATTCCTTTTCTCTTCTCCTTCACTTCAACTTTCATATTTCATCCCTTTTTTAGCTACTACCTATTTTAAGACTTATAAAAAGCGTATTTTACATAGGCTATCCCCAATTTCTTACTTCTTCGACCCCTTCTAAGGCTTGAACTTCACTAATGCTTTTGGTCCTTAATTATACAATTGAGAAAGGATACATTATCTTATTAAGAAAAACAAGTAGGGGCACTTGGGAGGCTTGGTTGGTTAAGTGTCTTGGTTTCAGCTCAAGCCATGATCTCAGGGTCCTGAGATGGAGCCCCAAGCCAAGAGTGGAGCCTGCTTGTCCCTCTCCCTCTGCTCCTCCCTCTCTCTCTCATAAACAAAATCTTTTAAAAAAAAGAAGAAAAACAAGTAGACTTTAATCTTTTAAAAATAAGCTCAATCTTGATCATAATAACAGAAATACCAAAATAAAACTATATTGAGATATAATTTTCTACTGATCAGCAAAACCTAAAAAGTTCAGCAACACAATCCATTGGAAAAGCTATGGGGCGTCTATCAGCATTCTAAGTGGCTGGTAGAAGTTCAAAAAGTTACAACTACTCAGCCATCAAAAAGAACGATTTCTCAACATTTGCTGCAACATGGACGGCACTGGAGGAGATAATGCTAAGTGAAATAAGTCAAGCAGAGAAAGACAACTATCATATGATTTCTCTCATCTATGGAACATAAGAACTAGGAAGATCGGTAGGAGAAGAAAGGGATAAAGAAGGGGGGGTAATCAGAAGGGGGAATGAAGCATGAGAGACTATGGACTCTGAGAAACAAACTGAGGGCTTCAGAGGGGAGGAGGGTGGGGGAATGGGATAGGCTGGTGATGGGTGATAGGGAGGGCACATATTGCATGGTGCACTGGGTGTTATATGCAACTAATGAATCATCGAACCTAACATCAAAAACCAGGGATGTTCTGTATGGTGACTAACATAATATAATAAAAAAATATTATTAAAAAAAAAGTTACAACTAACCTGAAGTTATTATAGCAATAACTATCAAAATTATTTTGTCTCTTGGCTTATAAATAAATAGAATCCCTGGAAATTCATCCCGCAGATATATTTTAAAACACACACAATTTCATTAACACGTTAATTGCATTAACAAAAATTGAAGACACCCATGACTCTTAATAAATTGTGAAACATCTACACAGTGGAATACTGAGAGAATACTCAGAGAGAGAGAGAGAGAATTGAACAGTTTCTCATTTTTACTATGGAAATATCACTAAGATATTACTAAAAGAAACAAAGCAAAGTGGAGAGCTGTGTATACTATGCTACCTTTAATATAATAAAGGATGGTATATGCACACACATTATATATATGCAACTGTGAAAGATTTTAAAAAATAACAATGAAAAGTGGTTGCCTATTGGGTTAAGGTAGGGGTGAACAGAGGTATATAGAAATGAGAATGTTAGAAAGATTTTTTTCTATAATTTTTATATTTAAGTTTTGATTTTGAACCATCTTGCCGCATCACTTATTCTTAAATTCAAAACAAACAAAAGAAACCAAAAACAAAAATACTTCCATACAATTTTAAAAAAATCATAACCACAGCCTGTCTAAGGACCTCAAGGCACCTTGGGAGGGAAGCCAGCACTCGATGTTACAGGGACACCTACCTTCACTGACTGCAACCATTCCTGCAGACTGCCCTGAGGAGTATGCCACCACCAGGGAGATACATGGAAGAAGCAAATAAACCCCGATGCTGGATAGCCCATCCAGATACAAAACATGGACATCCACTTATGAATTTCCCCTGCTTAAAACTGTTGTTACTCATAACCCTTCATCATAATCTGTCCACTGTATTAAGATCTCAAATGGTCTTTCCGGCCTTACCTCCTTTACTATACTTGTAGACAACTCATTCTTCCTTGGAAATTGTCTGACTTTTGTGCTCGGACATATCCCCTTTCTGTTCCCTGGAATGTTTCTCAAATCCCAAATCTGAGCCCTCTCTGAAAACTACTACAAATTTTTCCTCCAAACTGTCCTGATTTCTCTGATAGGATATAATCAAATGATGTTAACACCAGGAAATTCTCGAGTTTATTGTCTGGCACATAACAGGAAGACAAAACCTTTCGTGAATTTCTGAATCCTCAGAGAACACGCTATCTTGTCCTGGACAAATTTCACTTGTATTATAATTATTAATACAACAATCATACTAGATTATAAACTTCTAGAAGAAAAATATTGAGACGGGTGTTCATAGATGAGGTAGCTCTTGAAAAAGACTTTAAAATTCAGTTTAATTGAAACACTTGCTTCATTCAGACCTACCTTTAAACTGATACTGTATTTCTATCTGATTATAAAGTTTGGAGAATTTGAATACGCAATGTTTTTAAATGTGACCCTATGTGGCTGTGTAGTAGAGTTCTGTGGCTTTTACCTATGAGAAATAAAACCATCTTTCTCCCAGGGAAAGCGTCTTAGTTTCTATGTGGAGACGCCTCCGTTCCGTTGAGAACACATGCATTGCAGGTTCAGGCGGCTCCTCCAGGGGAGAGAAGGCCTGTGACCCAAGCCAGGCCCTCCTGGTGTTTGCGTCTTAGAGTCAATGATTAGCTCTACCACAGTCATGTGACAAAATTCAGTCCAATCAGATCTCAGTCTGAGACCTTTACTGTGGTGATAGGGGAAAGCCAGCCTTCTGCAGCACAGACTGAAAGGGTCAAATGTAAACCTGAAGCTTTCTTGTGAACTCTGTGAGCCTCTGTCACAGAGGGCTTATAGCACAGTGGAAAAAAAAAAAAAAAAGGCAAAGTAATGAAGAAAATACAACCCAATTTTAACAATCTTGTGGGAGCTCCTGGATTCCACCATGCCTGACTTTGCTTTCTTTGGGTTTTTTAGTTATACAAACGAATGCCTATCTCTAGTGCCTAAATTAATTTCACCTAATTTTCTATCATTTGAAAACAAAGGCATTTTGCCAACTCTAAACTGAAATTGAAAATACTTATATTTTAAAGTCTAGCTCTATAACATGTATTGTGCAGTGCAAAAAATATGCTTCTGGTACCCAAAGATTTAAATTCAGAATATTAAATTATTTAAAAGATACATATATATGAAGCAATGGATTATGTTAAATATTTTCTAAGTGTATGGGAATATTAAAATAGTGTTAAGGCATAGTGCAATTAATTTTCATCCACTACAAGAATGGTGTGTATTTATACAGGAATATCTTAGAGTAAAGGACACATCTCTATGAACCCTTCATATAAGACATTCTGTGTTTAAATACCATAGCAGGACCAATGGTTAACAAAACACTCTTCCTGCCCCCAAATATCTCCCCCCCAACTATGTGCCAATAACCTTCTCTTCACTTGATCGAAGTTCTCAACAATAGCTGTTCCTCTGGATCTGTCTGCTGGGGACCTTATTAAAATTATACCAGGTAGGGGAGGCCTGGTTAAGAAGTCAAGGGAAACAAAGCTCTGTAGCCTTCTCCTGTGAGCATGGATTTTTTTATCAGATGCTGTAAGTGCTGGGAAATAGGATAAGTAAGTTTTAAGACAATGCGAGTGGGATGGAAGGAGCCAAGTGGGGTCTGTCCTTCTAGGTACCAAGGCTGCAAGACCCTAAGTTAGGGACAGAGCAGGCCACTCCAAATCAAAGCACTCAAAACGAGTAAGAGGAGGAATATCAAAGAAAAAAATCTCCTTTCTGAATTTTGCTGAATGCTGGCCCCAAGTGGAAAAGCACTATGTACTTTTAATAAATGAGTTTTGAAATTACTTTCCAAATGAGATTCTCTGCATTGTTTCATTTCACCAAAATTTGTTTATTTATTCACTTAAGATGTATAAAGTTATAGTAACCTAGAGTAGTACCTCATTTATACTTGACTCTCTTTAAGATCTGGTCTGTGTATTCAAGAGATAATGCATTACTTGTTTTTACAAACAGTTCTGAGAGTATCTTAGTTTATATGTCTATCATCTCTAATTGTTGCTCTTTATAAATCCATACTAAGCTACGTAATTCATTCTCGGTTTTACACAGACTTCATAAGATATTTATATTTTAATTTGACAGTTTCTGGAAAAAAACAATCATTTAACAAGGAATTTGGCTTTTATTTAAAAATATAAAATGGTTTAAAAAACTGCAGTGGACATGTTTTCAGTGCCAAATGCTTATGTGGATAGTCACTCTTGTTAATGTGTAAGTACTACATATGTTTATTCATGTGATGTTCTTTTATAACAAAATGAAATAAAGTAATAACATATCAACCCAAACTATCTGAATTATACAGCTTCTCTAGATGCAGAGGTTCAGAACCACAATATTGAAGACAGATTTAAATAATGCTTTCCATTGTGTGGAAATGTAACCAATTGAAAAGCTAATCAGAATATCAAAGCAAAAACATATTGCCAGGGTCTCCCTACACTCTAACAACAAAACATGTATTGAACACCAAGTCCTAATCTCTATTTTTTTTTGTGATCCTTTTAATAGTCAACAAGTAGCTAGCCTCAGTATTGACAACTGAAGAGGTTTGAAAATAGAATATACTAGTATGCCAAATAATTTCCTACTAAACTGACCATATCAAAAAACATTTATATGTGTCTTTCAATAAAAGATAATAAAAGAAAAGAATTGTTGCCACTTATCAACCCTGTAACCATTTTTTAATAACACAAAAAAATCGGTGGGGCCATCACTTCTCCCATTCAACAGCACAATAAAAATAATATTAGGAAAGAATGGATCATATCTGGAACTCTTATTAAAATTCTTTCAAAAATCTACACTCGGATTTATTTTAGGTATTTGTCTCTGAGATTAACAGTACTTTATATTTTTTTGTACGTTCGTTACAGAACACAAAGACATTTTATAAAAGCAAGAAGTCAATATAAAAGAAAAGTTCTCTTCACTTTATGGTTAACAAATCCTTTTCATTTCTAAGGTTATTATTTTGGAAAATCTCAAGGAAGGAAAATTATATAATTACATAAATACCAAAAATATACCTCTAATTTGCCCCTTCTCCCAAATGTAACCTTCCATAAAGTCAGCTATGTCTTCTTTTTTTAACAGTTTTGCTTATGAAATAGAAACTTGCACTCCTTTCACCCTATACCTTAAATACAATTTAGGAAAAAGTTAAAATACTCAAGTGTCATAACAGAGAGCTTTCTTTTGCATTTTAGAACTTTCCTGCTTTTTAATAGCTCTTTAATAAACTACACATTTAATAAACTACACCTTTTCAAGGGTTTCTAATGCCAACTTAATACAACACTTTATATTGGATATCTTTCACATTGTGATTCAGATGTTATTTCTTATTGTTACAAAGTGCCTTTTTATCTTTCATTATCTGGATCCTGAATAGTACACATTTTTTGTAAAACTATCAGTTAAAGATGCAAAGTCCCATATTTTCTCTAGTAGTTATTTTTAAAAGTACTTTCAAACTCAAACTGTATCTTAGTCTGTCTTTAACATTTTAGTATAAAATCTTAGCAAATGATTCTAGTGTAATATCTGTTAAAGGACTTTTGGAATTTGACAGTTGCAAATATGAAAAGAATAGTCTTTCTACACCAAAAGAAACAAACAGATGTTTTAATCACAGGTGAAAACATTTTTGTAGAAATATTCGTATGTTCATACAAAAGCATAGGACACCGCCAAACATTTTCAAGTTTAAATTTCCTGTTCAATATAAAGTTAAAATTTACTTACCTTTTCTCGGTGATCACTTGTTACTGAAACTGCCATCAACTTCCAACTGTTAATGACTCTTTCAACAAAAACGGAAAACAGTAAAGTCACATGTCGTAAGAGTAGGCCTATGTTGGATGCTGCTTAATTTCAGTACTGGAGGGGAAAAAAAAAAAAAGGCATGGGGTGGGGGTGAGTACAAAAACTTTAACATAAAACCACTTCCTGCGTAGATACGGTTAACCACACACATCACATCATTACTCGATTTGAAGAAATTGCCTTGTATAGTCAAGAATATTGTTATTTTTCAATGTGCTTTTCAATTTTCAAACATTACTACATTTCTATAGGTTTCATCAATTCTGATTTAATGGGGGAAAATGTGTGGTTAAAAATGTAGCAGGGGGAGGAGCAGGCGGGGAAACACTAAGGGAACTTCCTCTTTCTCTGCCTTCTAGCAAGAACTTAAAACCGAACTCTCTACGGTCCTCTGTCGGTGTGGGCATGTTCACATACCATCAGGAGGCTCTGCTTACGGACTTGGGAAGCCAAGAAGCAACTTCCAATTCACAGAGCTGATACTTCTGTCTCACTCACGGATGGACCAACCAAGGGGTGCTCTGGTTCCTAAGTCTAAGGTCTTGGACATGTTGCTAATGAACTTGAGAGCACGCAGCAGCCCAGGGCCCTGATGCCACCTGGAGGAAAGAGGGGTGCTCGTGCAGCACATGCTGCGGCATTTGCTCTGGTGCTGGCTTTCACGCGGAGGTGACAGTTTCCTAAGCAGTTCTGAAATCTGCTGACGAGCTTTTGCTCCAGGTGAATGATCTTTTGCATGGCCTGATTTAAGAAGAAAAATAAAATGAAGGATGCAAAGGGTGTCATTTTGGCAAGCTGCTATGTGCTTATCTGTGTCGGACTTCGACCAGTCCAAGACATATTTTTTGTGGGGGGTGGGGAGGGCTCTCAACAATGATAGGATGTGCATCTTCATTGAACCATGGAGTTCAAGAAATAAGCTCCTGGATGTCCAGGCTTGGCTGGTTTTGTGAGATCTGCAGGAGTTTCACAAGAGGAAAAGCTCCCCTTCCAAATATATGAGAAAGTTAAATCACAATCTCTTGTCATACAAACCAATTAGACTAGAAATCTGTGTAATAGCTCTCAGTGGTGTGGAATGTTTGGCACACATAAAGACAATCTTTAAAAAAAAAATATTTGGAATATATAACCCACGTGAAGGATGGCATGTCCCTTACAAATTAATCTAATTTCTCCAAGACTCCCCTTTTCAAAATTATATTTCAGATTGACCCAAGATCTCACTATCAATTGTCATTCTGGGATGCATCTTTTTAAGTGTGTAGATCCCTGGAGGTTTGTACTCAATATTGTCCTTAACACAGAGGAAAAAGTGGGAAGAACATGATACTTCCTCACTGAAAGTGAGGAAATCGGAATTCAGGCCTCAATTCTGACACTGCTATTTATTTAACCTTGGCCAAGCCACTGACGTTCTCTGAGATTCAGGTTATTTTTGATATAATGGAACACACAAATGAAAACCATCTATCTGCCAGAATAAAAGCGTTGGTTCGCAAACTCGGGGGCTTCCCAGTGAAATCTGAAACCGGCTTCCGTACATGGAGGACAAGGGCAGACCAAAGAGGCAGCCATTCCAGATTGGTAGGTTGCGGGTTTAATAAGCCAAGGACTTACTACAAGGCTGGTCTTGGGCCATCACACAAGTAGATCTCTGCACCAGAATCTCAAAAGTTTATGTAGAGGCCTTACCTGGGCTCAACACACAATCCCTCCGATCAGAGCGTCTCAACAACGCACTGCTCTCTCCAAGCTGCAGCCTTGAAAAGGCTCCCACTGTGTGAACTGTGGGAACTGTGGGCAGAATGTACATTTCAAGGACAGAGGAGGGGATGAGGAGCCTCTGATTGCCTAGGTGTGGCTCATGGGTCAGCCTGAGGTCAAGTCCTCTCGATGACCTCCTCTGACATTCTTTTTCTCCTAACTGGCTCTTAAAATCTTTTATGCCCCTCTGTTTTATAATGTGTGCTGAAAGGTCAGCAAGAAGTTTTATTAGCTGGGAGGTGGCTAGTCCCGTGGCTGGCTGGCTGCATAGGAGGGAAATACCACAGCAACAGTAGAGAAACATAAAAGAGAAAACACAGACTAAGATAATGATTTTGAAAATAAGTAACTTTTATTTTATTTTATTTTTTTTACTGAGAGCCCCATGCTTTCAACCATTGATTTAAGTCCCTAGGCTGGGGTTCAGATCATTCAGAGTGTTCACTAGTAGTTTTATGTGATTTAATAAAGATGATACATCAGCAGACTCATTAGGTATGAACACACAACACTTTGTTTAGAGAATGGCACAAGTGCCTCCTCTTCAGGCAATAGTAATGCTCCAGACCATCTTATTTGGGAGGACAGCTTTTTCCCCTGGAGACATTTCAGGGTTCAGTAAAGACAGGTTTTGCTAGCTATCATTTAAGGCTTGCTGGGCCGATTTAGCAGGGGCTTCTATGTGTCCTGCAAAGTCCTGCAGACCCATGGAGGGGACAAAGGCCGTGGCCAAGTGATTGCTCCAATGGAAAACAAAACATGCCTTGAGAGGAAGGTTGGCCATTTTTGTTACTGTGGGGTGGATTCTCCCCTGTGTGCAGGGAACACCCAGAGTGTAGTGGCCCAGCCACTCAGATGGAAGCCACGGCCGAAGGTTTGTGCTGTACAACCACTGGGTCCCATTCAGGGCTCCCAATAAATACCTGAGGCCACACCAGTCATGTCAAACCAACCACTATTCTTTGATATGACAGAATGACTACATAGTTCCTATGCTATCTATTCTGTATCCCTCGCGTGTTGGGGTTGCTCTGTTTAGGGTGATTTTTCTTTCCCAGCCTAAGTCCTTGGTGCCCAAATGTCCATAACCCAGGGTGAGCCACATGAACCCATCCCAACCTGGATATAGTCACCAAAGACCCTGATGGTGGTATTTTCAGGGTCCTTTTGGTCAGCAGTTTGATGGGCTGCCTGCATAGTTTGATTAACCAAAAAAGAATACCCATTTACAGCATTATTGATAGTGTGTGATACAGGCAAGGTTTCCAGATCAGTATCGTTAAGGTCAGGTAAATTAAGAACACTGAGGGACACCTGGGTAACTCAGTCTGTTAAGCGTCTGCCTTCGGCTCAGGTCATGATCCCAGGGTCCTAGGATATAGTCCCACATGGGGCTCCTTGCTCAGTGGGGAGCCTGCTTCTCGCTCGGCCTGCTGCTTCCCCTGCTTGTGCTCTCTCTCTCTCTGAGAAATAAATAAATAAAATCTTTAAAAACAAACAAACAAAAAAGAACATTAGTCTTAGTTTGTTCTTCCTTAATATACATGCTTCAGGGTTTTTTGATCCTCTCCCTGGAGTGGTGACACTCACCATGGCAATCCTGACAAGCTAGACAGGGGCAGCTGCCCACATATCCAACAGCTGGATTGATTCCTTTGGCAGGCAGATGTGTGGGCCCGCTGTACAATGGTATTTCTCTCAGGTGTCCATATCATGACTAGACAACATATGAACAGGAGAAGTCTAAGGTTGAAAAGACATATTTGGTAAGAATTTGTATGGGAAGGTCTTCCCCTCCTATATAAATTATACTTGTGCCCTGATCCTTAGCTGTTAATGTGGCTGCAGCTTTAGGAATTTGATCTAATTGTACATATCACACATGTTGGCCAGGGCATGCAGCACTGTCGGGCATGAGGAGATGGCCTGGAGGCAGGATGTGCAAGACCACGACCCTCACCTTCTCCCTTCTTTTAATGGTGCATATTCCAATCCAAGTATAATGCATTTTTCTAGGTCTGGCTTATAGCAGGATGATGGGATCCTAGTGGAGACTAAGTAGTTACCTTTCACCCAGGAATATGAAGTAACTCCCCTATACTAGTAGGATATTCCATTGTAAATTTCAGGAGGTAAGGCCTTTTCCAGGTGTGATGGGGCCTGGTGTTCTCAGCAACATTACGCACTGATATATGGTGAGAGTCAGGGCAATAGCTGTGTCCTGTGACTTTCATACCTATGGCATTGGGTATCTCGGCAGGGGTCCCTAGTCTGGCATTTGGGCATCAGGCCTTACTGGTTGATCATTTAAATGTATTAAAGAGTGAGACAGTATTTTAGTCCACTTGGCCGAGGCAGTTTTACTTGTTAGTAATTTAATCCATTGCTTTAATATTCCATTTTTCCTTTCTATTAATCCTGATGCTTGCTGGTTATAGGGGATGAAACTTCCATTCAATGTCATGGTCCTTTGCCAGTCTTACATATCATGACTATCAAAATGTGACCCCGGATCATTGTTTATTTGATGAGGGGCTCCATACACAGTGCTCAGCTTCTCTAATCCCATAATGGTGACAGCACAGTTTATGCAACAGGAGAAAGCTTGGGTTAGGCCAGACTCAGTGTCCATATAAACCAAGGCATATTTAGAACCCTCACTCAAAGGGCAGAGATCAATATTATTGATTTGCATCCTTCACTGGTTGGGAACTCTGACCAATGGTCCCAGACTCTTTTGGCAGTGGCCTTCAGCATTGTTTAGATGACACAGTGCATGCTGTCAGTGTCTTTCAAGGGCAATCAGGTATCCTTGGCAATATTCATCCTACCCAGGTGCTACCATGGCTGTTCTTTCTATGCATCCAATCTATTTTATCTACTGAAGGGTTTATTGTTACGGCTTGTGCCCGAGCTAAGGCCTCGGCTTCCTGATTGCCACAGGGTGTTAGTGCCTTATGATCCCAGATGTGGAAGACAGCAAGGACTCCCTCAGGCTCTCGCAGGCAAACTCAAATGCCTTTCCATATATCTTGACCCCACGAGGGTTTATTCATGATCACCTATTCCTTGGCTTTCCGTTGTTCAAGTCATGGGGTTAATCTCTTTATGACAGCCCAGCTGCCAATGCAAAGGATTAACAATAGGGTTCACGAGTGATCGCCAAGCAAACCACTCTCTTTAAGTCCCCTGACTGCTGTGTTTGTTCCTATTTCCAGGCATCTGTAACTGGGCATCAGTGGGATTTTCCTTGCTCCCTCCCTACAAGCCGCAGGGGCTGGCATAGGCATAGGGTGGGGGCATTTAGAGAATCTACATATTCTGTAGGACCTAGTAGTACCCACATTTTTAGAGACAGTGGGCTGGTGGACAGGATGTTCCTCTACTGCAAATAGGTTTGCCACTTAGTCAACTGGGGGTTTGAGCCATGGTAGAGGTGGGTCAGTGGGACGTATTCTCAACCTACCCTTGATAGGAAGGGAAGTTGTTACCATAATATGTTGTTCCTTCATGAGAGGCTCTACCTAGAGGAGCACTGTGTACGCTGTTAGGAGCTGTTGCTTTATGGGGTAGGTCGGCTTTCTGATCCCTTCCAGAACTAGGATCAAAATCCTAGGGGCACTCTCTCCTGTTGTCTCTGCCACAGTGATCAACCCATACCTTCCAGAGTCATGGATACATCTAATTCAAATGCTAGCCCTGGCCAGAACTTTAATCCACTTCTCTAGTATTTTTGTCTTAGCAAAGGCAGCTTGCTGTTCTGATCCCCAGTCCCACATGTTCCCTTTCTTTACCAGGTGGTATAAGGGACAGAAGCACTATGCCAGTTGAAGGAACAAAAGACCTCCAACTTCTCAAAATCCCTACAAAGGTTTGTATCTCTTTTATGTTCCTAGAGGTTGGATAGGTTTGCTTCTTATCATAGCTTCTAGGACAATTCACACCTTACCCAACAAAATGATTCCCAAAAACTTTATGGTGGTGCCTGAGCCTTGAATTTTCTGTTGGTTCAGTACCTCTCCTGTCCCTTGCAGATGCTCCAACAAAATCTGCAAAGTACCCTGTAGGAGAGGCAAGTCTTCACGTGTTAATGTTATATTATTAATGTAATGGGCCCATTTCACTGAGGTGGGGAAGGAGAATAAGGACAGGTCTGTCACCTTCAGATGACATACTATTGGCTGTGCATGTAGTCTTGGAGAAGCACTTGAAAAGTCCATTGTGGCCCCTCCCATGGGAGGGCAAATTAATCTTGTGACTCAGCAGCCAGAGATGTACCGAAAAAGAATTTGCTAAGTCTACCACAGCATGGAACACTTCTAGGACCACGAACAATGTATCCATGGTGGTAGTAATGGTGGGTACAGTGGAATGGATTGGGGGGGATGGCGTTACCTTGTTTAATTCTCAGTAGTCCGCCATCATCCACCATGAGCCATTTGGCTTTTTTACTAGCCATACTGTGCTGTTGAAGGCATTATGGGCAGGGCATACAATACCCATTCAGTGCATGCAGTTCTTAGATAGTTTCTTATTTTCTTAGGCCTCCCCACACCCTGCCCACTGAGGCAATCTATGTTGTTTGACAGTTACCATTCTTCACAAGGGTAATAGATTTTCTTGTTCCCAGTTGGCATTTCTCTTCAACCCTGGGTTGATTACTCTAACCTGAAGGCAGAATTCACTAATAGAATTTGCAGAGTTTAACCTTGTAGGAGATCAGTGCCTAATATGTTCTCTGGTATTGGAGAGATAAAAGCTTCATATTCTCATGGGGGAGAATGTGCCATCTGTAGTGCCAAAGGGACTTTCACCTTCTGTAACTGCTGATAGCATTAAGGGGGGCAGAAAACTTAGAGGGTTACCATGTATTAGAGTACATTTGGCTCCAGTATCCACCACAGCCATCACTTTTTGTTTATTTTGAGGGACCAGTGAATAGTCAGATCAACATGAGGCTTCCCATCACCTCCAGTGGCACTTACCTGGAGGTAATCTTGGCCTGCCTCCTATACCTGGAGAATAGGAGGCACCGATCCAAAGAGGCTGTACCCCTCAGGCCTCTATTGGAGCAGGCAGGGCATCAGGAATGGTAGGGGCAGATGGGGCAGGTCTGAACCGTTGGTTAGGTTTTCAGGCTTTCCACTGGCTGACCAACACAGTGTTGGATTGTCAGTCTACCATTTGAGGTGGGATTCCAGAACCAAGGAGATCAAGCCACATTTGTTTTTGGGTTACTTTTATTTGGACCCCTTACAGCTGATTGGCATAACCTTTTGGCTTTCTGAGTTCCCTGTCTGTCTTAGGTCTTTCCCACAGCCTCTACCAATTCTCAGGATTTGTTAAGTTGCCCCAGATCAGCAACAGAGTGCCCAATGTTGTAAATGTTTTGTCCTACGCTGGGCTATCATAGTATGGGACCATGGATATCGAGGTCCCATACTGGTGCTGGGGAAGACTGGAGTATCTTGGCTTTTGTTCCCACAGTGAATGTGGTCTTAGACAGGGACATAGATGGCCTTTCTCATTTCCAACTCCCTAAGAATTTGTTGTACCTCCTCCATAGATTTTCAGGATCCCATGGGCCCAGGGGGTATCTCCTCATTGGGCCAAGCCTTGCTGCAGACTAGAATAATCCAATCTTTAAGAGAATAACTTCAGTCTTCCTAGTACCTTGCAGGTGTTGCCAAAGGACAGGGTGCGTGGTGATATTGTTCATTCTTTTTGCCCTCTGCCCTGTCCAAGAAATGCCATGGCCCCCTATATCCCATAGCTGCACTAACCATGACTGGACACTTTCCCTGGCCTTTTGTTGGAGCTTGGCAGCTATATAAGTAAGGTCAATCGGCATATATTTCCTCATCATTCCTGATGGAGGCTACCCCACTAACCAGGGTGGCTCTTGTGCCTTTGTTTTCCTTTGTATTAGGGGTCAGAGGGCAAGGGGCATTTCCTCCATTTCACTTTCAATCACAACACCCTTCCCTTCAATCTTTTCATTTTTCCCAGGGATTCCATCTCTTAACATCTCAATCAGGCTTTGTCACAAGTGCTTGGACTTAAACAATGGCAGCTTATACCCTCCTACCTTTGCAAAAATGGCCCGAGGAGGTCTCCAACTGATTGTCCTGCTCTCCCACCTTGTCTGCCAGCCCCAAAGCCAGCACAATAGTGGACAACCACACAATCTTCTCTAACTTCAGCTCTTCTTCCAGCTCTCCAACTTCGGCTTCAGCCTCTAGCTGGGCATCAGCAGTCAGCCAAGTTACCCACAGTACAGGCCAGACCACTGTGGCAGCCATGCATTTTCCTTCTTTGCCACAACGTGCTATGTGCAGTTCCTCCAACAAGCACATTAAAATGGCTGGCATTCTGGGGACATCCCTGTATTCACTTGGCAATCCACACGCATCTGATGGGATTTCTCCCAAGTTTGGGATTTCCCCCAAGACCCAAGACCCCCATGGATGCCTCTTTCCCCCCATGGATCCCTCTTTTCCATTTCCTTGTTGGCTCAACAACTGTTAGTTTGAAACCTGGGGAGTTCCCTGGGTGAAATCTGAATCTGGTCCCAGTGAGTGGAGGATGGGGAGAGGCTGAAGAAAGAGGCAGGCCACTCCAGATGGGTAGGTGGCAGGTTTAATAAGTAAGGAAACTTTCATATGAGGCTTATCGTGGGCGGCTGAAAAAATGATGAATAGATCTCCACACTGTCTCACCAGAATCCTAGAAGTTTATATACAGGCCTTAACTAAGTTTAGTTAAATATACTGTCCAGATGGTCTCAATAACACCTATTCTCTCAAGTCTGCATCCTTAAAAATGGCTCCCATTGTGCGAATGGTGAACAAAATGTGCATTCCAAGGACAGGGGAAGGGGCAAGGAACCTCCCATTGCTCAGGTCCAGCTTGGGGGTCAACCAGGGGTCACATCCTCTTGATGGCCTCCTTCAACAAGAGTAGGTAAATGGACTTAAATATTTCATAAATGATGAAGACGTGTAGACAGATACATAAGAATGAGCTGGTGGGAATGCAAGTTGGTACAGCCACTCTGGAAAACAGTGTGGAGGTCCCTTAAAAGTTAAAAATTGAGCTACCCTATGATCCAGCCATTGCACTACTGGGTATTTACCCCAAAGATACAGATGTAGTGAAGAGAAGGGCCATATGCACCCCAATGTTCATAGCAGATCTGTCCACAATAGCTAAATCAGGGAAGGAGCCGAGATGCCCTTCAACAGATGACTGGATTAAGAAGTTGTGGTCCATACATACAATGGAATATTACTCAGCTATCAAAAAGAACGATTTCTCAACATTTGCTGCAACATGGACGGCACTGGAGGAGATAATGCTAAGTGAAATAAGTCAAGCAGAGAAAGACAATTCTCATATGGTTTCTCTCATCTATGCAACATAAGAACTAGGAAGATCGGTAGGAGAAGAAAGGGATAAAGAAGGGGGGGTAATCAGAAGGGGGAATGAAGCATGAGAGACTATGGACTCTGAGAAACAAACTGAGGGCTTCAGAGGGAAGGGGGGGAGGGGAATAGGATAGGCTGGTGATGGGTGATAGGGAGGGCACATATTGCATGGTGCACTGGGTGTTATATGCAACTAATGAATCATGGAACTTTACATCAAAAACCAGGGATGTTCTGTATGGTGACTAACATAATATAATAAAAAAATATTAAAAAAAAATAAAAGAATGAGCTGGGCAATGCTGATGCCTCCTTAGAAGCATCAAAAAAATTTAGCACCATCCTACTTGGTTTAAGCTTTTGTAAATCCACGTCAGGCTCAGAAACCTAGAACAAGTAAAAATACTTAGCTCTTTCCTTTTATATAGGCACTAATATCTGATATTTGAATAGGAAAAATATGAAATACCATATTAGCACCCCTCAATATTTATTTTTGATTAGGAACAAGTAGACATTAAATAGAGACAAAAACACCTTTCTTTGTGTAAAATAGGAAGTTAACAACTTAGGAAGTGATACACTTAAATTTGGTCTCCAGAAGGAGACAAACTTACTATGATTATGATTGAGGCTCTAGCCTAAGGCTTTGACACTTGTGGCTTAACATGTTCACTCTTTCTAATCTAATATTTATCTAATATTTTTTGATTGCTTGCTATAAGAATTGTATCATGCACTTTACATTTTTTTCTTTCACTTAATCCTCAGAACAACTTTATGAACTGAGCAACGTTACTATACTCTTTTTTTTAAATGAGGAAACTGTTGGGGCCCCTGGGTGGCTCAGTCGGTTAAGTGTCTGCCTTTGGCTCAGGTCATGATTACAGGGTCCTAATATCAAGCCTGCATAGGGCTCTCAGCAGGAGCCTGCTTCCCGGCTCCTCCCAACTCCTCCCAACTCTTCCCAACTTGTTCCAACTTGTGCCAACTCGTGGCAACTCATGCCAGCTTGTGTTCTCTGGGTCTATCTCTGTCTCTCTCTCTGAAATACATACATACATACATAAATAATAAATAAAAATGAGGAAACAGAGGTTAAATTTTTACCCCAATTAGTAAGGAGTAGAGCCAGGATTCAAACCCAGAATCATCAACTCCATAGCCCTTCTTCTAAATTACTAGGCTATCTCCTAACAACTAGCTATGCAGCACAACTCAAAATGAATAATAAGGAAAAGTTTCACACCTGATATTTCTTTTTGCTTCTTCACTAACAGAAATAATAGACTTCGAAGGTAAAAATCATTCTTGTGAATCATACTAAAATCAGATTTCTCTCAAAAGTTCTCTAAATTTTAAATTTTTATTGAAGAAACTAGAAGAATGGTAGGATAAAATGGAAATATATTATGTTCACAGATAAGAATACTAACAGTGTAAATGCATCAATCTGTCCAATTCAATCAACAAATAGATTCAATAAAATCCCAATTATAATTGTAGCATATTTTTTATAAAGAACACAACAAGCCTTCTCCAGAATTTTCATAGGAAAAAATGTCAAAAAATATCTAAGTTCATTTTGAAACAGAAGAGCAAAGACTGATGACTTCCCCTGTCAGATATGGAACCATAGGATTAAAAAACCATAGGATTATTAAAAACCATAGGATTAAAAAACATTTCAGTGCTAGCTCAGGAGCAACTCAGAAAAAGATTGAATTTATTTGAGAACTTGAATTATAACAAAAATAGCATCAAGGTAAACATGAAGGAACAGATTGACTAATAGATGGTGTTGGCAAGACATAATCACCAAACCAAGGAAAATAGAGCTGGGCCCCTACATTACACCCCATGCAAAGGTAGACTCAGCTGTATTAAACTCCGTATTTGAAAGGTAAAACCACAATGCTGGTACAGTAAAATGAAGGAAAATGTTTTTGCAATAAAAGATCTTTCTTTTTCCTTTTTTAAATTTATTTATTTATTTATTTATTTATTTACGTAATCCCTACACCCAACATAGGGCTTAAACTCATGACCCCGAGATCAAGAGCTGTATGCTATTCTGACTGAGCCAGCCAGGTGCCCCTAAAGGAACTTTCTTAAGCAGCATCCCCAAATTAAAAAGAAGAGAGGGAAAATACATGGATTTGACTATACAATAATTAAGAATTTCTGTTAATTATGAAACAGTATTGTCAAAGTTATAGAAAAATAACAGACTAGTAGAAAATACCTAGATTGACAAAAGATTTGTGCAAATTAAATGGGAAAACAATAGAAAACCTAATTGGAAATAAAATAATTTAAACAAATAATTCGTGAAAATATCTGACCAGTATGTAAGAGACGCACAAATTGTCCAGCAATCACTATAAAAACAAGTTAAATTAGCTTTTGTTGAAATGGCAAAATCTGGATGAGAATTTATGGAGAGAAGAACTCACATACATCATTAGTAGAATTGTACACTGAAGATATTCTGACAAGCAATCTTGCAAAAATTGAAAAATGAAATATATATGCCCTATGTTCTAGCAACCCAACTCTGGCAGATTCCTGACAGCATTGGTTTCCTTCCCTTATCACACTGATTAACTGATTTTGGTCTCAGTTCTTGTGATTCAGGTAACATTTACTTGTATTGTATCTGCATGTTTGTGTATGATTACGGGGAAAACCAAAAATTTCTAGGCCCTCTGGACAGATATTGTGAGTTGGACATGAAAGGAGAACAACAAAGGCAGGAAAGGTTTGACTTAGACTGAGGACAAGTTAGATTCCCTGAGACTAGGATGAGCAAGAGATGGGTTTCCCTCACTACAGGAGAGCTGTGCTCTGCCCCCAGCAGATGCCCAGCATTGGTATTTAATCTGGGAGCAACATATATTCACTTAATGAGAACTTGCTATGTGCCAGACAATATAGTAGGCTTTGGGCATACTGTCTATTAGGGAGAAAAAGATAAATAATTAAGATATAGAATATATTAGATAGTAATCATCGATAAGGAGAAAAAAATGCAAGCAGTGAAATGACCCATGAAGTATTGAGTATTTTACGTTGATAAGAAGAGAGGTCATACAGAGGAAAGTAAAGACCTAAAGAGAGGGGGGGAGCCATGTGGGTTGAGGGTGGGAGGTGAGTATTCCAGGTAGAGGGGATAGCAAGTATAAAAACTCTGCATGAGGATCGTGTCTAGGATGGTTAAAAAATGTACAGAAATCGGGGTGACTGCAGAGAACCAAGAAAGGGAGGGGTATGGGGATAATGTCAGAGAGGTAATAGAGGCCTAGACCATATGGGTCTCCCTGCCCTTCTGGACAATCTGAGAAAGGGAAGCAGTAAGATGATTTGTCTTACAGTTTTACAAAATCCCTATCTATGAAGAATTGACTACAGCAGGAGGGAAGAGAACCAGGGACACCAAGTACCAAACTATTGCACTATTCCAAGGCAGAGATGATTGGGAATTGGACCAAGGTGGTGGCGGCAGGTCTAACGGAGAACTGGTAAAATTCTGGTTGTGTTTTGAAAGTGAATCCAAGCAGATTTCCTCTTGAGCAGCCACAGATACCTTGAGAGTATATCTGAACAACTGAAAAATGGAATTGCTGTTCACTGAGATGGAAAAAATTTTAGAAGAGCTGGTTCTGCTGCATTGGGGCCCATTGGGTTATAGTACATGTTAACTGTGAGCTGCTGTTTCGTCATCTCAATGGAGTTGACCAATATGTAGGTAGATATGAAGGCCTGGAGGTCAAGGAAGGCGTCCACATTAGATATAAATGTGGAAGTCATCAGCATAAAAATGGCATTTAATGCCCTGAGACTGAATGTGATAGCCTATAGAGTGAATGTATATTGAAAGGTTGTAGGGACTGAACCCAGGACTCAAATTAAAAATTAAGATAGAGAAAAAAAATTAGCAAAACAGACTTTAAAAGGGCAGCCAGAAAAGGAGGAAAAAAACAGGTGAATTTGATGTCCTGGAAACCAAGTAAAAACATTTTTCAAAGAAGTGATTTATGAATTAACAAATGCTGCTGATAACTCAAGTAAAATGAGAGTGACAAAATCATCTTTAGAGATAGCAATGTGCAGTTCATTGTGACCCCAATAAAAGCAGTTTTAGTGGGATATGAGTCAGAAAATCTTAACTTAATATATTGAAGACAGCAGATACAGATACCTTTCAGGAGTTTTACTCTACAGGAAATAAGAGAAATAGAAGAAATAGTGTGACTTCTTGAGGGAGAGAAGGAATCAGAGTTTTCATCCTTTGTTTTTAGGTAGACTAGCAGAATGCGAGTATACCACTGGGGGATGAGACTTTAGAAGGAAAAACTGATGATGCCAAATAGAAAAACATGTATCATGGGATGCTGTCCCCAAGCAAAGGAGCAGAAATCGGCACAAGCAGTGTCACTGGCCTCAGCCTTAGCTGGAAGCATGGGCAATTCATTCATTGCACCAGGAATGAAGCCAGAGCATAGGGGCAAGGTGCAAATACACAGGTAGGTACAGTACCTGGTGTTGGTGGAAGCTCTCTTCTGATTGCAGTAATTTTATCAGTAAAGTAGCAAGATGGGAATGATGACTAAAATGAGCAGAAATGGGGCAAAGAGAGGTTTTAGGAGAGAGATTCTCAGGGTGAAGAATTGATCCATCTCCATACCCTACATTTTCCCAGAAGCATCAGGACCACCTGTTTCAAATTATACCCTGGAACTTGGACAAGGAGCATTTCAGAGACATTCATAAGGGCCTGAGTTGCTCCCCGGACCAGGGAAGCAACTGGGAATCCTGTATAGTTTCAAGGGTTGAAAGTTGGGTGTAGAACTGGGGGCAAAGTATGATGGAAATTTAATTTCTCACCAAAGCAAGTGGTTGAGGACAAGACCAGATTTAGATTATTTATGGGAAATGAAAGAAATACAACATTTCTTTCAACCAATTGTTATACTATTATAGAAAAAAAAAATGAGTGTACTCATTCTCCCCGTTACTCATTCACTCAACAAATATATACAGAACATTTACTTTATTCTATACATGGCATGAAGTTCCAAGGTCATAATTTCTCAGAGATTTTTAATGTCATTTGGTGGTGTGAGATAGACAATAAACAAATAAGTATACAAAACACATTAATAAATAATATGTCCAAGATTAGTAAGAGCTATGGAAAAAAGTGAAGCAAAATCAGCAAATAGTAAGTATACACAACTCTTCGAAGAAATCGTAATCTAAAGGGAAGTTAGATATGTGTTAGATATGCAACGCTTGAGGGGGAAGAGGTGATGGATAAGAAGTTTTGTTTTTCAGATGGGAGAATAATAGCTTCATTCTGTGCTGATTGGGGTGATACAACGGAGAGGGAAAATTTATTGATATAAAAGGGATGCTGGCTGAAACAATGACCTTGAGTAGGTGAAAGAAAAGGTATTGGGCTTGGCACCAAGGCATAAATAATTCACAGAAACAAGAGATAAAGGAGAGCATCGAGATGAATGTGGATGGGAATGGAGTTTTCAGTACTGACATTTCCGACATGGCGACTTCTGATGCAAAACATTAAAAAGGTCAAAGAGGGAGCTGGGTGTGTATCTGAACAGTGGTCCAGGCAGAAGAAAGAGGAAACACGAAGTTAGAGCATGCTTGGCAATTTGAATAATAGGAAAGAGACATGTGTGACTAGAAAGCAGACAGTGGGGGAGAGATTATGTAGGGCATTGGAGGCCAAGTAAGAACAATAGTTTTTATGCACATTGTGCAAGTCAGTGTGCTAGGTGGCAAATTTGCTAGGTGACAAGTCTGCACCTCCCTCTGTCTCCTTTACCTTTATCAAGGCACTGTCATCACATCTTGGTTTATTCTTTCCATCTTATACATTTGGATATTGTAGCAGGGATAAGGCTGTCTTCCTTTTATGGACTTAAGTGGCCACAAGGAGAAGTTTTAAGGCTCCTGTCTCATGAATGTACTTCAGGAGCCCCAATGTTCTGGACATCTGTACTTTGCCAGGTCCCAGGATCACAGAGCTCAGCTCCTGGCCTCTATTTTGGGAGCCCCTGAGTATATCACTCTAATGAAAGAATGAGGAAAGGAAACAAGTTACTGACAAAGCATCGCAGCTAATACTAGAGGAGTATGTGCAAGCTGGAATGGAAAGACGTCTTGTTCTAAGAACACTGCCTTCTGAGCTGATATGGCTCTGCCGTATCACTGCAAACATTTGGAAATGCAAGAAAAACTATGAATTAAAAATATTAAATATGTAACTTAGCATCCCAGAAAAGAAAGTGAACACATGGAAAGACAGGATTAAAAAGGAAATCCGAAGCAAGGAGAACAAGTGAAGGCTGCTGCTACGGCAAACTGAGGAGGCATGTAGTCTTCGGGTCTGAGATTTTCCTGTTCACTGAGGAAATGAAGAGACATTACTGGGCTTGTGCAAAGCCGGGATGTAGAAATGATTCTTGCTTAGAGATAAGCCTAGAATGGCTCTGAGCGCCACAAAAGAAACACTAAAGTAGATAAAAACAAGAAAGTTTGTCATCACTAGGCTCTATGTGGGGAAAGAAAAAGTCTTTTGTGAGAAATTGAAAATTAATTAATGTCGAGGATCCAGATGCATAACATCTTCCCTAATACTGAAAACTCTAATTCTGTAAATCCACGTAAAACTGCTTTTAGACCAGTGAAACCACATGGCCTTTGGAAAAAGCAAATGCAAAACTGCTATGTAGCAAGTACTTCCTCAATCCAGACAGCATGGAAGTCTAGCCCCATCCACACATTTTCATTCCCTGTCTAAGGTGTTTCACAATGACAATGACACTGCATATGAAGAAATGATCAACTTTTAGGCAGAAGCCAGTGTTTAAAAAAAAAGGACAAAGAGAAATTCTTCAGAATTTGAGATTATAGGATACCTGAAAATAATTTATAAAATGAGGATATTTAAGTTGAATACAAAGATTAGAAATAACATAGATTCCATCAAAAACACCAGAGCTCCATAAAAATGGCATATTTTTATAAGAAACAAATACAAAATTTTTAAAATACATATTAAGGACTCAGGTCCTTGATTACCGGAGATTTTTCTAGTAGTAGGTAGATGACCCTCTTCCACTATATTGGGTACACTTATATTGGGCCATGAATTTGAATACAATTCCTGTACTATAATGCCTTTTAACTGAAATATTCTACCATTATATGGTTTTTCTTGATAATATCTAAACATATCATTAAAAATCAAAGGTTGTTTCATTCACATAATTCTTTTCCACATGTAACCATCGGAGATTAGTTTTGACCAAGCATTGGATATTCTTGAGTTCTTAATGAAAAACACAATCTAAAAAATAATTCACTTTAAATAAATTTGTCACTCTTGAAATACTGTAGAAGGATCATTTGCATCATCATGGATAGAATATGCTTCATTTTTTCTAGCTAAAAAATAACCAATACTTTGAATTAGTGGGCTTATAATTTTTATTGTTCTTCTTTGCTTTATTTCCTTTCTGTGGAAATGAATTAGAAACCAAAGATTACTTCTTTATGCTTATGAAAAAAATTGTGTCTTATAGACTATATCAGCTACTTGTATTTCACCTCATTAAAAATGAAATAACCTGAAAATATATGTCTACGTTCTAATGAGTAGATGACAAATACTGAAATTTTAATAGCATTGTAGGTGGCAAGCTTTTTCTTTTAATTTCTAAAAGTAATGCACATGTAAAATGTCTAACAAATTACACAATTTATGTCAATTGTGTTGTAATAAATACCAATTATTCTGAACTCTTCACCAAAAAAATGTGGCTTTCCACTAACTTCTTCTCAAGCAAAGTTTGGTACTAAGACAAAAAAACAGTAAGATTAAAAATTCAAAAGAAATATTAAAATCAATGATGGATGAAGAAAGATGATAGAATTGAAGAAAACTCCTAGAAGATGGCAAGAGTGCTGGAAAAAAATATGAAAGAATGAATAAGGGATAGAGAAAGGTTAGAATGCATCTTAAAGGAGTTCCAGAGAGTAGAGAGCAAAATGGAGTCTCTCATGTCAAGCAGGGGCCTGGGTCAAGCAATGACGCCAGCAGTTCAGGTACTGCCGCTGGGAGATCTCCCCGGGACCAACGTCAGCTGACACCCAGAACTGATAAGGAGCAGAAGCAGAGGAGGCCTGCAGAGACCCAAAACTGACGAAATTCCTTTAAAAAGGGCAGGATTTGGGCAGCAAACTGTTAGACTCTTAGGACCTGACCCCTCTATGCGTGACCACATAAAAAAGACAACTGCCGATGAAGGCTCTGCCAGATGGATCTCCAAACAGAACTGAGATCCTTCGCTGCTGGAACGTCAGAAGCAGTGAGTGCGAGAGCTGACCCGGACCAGCCCAACGCCCTATCTCAACTGTGGACCCACAGACCGACTTCGCATTTGGTACGTCTTTGCTGTGTGGCTTGTCTTCTGTCCTACTTTGTGTGCCATGGAATAAGCCAAGTTTAATCCCATGGTGAATTGTCGTTGAGTGTGGAATCCTAAACCTGCTTTATCATTGTGATTTAACTTTGCTTTATGATTGAATAAAGCTGACATTGTGGAAAGACACAGCTCGTGTGTGCATCTTCGTAGAGTACTCATGACACAGAGGAAGGGGATAGAGAAGATAGGGGACAGCAAAATATAAAGGGATGAAGCCTGAGAATTTCCTTAACTTGACAAAAAGATCTGAAGATGTGATAGAAACACATAGAAGGTGGTGGACTGGGATGAAAGGCAGATTCAGGAATGACTTCTATAAACTGAGACTTTTCTAACTGAGTCTTAGAGAAACAAGCTGGTGAGTTATCAGTATGAATGTGTGTGCATATGCACAAAGGTATTGACTGATGGAAGTGTGCCTTCTAGTCTGGTAAATATGGTAACTAAACAATCCCATTATTCACCAATAGAAAAAGACTGTAATTGTTCTCTCTGATTACCAGACAGTCATCATACCAACATATACACTTTATTTGGCCAACTACAAATTAAACTATGGCTTTCCTATTTTCCAATGCTCCATATCACAGATGGAAAGTATAAGTAATTGATGAAACAGTCCAATAAGCGATGAGCTGGGGCAGGCTCAGAGAAGCTTGCAAGAGCCACGTGTGCACATATCATCTCAACCCTACGTTCAGTGACTTTGTGTTGGTAGCTTGAAGTTGGCTATGATGGAAGTATTTACACCACAAACATTGGCAAATGTTACAGCTTGGGGCTTTAGTTTTCAGAGAGTTGGTTATTAAATAATTTATCATGTATCACTGAAGCTACTCTCTGCAGGTGGAATGAAGCAACACACCTCGAAGTAATAATACAAAGCTTATACATAAAAAATTATCTCCCTAACTAACAAGGAAATTAAAGAAAACAAACACAAGTTACATAACTTAGCAGGAATGGAGTTTGGGTTTTTATTTCAAGATTTAAGATTACAATTAATCACTACTGTGATTCATGCTGAAACATAATAGAAGCATTTCTATCTGGCTAGGTTCTGTACTGTTATAGAGTCTGTGAAAGAACAGTATAATGAGGCTGAAGAGCCTTGTTTTTGTTCACCAGAAGAAATGAAAATGATTAGGACATGGAGAAAATTATAAATAGCTCAAAGCTGCTAGACTTGGCAAACACCACAATGATATATTTTCCTCTAAAACAGTGACAAGAAGATGAAGAAACAAAAATAATCAATCAAAATCATTTAAAGTCACTTTTAAAACATGTATGATGAAAATTCCTAAAAATTTCCCCAAAAAGCTATGTCTTTACAAGTTTTCACAGGACTTACAAACCTGTGTGTCTTATAAACTGGCCAAGATATGTCTGCTTCATTCAAGAATGACTCAGCTGAGCAGAGTTTAAAAAGATCATGTGGAAGAATGATTTGTGCCAATAATATTTTGGTCTAAAGAAAAGGCCTATTGAGATCTAAAGTGGCAAAACGTTGCAAGAATGTCACTTGAAATTGCTATACTTTCTACATCCTTTATGGGGCTCCTGTTTCTGGCCTTCTTTGAGCCAAAGGCATCAACAGCTCTGTTCTCAAGAAGCTTTTCAAGGATTTTGTATAGCAAACAGCCATGGAAGATGTAGTGTCATCCCCGGGAGCAGAGAGGAGTTTGTTCATTGCTCAGGATGATGAAGATTTGTCTCCCTTTGGGGCAAAGGTTGGTTGGGCAGGTTTGCCCTTAGACATAACTGGGGTTTTCTAATTTCAAAGTCTCTCTGCTCTGATGTAGAAACCCACTGTGTGCACTTTCTTCACCTGAGTCCTTCTCCATATGGCCGCCATGGGACCTGCGGAGTAAGGGAAACTGATGTGGACATGAAGCCCATGCTGCCTGCGGTGCTGTGAAAAATGTCCTTTGTCTCGGACCCAGGAATCTCCTGTCTTCTGTCACCATTTATGAAACTGCAGCACACTAAGTTGTAAGCAGTGCAAGAGCTCAGACTCCACACTTGTCGACATGTCCAATCTTTTCAGGTGTAACTTTTCTTCCTTGAACTCTATCACTTCAGTCACTCATCACTTTATCCTCTCCTCCTACCTTCTCCTCTATATCGCCTTATTTCTCATTGTTCTTCATTTATTGACCTGACCTCATCTTCTGTATATAAACACAACTAGTACAGAACTTAGCACATAATATGTATGTGTTGAGTGAACCAATGCTTTTAAAAGTTTCTGTCTCTAAAGAGCATTTCTCCCTTGGTTTATCATTGACAGCTTGATTTAGATGTGCATAATGTTAGTTAATTCGGTTTTGAGTTTTAATTGTTAATTTCCTTTTAAGTTGTAGGCTATTGAGTCACTGTAGCAATTTTATGAAATATATTTTATTTTTTTAAGAGTTTACTGCACCATTTCCTTCTTTCTAGGGGGATTTTTTTCCTCTCTCTTCCTTTTGATGTGCAGGGCCATTTAAGTCCTCCATGCATTTCTGGAAAACTAAAACCCCAAATCTAAGCCTGTTGAACCTCTTGTCACACAAGCATTTGAAAGAATGATACTTAAGGGAAATAGAAAATGACACTTTTTCCCTCATCTTTTGAAGACGAAATGATCCACCCCCCCCCCAATTCTACCAAAAGAGATCCCCAGCTCATTTTCCTTAGCAAGAGCTTTAAAGTGTAAAAAACTCATCAAACATCTTTTCCTCTGAGACAATGTCATCTGAGTTCAAAGGATGTACACAGCTCTGCAAAACTGCTGTCTTGTTTCAGTGATAAGGCCTTGGCTTTCATTTTATGTTTGATTCCAAGAAAATCAAATCTGTTTTTATGTACACTATGACTATAACTAAATCAGGAAATTAGGAGAAATAATCTATTTCTGCAGACAGCTGGGGGGAAAAGTTTCCAGTTAAGAAAAAAAACTCTATAATGACTCTTCAGCTAGGTTACATTTTCACTCTCAAGATATGCTCAGTTATTAAAACTGAAAACATATATTTATCCTTACACACAATGAACAAAACCTGTACTGTTGCTCTTGGGGAAAAAAATACTGTCTACTTCCCATGGTTAGCTCTTTGGAAAACCGTTACTGGCTAACTGGAAGTTTGAGCGCAGTGCTTGTTTGCTTATTTTTTCCCAAATCTAGTCAAAACTTCTGTACCATAATGATTACGAATGTGGGTGTGTTTGTGTAACAATTTCAATGTCCATCCAGTGACCTACTGAATGAGAGTGTTTCTGGGCATGGAACACAGAAAATATTTACTGTTAAATGCAATTTATCTCAGCATATTCTGACCCATTCAACATAGTAATACTCATTATAAAGCTTGAGTTATACTATATTAATTTTCTTACATATTCAAAATTAATCTGTAGATAATATGAAATAAACTATATCTCAATAATATGCAGTAGATGAGGAATTATTAACTGCTTTGCTCGGATTTGGTTATCAACATTCACCTGTGGAAACTGGGCAGATTACTTCTTCCAAAGTAAAGATGTAACTGTATAGATTTTTTTCTCTTCTAGTTCATATTTATCTTGGGTAAACAAAAATATTAGAATAATTAAAAATTTACAAGTAAAACAAGTCACCAAAAATTATATTTAGGAGTAAGTTTATTTTAGATGAAAGATTGTATTATTTTTAACCTCAACTATCATATTACACAAATATTTAGAAAGATTCACTCTGTATATATCCTGACTAAACATAAATAGATAATTTCAGAATTAATGAAATGGACTCCTTGACTTCTCAGAAATGTTCTCCCACTCCTTTCAACTAACTTTACTAAAACTCTTTTAGTATCTGATGGGGCATGACCATGCAGACAGCAAAGTGAGGAAAACGTTGAAAAATATCTTGATTACTTCTGTTACTCTAATGCTTTTCAATCTCATTTTTAGATTCTTATAAATTTTGTGAACATTCTAATAAATTCATTAATGTTAAAAATACTCAAAAAGTGAATTGACTATGAAAAATATTGAAGACTTAAGGATCTATCAGTGTTATAAATGAGTTCTTCTAACGTTATCTAGTTCTTATATTTTCATTCATAGTAAAGAGAGTACTATCAGCAAATTGTAAGTTACAGATGAACAATTTTTTTATATCTTATTGGCCACTACTGACCAGAAGAAAAAGGTTTATAAATGTGATCTTTTTGCCGAGCACATTGTCAGCCAAAAAGAAAATTGGTGTTTTGCTACTTTGGAAGAAAGGGAAAATGACCATTGGATAAACCATTGTTTCTTGTCTCTAAAATCAGAGTCTAGCCAAAGATCATTTAAAATAATTAATACAATTATTTTTATTTTTTACTGTACAGATCACAAAATCTAGTAAGACACAAAAATCTAGCAAGATACTGTATCTTCAGCTATAAACAATGAAGTAAATCTTACATAATTAATGAAAAATAGTAGCGTGTGTCTAGAATTTATGTGTGTGTGTGTATGTATATGGAGACATACAAAGATACAAGCACATATCAAGGAATCTAAGGAAGTAACATATTATTTTTTTTTAAAGATTTTTTATTTATTTATTTGACAGCGATAGACAGACAGAGAGAGAGGCAACACAAGCAGGGGGAGTGGGAGAGGAAGAAGCAGGCTCTCAGCAGAGCAGGGAGCCCGATGTGGGGCTCAATCCCGGAACGCCGGGATTGCGCCCTGAGTCGAAGACAGACACCTAACGACTGCGCTACCCAGTCGCCCGGAAGTAACATGTTAATATGAGTGATCTACAGGTAAGTCCTGCAACTAGGCCGGGGTTTAGTTTGAGATCATGTTATCCTAGATGCTCACTTTTATTCTTAAATCAAAGGGGAGCCATCCAAGTTTTGTTGTACCATTTTTGTTAACAAATATCATTCTGGCAAATGGATTTCTGCTACTTTTATTATTCCATTTAATTCAGGAAAATACTCCTTGAGATATTGTCTTATGCAGGTCAATGTCACAGAGTGAGGAAATGGGGCCAGTACAGGATGGCCTAAGTGACTCTACTGGTCTGTAGAATTACATATAGGCGTCCTTCATCATTGATAGACATCTTGCTGTCCAAACTCAAATTTGCTAAGTTACTTCCACCTCTTATCCTAAACTTTCCCATTTGGCTTTACTGATTGACTGGTATCTCCATCTTTTTTCCTTCTTGTTATAGTTATTTGTAGAGTAAAATCCCTCCAAGTCAAGATAAATGGGATCCAAATAATAATAAATCATGCAAAACCTTGGATTGTATTATTGTGAGGTTAAGGAAATGACAGGGGCTATCCCGTCGATCCGGGCAGCTAGAAGTCTTGAGACCCAAGTACCTACAGAATCCAAGTCAGTGTCAGGTTCATCTGTGATCTGGTGCCACCTCGTGGCACTTGTTTACTTTAGCTTACATATAGATGGGGACTATTCTGGGTTCTGTGGCTGCCTGGGATTTCCTCAATAGAGGTAATAAATTCAGAAATCTCAGTTACATGGTTTTATGGTTAGTTAGTTAGCCTGGGTTAGTTCCATCAGCCAAATCTGATGAGATTTGGGCAGAAAATTACTGGAAATGGAGAACAAACCCTATCTCCTGAGTCAGTGTTGCCTCTGCTTGCCCTCTGCCCACACTCCCCAAAGATGAAAGCTTCCTAATGAAAGGTTGAATAGTGGAGGACCAATATCATTCTTCTTATATATGATTCTGATTTATTACAACATTTTAATATATTTAAAATATATTTTTCTGGAGCGCCTGGGTGGCTCGGTCAGTTAAGCGTCTGCCTTCGACTCAGGTCATGATCCCAGGGTCCTAGGATGGAGCCCCCTGGCATCAGGCTTCCTGCTAAGTGGGAAGTCTGCTTCTCCCTCTCCCTTTGTGCCCCCCCTTATGTTCTCTCTAGCTCTCTCACTCTCTGTCTCTCAAATAAATAAATAAATAAAATCTTTTAAAAAATATTTCTCATTTTCTGGTGTACAGCTTGTTTGAGATTATGTTTCAGGTAATTTACTTCTTAAATTGCCCCAGAGACAATGAAGAGACCCAACAAGCAAGGATATTCAAAATATTTAAATAGTGGTAAGGCACACATATTGACCAGATTACCACCCATAAACAGCAGATCTAGCCTTGTACTTAAACTGGCTAGGTGTCAGCCGTGCTCAAAGGCAAAAAGCCCTGCTTGAACTTCAAACTTGCAGATCAACACAGTGTCAACACCTTACTCTTCAAGCTCTCTTCCTGAATTTCAATGTCCCTCGAGTTAAGGAGACTCTGATCTAAATGGTCCCAGGGTATTAGCAGCTATAGTCCTGGTCAAAAATTATTACTGGGAAATTTCGAATTTTATGAAGAATTACAGGAAATCAAAAGACTTCTGTGTTTATTTTCCTTTGTTTTATGTTTTTATATATAATTTAATTAACTAGTATTGCAAAACTGGTGTGGTCTCTCCCTTTCTTTTCATTAGAATTCCAACTATATTGTAAACTAAGCACGCTTTTGCTGACCCATCTGACAAGTTTCAAACAACCACATTACAAATAGATCTTTAATATGAAAAGTTGGTGACCTCCTTTATTTTAAAAGTAGGGGGTCATTTCAACCCTACTGAGGAATTAGTATCATTAACTATTCACATATTAATATGAATGACCTTAGGCTGCTTCTTCTCTAAATACAATTGAGACTAGAGGAGCCCCTGCCTTGATGAGACCCACATTTTAAAGGGCTGTACTCTAGTCTCTTCCAGCAGTCCTCCTCTCCATGAGTGAGGGGTCCACAGACCAGGCTCATGTACCCAGTTGGAGCCCTGTCTCTGGACACCTAGACATCTACGGTTACTGAAGATTTGGGAATTTCCTGCCCAAAAAGCCCTTAACCTTCTTCTAGATCACCTTACTCTCTCTCCTCTGCTTCCCTCTTTCCAAGAGTTGGCCACACTGCTAGGCATGTGCACCATCAGGCCTCAGGCTTGACTAAGGAAAAGCCATTTTGGGGAAAGAAGTTGGATGAAGCTAGACACGCATGCCGGTGAAGTCCCTCCAGCTGAGGGGTGGAGCCTAGAATAGGAAGAGAGAGCCTGGCTGGAACTGAAGACCCAGGGCAAGGGGCTGGCACACCTGCACTCTCATTTCAGAATGGTCTCCAAGGAGCACAAATTTCAAAACTTGAATCTGGTTTTCCAGGTCATTATAAAGGAATATGCATCAAGGTAGGAAGATAGAACTTGGAAGTATTTAATAGTTCATTAATAATTTGTTTTATAACTTTTAAGTATTAAGTAATATATATATTAAGTATATTGAGTAAAAAAATATATGTATACATACACACACACACATACAGGTCTCTATTTGTACTACTGCTCTGGGCCCTGCAAACTTTAGGGGTGGATCTAGGAGGGAATAGGAAAAGGGAGTATTATTTTGGTGCTGGTGCACAGAGGTCAAGGAGGTATTTCAATAGAAGGATTGGAAATATAAAAGCTTGGGCACCACAGCTGAAAGACAGGGGAGAGTGTCTAGAACCTAAGAGTTTGGTTCAAAACGTAAGATGTGAACACATCACAGGGATAGTTTTCTCTGTAACATTTTCCTAGATCTGCGACACCAGATATTACCTTGTGCATTTGGGCACAGAAAGGCAAATGCTTTGATATGTTTTCTTACAGTTCCTCATCATCTTCTTTCTTGCCAACTTAGACCCCACCAATTGCTGCCAACATCTACTCCTAAGTCCTGATCTTCTTTTTTAAAGAAGGGGGGCACCTGGGTGGCATAGCGGTTAAGCGTCTGCCTTCGGCTCAGGGCGTGATCCCGGCGTTATGGGATCGAGCCCCGCATCAGGCTCCTCCGCTATGAGCCTGCTTCTTCCTCTCCCACTGCCCTTGCTGTGTTCCCTCTCTCACTGGCTGTCTCTATCTCTGTCGAATAAATAAATAAAATCTTTAAAAAAAAAATAAAGGAGGAACCTCAAGAAAAAGAGGTTGGCAAATGGGGATTTGAATCACAATAAATTGAGACACGCGATGATTACAATTAATCAGTCAATTTGACGAAGCTTGACCAAATTCAATTCAAAGATAAAATGTATCAAACAAAGCTCCCCTTAACTCAGACAGAAATCTAAAGCTGTTAAAAAGAATCAGATAGGAGCAGATGAAATAAAACAAAAATATTTTCAAAAAATAACTACTAATCAATTAAGTTTATATGCACATAGGTTTTGTCATGGTATTAAACTCTTTTTTTCTTAATCGTAAATTCATCCCCAAGATCCAAAAGACATTGGTGATTTCCTCAATAACCTGCAACATAAGGAGACATTGACTGTGTGCATAAATTGAGCACTCAATCTCACTTTTCTCCTAGAGCCCAAATGACATAGGACATCTGAGTAGTTAAACAGCGTCAGGTTGTAAACAAACAAGGCTTTAGAGTTAAAACAGTTTCTACCAGCATTGACCACATCTCCACAATCAGAGAAATATCAGGTGTTTTTTTCCTGACTCAGGTGCTTCATTCATAGTTTGCTATGATCCTTTCAAGAAGAAATGTCTAATGATGTTCTTCGTATTAGCCCAGAAACTGGTATCACTGTGTTTTCTAACTTGACCAAATTTAGTGTTAGTACAAAATATAACTTTTATAATATATAATTAATTTTATTTCATATAATTCTATTCTTAAAGAAAGGTATTGACTTATCAGGACTATCAACTTGCTTTGGTAAATGGCTAAAGAAAATCCCCATTAAAAAAGGGTCTTTCTGTAATTTCAAATGGGAGCTGTTTACTCATTATAATCCTTTATAAATATTTCCTATTATGTGTGTTATTTTGTGAGCTCTGAATTATGCGAGTGTTTGGTGTTTTCATTTATTCTGTTTACTTTGCATCTCATCCCCCTATATATTGAGGTCTTGAAAACTTTCGATGCCACCTTGGTAGAAATATAATGTCTTAGTCAAGAAATGAAAATGTTGTATGTATAAATCAGCCACTGCAAAATACATTAGCCATGTTTAATGAAATTTTAAATGCAAGATCTGTTTTGTACTTTTAGCCTCTGCATAGTGTTTGATTCATTACTTAAAACTGAATACAAAGACAGAAAGAACTTTGAAATGCGTACCTCAGAGTATTAACAAGTACTCAGCTCTTGATGTAAATGTCAGAGAAAAAAGAAAAAGATCCGATGAAATCTCTATTGGTGAAATACGGAATTGTTGCAGAATAGCATTATAAGTGCCACTGAGATAATGCTTCATCCTGAAGCAAAATATTTGTGGTGCTATTTACTTGCTATGTGAATTTTGGCTCAATAATTATAAAATACTGCTCTAGAAGTAATTTAGGAAGGTGGGACCACAATGTAACTGTCCAGCTCACTCTTACGTCATAATGTCTTAGGTTAGAAATTGTCCAGGAAATAATATGTTTTAAGCATTGCAGTCTTTTTTTCCCCCCAGCAAATTATAGCACCATAAGTTTTCATTTTCTCCAATGTCTTTTCTGCTATAATAATGGCTTGAGGATTTAAATCCTGTGCTGTTATTGTGACTTCAAAGCCTTAAAACTGCAATTGAATGAGGCAGTTCATCTGTCATTATTCAAATATGAAGCAATTATGATGAAATAAAGATAAAATTCCATTGAGAAATACTCCAATCAATTTTCACTTATATTTAACTAGAAACATAAAACGACGCTTAGAAGAGTAAGTTGAGGTAATAAAATTGAAGAATAAAAAAGCATGAATTACTGATCTATAACTGAGTCATTTGTGGAGGTTTTGGGGCGTGCAAATAAAATGTGTCACCAATATTGAGTGAAAGTTTGGGGCATCATAAAAACAAAACCAAACAAGAGCAAAAAACAAACAAAACAAAACAAAAAACCCATCTAATACTTAAGTGGTCCACACAGTGTCTAAACCTGTGTTACACACCAGAATTCTTGTAGAATACTTATATTTTTAATAATTTTATTTAACCTAGTCAATATAAAATTCAGTGAATTTTTGCAACTTTGTGTTTTTTGAAGAAAAGATATTAAGTGCAGTGAAAGACACATGCCACAATATCAAACAAATGAACTTTTTCTTTTTTATTCTGATTGAGCATTTTACATTCCTTCACTTGTACCAACTTTACTGATTTATGACTCTTTCTGTTATCTTATCTTAAAATTTTCTTTTTTAATCTAAATTTGAGTG
Organism: Ursus americanus; assembly: GCF_024610735.1. NCBI lineage: Eukaryota > Metazoa > Chordata > Mammalia > Carnivora > Ursidae > Ursus > Ursus americanus. Next base: position 24,807,745 of record NC_142127.1, on the reverse strand, counting down.
TCCCAGTTGTTTAAATTAGTCAAATTAGTCCATCCCATTGAATGCTTACCTGCATTCTAAAAAGAGCTAGAAGAAAAGTAAAATATATAAGCATTATGTCACACATGTATTGTATAAAAATACATTTTTCATTACCTATTCTTCCATTAATTTAGTACACATTTACTACAAACATTTCTCCATTAAGTTCTCATGCTATTCAAACTTCTACAAGCATAATATTCTTTCAGTTAGCGGGATTTCTTATTTTCTTATTTTTTGTCTTACATATATAATTTCTAAAATAGAAAAGACCTAGAAAAATGTGTGTGTGTCAGTTACATGAAGTTTCCTACATTAAATCAATAATCAATATGATGAATAAGTTTAATATTTCAGGTAAACAAGCATTCCATGAATGCCTACTCTATTCCAGATCTCTGTCCAATACTTAGGACATGAAGACCAATACAATGGTGATAAAACCAAGAAGGACAACACTTCCATAGAAACACATGGAAAAAAAGAGTACTTAGTTTGGCTACGAGAATATTTAGATAGCTCATGTAAGCCTGCTACCGGAGGTAAGGATGATACCCATTAGCAAGAATTTCATTGGTAAGTCAATACTTAGCTGAGACTTAAAGGAGTGGAATGTCACCGGGGACCAGGCATGAGAAAAGTCTTCTAAGCAAGAACAGCAAATATCACAAAGCAAGAGAAAACTTGGCTAATTCTGGCCAAAGAGCAGTTTGAGGAAGAGGTGAATGTGAAATATGGTACTTAAAAGTTATCAGGGCCACATATGTATTCTGTCCCCAGATTCCTGGAAATAGTGACAGCTTAAAAAAGGGATCCAACCAGAACATATTTTCCAGCTAAAAGATATTTTTGGCTGTAGCATAGAGGACTCAAAGGGTAAGTTATGATCCAAAACAGAGAAATATGTAAAGGTCCATTTTCATTAATCCAAGGCAAAGAGAAAAAAAAGAAAAGAAAAGAAATGCTGACTGAACTATGATCCTGACAGTGGAAATGGGGCGGGGGGGGGGGGGGAAGGAAACAAAAACCAAAAAACAATTCTAGGAGTGGTAGGAGTAGTGTCAATAAAGCTTGGTGATTGATTAGTGGTGGGAGCTTCAGGGAAGGGGGCAGTCAATACATGGCCATCTGGCTTGGGCAAACGAATAGATGGAAGGTCACTAAGTGACACAGAGGCTGCAGAAGGAACAGGAACAAGGTTCATGCGGGGCAGTGGGGAAAGAGTGAGTTTAATTTCAATGATGCTGAGAATGAGATGTCAGCAAAGTTCCACGCAGACTTGTTTAAAAGGAATGGGGAAGGCATCACAGGACTGCTCTGAGGATCCCCTGGGTGATAAAAAGCCCTTACATGCTTAGAGGGTGAGGAGTGCATGAAAGGTGGGGCGGCAGGTCACTGAGATCAATTTGGTATATTTTTCATTTCCTCAAATGACTGGCCCAGTCTGAAAGGTATTACATTTAAATCAATTTCTTTGAAGAATACAGGAGCCTTGTTAAAAGGGTTCTACTAAAATGTTCAGCATTGTGGCAGGAAACACTTTCAACAATAAGCAGCTTTCAGTACTCACTTTATAATCAAAAGAAAAGTTCTTTCCTTTTGTTGCTGAAATCAGACACAGTAGGCCCCAAAGTCTGGCCCTGATGCTTACTTGATTTTTATCCTTTGACAAGTTTCTTAACTTGTTTAGTGTCTCTACAGCAATGATAATAGCAGTCATACAACCAATCCTGGCGGGTTGTTGAAAGGCTTGAATGAGATAAAGTATGTGTAAACGCCAAGTGTGGAGCAGAAGTAAAAAAATATATATACATCTTTAAATAAAGGGTTCATTCCCCACTCCCCTAATTAAGTATCTCCTCTGGGGTCAGTACTAAATAACATAAACCAGTGTTCCTTTTTTGTTGTTGTTTTAACTATTTGCTCAATTCATTCAACAATTGCTTTTATAGCACTTACCATGTGTATGACGTCATGCTCCACGTCACCGAGGAACTGCAAACAATGTAAAACATATTCCCTGTCTTGGAAAGGCTTAATATATACTTGGTAATATAAGCCCAGCAAAGATGAAAGAGTCAAACAGCAATAAAAGGGCATTTGTGGAGGTAAAAGGAAAAGGATGGTGTAAGAAATAGTGGACCCTCTTTGCAACGAGTTTCAAGATGGTCTGGTTTACACTGATCATCTTTTCCTGGTTGCCTAGGGCACTTTCCAAACTCTACGAGCCAGCGCTCATATACAACAGAGGTAAGAAGAGCTGCCCTTGGAGGCTGTCAGATCTGGCTTTAAGTTCTGTTCCACACGTATTAGCAACGTAATTGTAGCCATAATCAGAGGTTATAACTTAGGCTCCCAAAGCCCTGGCTCCAAAGTGGATATTAGCGTTACCTAACACTTAGCGTTGTTTAGTGGTTTCAGTGGGTTAATGTAAAGCTCCTATTGTGGTATCTGACCTGTAGTAAGAACACAGTAAAGGCTAGTTAGTAGTTGCAGTAAAAAACAAAACAAAACAAAACAAAAACAGCACTAAATCTATTATAAAGAAATTTCTAAATACCTAATTTAGTATTCACAACAAACCTGTGAATTGGACATTATTATTCTTATTGATACAGAGAAAGTATAGAAACCTCATGAAAAACTGCTTTTCTCGTTCCTTTTCCTGCTTCTATTCTTGCTAGCACCTATACCCTCACCTTACACCCGCCTTACAGAACAGGTAACGTATATCCTCCCTGTAAAGGTCAAGGACTTAATGATTTCTTGGAGTCTTCCAGCATCACAGATGACATCCAAGGAGAAACGGGGCTGGGCTGAGTCCTCATGAACGGTTTCCAAGATCATTGACTCATCAAGACCTCAGGCTCCAGGGTGTAGTCACTCATGGAGAACACCTAAACACTTGTCTTTGCTCCTGGATGCACTGACCATAAGTCTCAGTAAAAACCCCAGACCCCAAGCTAAGATGAGACTCACTCATGCCTCCTTTCCAAGTCTCCCAGACACTGTCTGTATCTGCATTCTCTCATGAGTAAACTTTGCTTTCACTTCCTCTCAGCTCCAGTTTGATTTTTATCCTGCACAAAACTAAGGACTCTCTTGGCTGATCCTGTGGGACCCTCCTCTGGGTCCTCCAACTCGGCCAGCCTGCATCATTATTGCCTCATGAGGAAAACAAGGCTTGAAGGCACTGTTTTCAGAAATGAGAGGCAAGAAGTTCAAGAGCTTAGGAGAAAGGATAGTCAATAATACATGATTGATATCATTTTCATATCTGCTAAAGTTATATGATACTAAGACGATGTGAAACCCTTTCAGCACACGGGTGTTTGGACGTAGAATGGAGACACCATTTCCGTAAAAGAAATGGAAAATCTAATTGCGTTTAATTCCTCAGTGAGGATTATAGATTTTTGTTTCATTTCAAAATTATATGGCTCAAATCTAAGTCCACCTATCTTAAGTTAGGAAGGCTCTTTGGATTCTACATATACATTCGGGAAGTCCCTCAGAATCCATGATAAGGAGCCATTGCTACCTTATCAATATATTCTGGTCTCTAAGAACCAGAAACGTGAAAGGCAATTCCAAAAATTTCAAGGGAAGATAATCTCCCAAGCTGTGTTGAGTGTCGAAATTGTTTCATTATGCGTAGCTTTTTTTTTTTTTTTTTTTTAGAACTGAGAGTGTGAGCAGGGTGGGGGGTGGACGAGAGAGAGAGAGAGAATCTTAAGCAGGCTCCATGCTCAGCACGGAGCCAGGAGCGGGAGCAGGATCTCTGGATCCTGAGACCATCACCTGAGCGGAAACCGAGTCAGGGGCTTCACAGACTGAGCCACCCAAGCACAACTACATTTTTTTTTTAAACCTGGAAAGATTTTGAATTAAGTGTTAAAATATTTAAGAGATTCACATCTATGATATTATTATTTTGTCATTGTTGTTAAGCCAACTGTGCATACTTGGTATTTTAAATATCTGAAATGCTTTGCAGAATTTAGTATATTAGAATAATAATAATTGCATAATATAATGATGATAATAGTATATTAGAATAATTTAGCATATTAGAATAATAATAGCATAATATAATGATGATAATAGTATATTAGAATAATTTAGCATATTAGAATAATAGGTGAGGTTTGTAACTTCAGTTTAAAACATGTTATGTGAAATCAGTTCCAACTTGAAATTTTAACTTGCAATCTCAGTAAGTTTATATACTGTATTAGAATATCTATAGGCATAGGTTTATTCTAATTTTAAATTTAATTTACTAAATTTTGTAATAATTATGTAAGTACTTGCAAATTTTTCAGACAATGTAAATATTTAATAAATAAAATCAAGTATTAAATTCATAACTGTAGCTTAAAATGGTTAGAAAATCATGCTAATAAATGAGATCAAATGCCAATAATATACTTGATATTTGAAAAAGACTTTGAAAATTTAGTTATATGCACTGATCAAATTTTATTTCCAAATTACTCTAAGTCCTAAATTGGACAATTTTGAAATTTCCCTCTCTCTCTCTCTCTCTCTCACACACACACACACACACACACACACAAAGAGTGGTAGGATATTCTTTTAGATTACAAGCAAAGAGGAAAAATAAAAGATGTCTGGTGAAAGATCATTGAACTCTTAGCTATCATTCAGCAGAGTGGGATGACAACTGGTTTCCCAGAAGAGGTCTTAATACCATTAAAAGTTTATCTGAAAATTGCTTAAGCAGTTTATCAGGAATGCTAATTTCTTCCCAGAAGGCTGTTGTGAATTAAAAGTCTGTCCTAGACCAGGTTGGGACAATTTTTTCTTTATAAGTCTTTTAAATTATTAAACTTGTTAAATTTTGTGTACTTCTATTTAAAAAAATAAATTTTGGGAGCTGATTCTAGTAGTTACAAAAGAACGGCATTTTTTCTTTTCCTTTTCTTTCAACAAAAGCAAATTCAGACTAGACTTCTAATTACCCCCAAAACCACCTTCAGGGATACTGTCCACCCCCAAAATGGCAACATTTATCAAGCAAGATTAGCTATTTACACGGATTTCTGAATATGTGTGTGTGTTCACAATATATATTTGTATATATGTACACTCTCACATATTTGTTGTGAATCATTTGTATTTTATAGTATTTCTACATTAAATGTGGACTTGTAATGGCTTGTCAAAAAATAACACACACATATGTACCCAGGATATTTAGATTAAAGATAAAGATAAGAAACCATTCAGCAAAAGGGGGGGGGGGGTCAATGTGGCAGGTAGCAGGAATAAGATCATTACCCCTGTGTCCTTCCTGATAGTGAAGCCTGACATCTCACTTAGGCCTGCATATACAAACAACAGCAAGTAGAAGTCATTGGTATAGGAAATACCAGGCTATCTCACTTTCATTTGATCCTCAAACTTTGATCCTCTTTTCCTGACTCCAGTCAGGCAAAAGCCTTTGTTCTTAGAGTTCGATGCCCATTTCTTACTCTTTGGACTTAAAACACTAATTTCTCAAAACACATTGTTGGGAGTGTTGAGGACTGCCTACCCTGGGGTCATGCCAGCCGCCCCCTTCCTACACCCCAGCTTCTATAGAGAGCATGCTGGAGCCCCATACAAAAGATTTCAACTGGAGAGCAATTCTGAAGGACCATTTCACCCTGAACACCCTTTGGGATTGGCTGAGAACTTTGCTGTGACTTCATTAATCTTCACCGTCTCCCATCAGTGAGGTCCTGTTTCCCTTGCTGTCCCCTTCACACAGGTGCAAGTTTATCTCCAGAGCATTTTCCTATAAATCTCCTTTACACAAATCTCCATTTGAGTCTGCTTCCTCCAACTACGAACTTCAGAGAGAGCACAGATGAATGATCTGGAAGCCTCCCTTCCAAGGAAAAATCCGCCTGTGATTATTGACAGGTGGCAGAGATGGAGGCGACGTGTTTCAGGGTAAGAGGGAGCAGGAATTCCACAAGGCAGCAAAGTAAAAGTAGGAGGAGAGAAAGGGGAGTGGTCAGAAGCCAAGTGGGATAGGCAAACTAAATGATGAAGGGAGCAAAGGTAAAAGAAATTAGACAAAATTAAATTTCCTTACAATTTGCAGCCCATTGATAAATACCTCAGCCAGACACAATATGACATTTCTCAAGGAACTCACAACGCTTTAATGTTCATGCTTTGCTAGAGGCAAAAAGCAACCTTAGCTTGACAATAGCCAGACCTCCAAGATCCTGTAAGTCTTCTTTAACATGTGAAAATCCTTTTTGAAAACTTCTTTTATCTCTACTCTTCCCAGTTTAAAAGTATATAATCAATTGCTCCTGCAATCGCAATGCAGCTCTTCCTGCCCACAGGTCCTGTCGCCGTGCTTTAATAAAAACACACTTTTTGCACTGAAAACATCTAAAGGATTCTTTCTTGACCTTTTGCTCCAGACCCACATCACATAATAACCCTCAAGGGTGTCCATGCCCTAATCCCGGGAAACTATAAATGTTACCTTACATGGCAAAAAGGGACTTTGCAGGTGTGATGAAGGTCAAGGACCTGGACATGGGGAAATTATCCTGGATTTATTAGGTGCACCCAATCACATGGCTCTTTAAAACCTGTGAACCTTTCCTGGCTACGGTCAGACATCTGGAGCAATGATCAGAGAGGTGCACTGTTTCTGGCTTTGAAAACGGAAGAAGGGTCCATGAGCCAAGGAATGTAGTCAGCCTCTGCAAAGCGGAAGAGGCAAAGAAATAGATTCTCCAGAAACGAATGCAACCTTATCAAGGTCCTGATATCAGCCCAGTGAGACTCGTGCTGGACTTCTTTTTTTTTTTTTTTTAAGATTTTATTTATTTATGTGACAGAGAGACAGCCAGCGAGAGAGGGAACACAGCAGGGGAGAGGGAGAGGAAGAAGCAGGCTCCTAGCCAAGGAGCCCGATGTGGGACTCGATCCCACAACGCCAGGATCACGCCCTGAGCCGAAGCAGACGCTTAACGACTGTGCTACCCAGGCGCCCCCTCGTGCTGGACTTCTAACCTGCAGACCTGTAAGATAGTAAATGAGTGTTATTTTAAGCTACTACATTTGTAGCGATTTGTTACAGCAGGAATAGAAAACTAATACACCAACAGAGGCATGAACTTGAAGAAAACGCAGGCTCACTGAGGAGGTGGTGAATCGCAGTAACAGAAACTGATAGCAACTTGGAGGAAGGAACAAACATTTGGGGAAGGAACTGAGTCGGTTCTCATGTAAGTGACATCCCAGAGACTGGAGAATGGTGGTTGATATGTTTTTCTCCTTGGCTAGCTGCTTATAAAAGATCTGAGAAGACTCTTTAATATTTCTGACATTGGCAGATTCTTAAAATATCTGACAAGGGCCTGATTCTCCACTTAGTGGACAGGGTTATGTCTGGATACAACAGGCAAGCAGGTAGCCCAAAGATGCTAAATAATGGACAAAAGCAAAATGAGGCCTTGGAGCCCAGTGAACCCAGGCTAGCCTTGCTCTTGAAGGATGACTTGGTATTTCAGGGCCAGGAAACAGACAGCTTTTAAAAAACGTATTATTTTCAGAATTATTAATCACAAAATCTAAAAAGTAGGTAGCTATGGAGGAGGAAGTGATATTCCAGTTAAAGAAAACAAACTGCTCCTGTGAGAATGTCAGGTAAATGGGTTAAGGGATAAGGCAATTTCTTTGGATTTTTAATATTAATCATTAACATAATATATTATCATAGACTGGGTGAAAGTTTGTGGGTAGAGTGAGACTGCTCTGTTCCCCCTAATTTCCTGCTCATATGTTTGCTTCAAAACTTGCTGGGCTAGCAGAAAAACAAAACCAAACAAAGCTACCCAACTGAGGAAACGTTCACTTAGAGAACTAAGGGCCAAGGGGGCCCTGGTGCTCACAGAGTATCTCCCCCTCACCACAGGTTGCAGGAGGCTGGGACTAGGTTAGTATCAATATCTTGGATGGCCGAATGTTTGAATTATCATATCCTTCTCTTCAAAGTTAGTGAGAGAGCAGTGGAAGAAGGTATGGAGAGAGAACAAAGCAAGTGCTCCACAGGTGGGACCACCTCCTCCTGCTCGAGATGGACTTTAGTTTGTTCAAAAGGTCACGCATATACTTCCTGCAAATCAATGACTAGATCCTGCTTTCAATTCTACATCTCCCGTATTTAAAGTAAGTGTGTAGTGGTGGAAGCCAGAGAATCCTCTGAGGTACTATCCTGTTTTCTGACAGGAGACAAGCAGGTTTATGAGGCTGCTGAAGCAGCTAACAGAATCATCAGTGAAAGAGATTGTTTAGCAAGTGAGAATGGTGGAATCCTCACAGAAACACAGTGGAGGAGAGGGAGGGGAAAGAAACAGGCAGAGAGTGGGAACTTAAGGCTCTCGAACTTGACTGTGTTAGTTCTGAGTTTCTACATCTGTAAGTTGTGGGGATATAAGATGTAACGGCTTCAGTGAGCCCAAACAAACCACAAATCGACAAAGGAGATGACGTATTGAAGACCCCTCCTCTTTAAATAAGTCCAGTGTGCTTAGCTTTTCCTCTGTTATTAGAAAAGAGGATGCTTTGGTTGATCTCCAGATAAAGCATCTAGGATGTATTTTGGGGGAAAAAATGTTACTAAGAAAATAAATCTCATCTTTAAACACTAGAATCCTATGCAGTGTGGGATATGCTTGTGTCCTGAGAAGCATCTGAGAAATGAGTAGGAATTTGTGTCACCCTTGTCACGCTCACCTGGGTGCTCAACTCATTCAGTGGAATGGAGCACTACATAAGTCGCCCACACAATTTAGGCTATTTTTTATTTTTAATCTTCTTTGGGCACACGTAGTTGAGTTTTTGGAAGTGAAACCTGCTATATGCAGCAATGCCACCGCACTTAGATGACACTCTTTCCTCCTTGACTCACTTACCCCTCCCCTCAAAGACAACCCATGAGGTTGGGATGTCTGAGGATTTCTTTTTTTTCTTTCCCAAGATTTATTTATCTACCTAAGAGAGAAAGAGCGTAGGGCTAGGGGCAGAGGGAGAGGAGGAGAGAGAATCCTCAAGCAGACTCCCCACTGAGCGTGGAGCCCAAAGCGCACTCAATGTGGGGTTCAGTCACAGGACCTGCGATAATGACCTGAGTCGAAATCAAGAGTCCGATGTTTGACCAACTGAGCCACCCAGGTGCCCCAGGACTCCTGTGGATTTCTAACAACTAGAAAGAAGAGAAAGTCCTCATTTACCCTCTTAGTTGGGATTACAACTCTACTTTCTCTTTATGTGCATAAAATGTGATAAATACACCTGTATTTAGTTCATTCTTAAGTAGATTTAATGACATTGATGTATATTCCTGGTTCTTGGTTTTGGGGGGCAGGAGTGGTGTTTTTTTCTATTTTGATATCAATTTACAGTCTTGGATGTAGTGCATCTTAGGACTTAAAATTTTTTGAATTTTAAATTAGAATTTTAATGATGGCTTAATTAAACCATTCCCTTACAGTTGTGATTTGAGTTGATTCCAGTTTTTTACCTTTATAAATAATCTTTGGATAAGCCTTATGAATACATCTGCATTCAATTGTTATCCCCATTTTAGAGATGGGGGAATTAAGGTGCAGAGACTGAGTAACTTGACCATCATCATACACTTGTATGTGGCAGAACTGAAAAATTAAACCCAGCAGTCTGACTCTTGAAATAATGTGTTTAACTCTATATCACATAGGCTCACACTCCTTTATTTGAACGTTTTGGGTCCACTGTGACTTAGAATTTAGAATTTTTCTGAGTTTACAAAGTAATATGATACATACATCATATAATAAATACATAACAGTCCCAGTGGGGTCTAGGATAGCATCACTTAAGTGCATTAACATAACTCTAGCAAAATATATGAGTAATCGCACTAAATGTAATATAAAAAAGCAATAAATAGTCTTATCTAAGTTCACATCAAATGAGTTTGGACCAGATCAGGTTTTGCCATCAAATGAGTTAAGAACTCCTTTAATTAGGGGCTCCTGGGTGGTTCAGTCGTTAAGCATCTGCTTTTGGCTCAGGGCGTGATCCCAGGGTCCTGGGATCGAGCCCTGCATTGGGCTCCCTGCTCCGCTGGGAGCCTGCTTTTTCCTCTCCCACTCCCCCTGCTTGTGTTCCCTCTCTTGCTGGCTGTCTCTCTCTCTGTCAAACAAATAAATAAAATCTTTAAAAAAAAAAAAAGAACTCCTTTAATTAGCAAAGTATGGTACCCTCCCAACCCTACTTCCAGTTGCTTCATTGGACTTTGGAGGCAGAGATTTATCAGGAGTAGGGGGTGAGGATATTATATCCTTGCATAACTGAGTACTAATGTTTAAATACCTACTGTCTTACTCTACCACTGAATTAAGGCTTTTGATATCTTCTTCATGCAGTCCATGACATTGGTGATTGTCTCAATTGTACTGATTATGCCTTGCTGTTTAACTAATCACACCAAAATTTAGAAGCTAAAATCAATACACCCCATGAATGTTTGGTCAAGAATTTGGGTAGAGCTTGGCTTAGTGACTCTTCTACTTTGTATGACATCAACTGAGGACATTCAGTTGTATTCAGCTAGCAAATGGACTGGTCCCGAGAGGCCAAAATTTCTTCACTCACATATCTGAATTTTAGAGGGGATCACTAGATGATTGGGTTCAACTGGGTCTGCTGGTAGGAGTGCTTCCATGCTGTCCAGCATGACACTCTGAAGTGACTGGGCCTTTTCTCATGGCAGTCAGATTCCCCTTGAGAGAGTGTTCCAAGAGATGAGTATAAATAGCAAGGTTTCTATGCCAGTCACAAAAGGCACCCACCCTATTGGTCAAGCAAATCACTAAAGTCAGCTCAGATTCAAGAAGAGAGTTAGATTCCACTTCTTAGCTGGAATAGCAACCAAGAACCTTTAATCTAATACAGTTGTTTAAGAAAAGGAAAAATAGGTGATCACTTTTTAGCAGTTAGTTATTAAACCTTAATGTTTCCATTTTTACTTTATTCTTTATTACTGGGGTTGAACATTGCTTTAAATATTTATTGATCCTTGGAATAGTGTGTGTGTATATGTGTGTATTGTTTATTCATGTTCTTTGCTCTTTATTGGTTGTTGATTTTTCCCGTACTGATTTATAAGGGTTCAATATAGTTTTGATATCTTCAGGAATCTTTTATGCTTATATATTGCATATAGCTACGGATGCACTAAAAGGAACTCAGACTAAATCTATTTTAAAGATATTTAAAGTTCTGGAATAGATTTTATCTTCTTTAATCTCCAACTATTTGGGAAATTATCTGAAGCTTAGTGATATGAACACAAATAAAAGGCATGTGAGACACATATAAGACACACACAGAGTTATAAGACTGCATGATTAAGTGATTAGAGAAGAGAACATTTCTATTTCTTGAAGACCATATGCTAGGTCTCTTTCATATGTTATATTAATCCACTTACTCAAAATAATTTAAAGATGAAAGAAACAGGAGATGGTGGGAGGGAAGTGCTACCATTTGTGGGTTGCCCATGGAGCCAGCCACTTTGACAATTGGCTTGTGGGTAAGTGTTAGAGTATTTGATCTTCACAGTGACCCTGAAGAGTAGAAACAAGATGATTTACTTTTCTTACCTACAATGTTATAAACTAGAAGGTTAAGGAATAACAGTCACAATGTTATAAATGATAAAGTTAGTATCCCTCCCCCTTTCCTATAATGCTTCCCTGGTATTTTCCCTGCAAAAGCATCCTGCCACTAATTGGTCTCTGTTTTGAAATTTCATTTAAATTATTATAGAGAACATTTAAAGGATACCTCTTTGTACCACGCTAATATCTATTCGCACTCACAGATATATGATAAAAATGTAGCAGTAGATACCTAAAAAAATGATGAAGAGTTTCAAAAATTTGGTTTGTAGGTATCATAAAAAACAATTTCATTAATACGGAAACCAAAAATAAAAGAAAGAAAGAAAGAAAGAAAGAAAGAAAGAAAGAAAGAAAGAAAGAAAGAAAGAAAGAAAAGGTAGAGCAACCATTTTAACAAGAGGTAAAATTTTCTAATGAAAATGCTCTCTGTAATAACCCAATACATTTTTTTCATTGCCATACACTTACTAAATAATATGTAAAATACTGACACCTAATGTTAACTTTTTGTATTATAATTTCAGAAAATTTTTCAGTATGCTAAAATAAAATTTAGGAAGTTACTAAAGAATCAAGGTTAAATGACAACAACAACAAAATCAAATAGTTTTTGGAAATAAAGTTATCTGATGGTCTGGTGTGTTAATGGGATATTATTCCTGAGTTTAAAGGTAGAAAAAGCAGCTCGTCTACATGTAGGACTTAGAATAAAAGCCATGGGCATGCAACTGAATTGAAGATTAGTGGCAGGAGTATGTTATTGATAACACCTCAACAAACTAATGTTTTAATGCAGGGGTCAGTAAAACGTTCTGTAAAGGACTAGAGAGTACATATTTTAGACTTCGAGGATGATAAGGTCTTTGTCACAACCACACAGCTCTGACCTTGCAGTGTGAAAGTACTCATGGATACTATGTGAACAAGTGAGCAGGGCTAAGTTCCCCCCTCCAAAAAAGTTGGCAATGAAATTTGATTTTCATGCAATTATCAAATATCATGAAATATTATTTTTAACCATTTGAAAATACGAAAACCATTGTTAGTTTGCAGGATAAGCAAAAAGAGATGCTGGACTGGATTTGGCCCACAGGCCATCGTTTGCTGACCCTGTTGTAATGACTTAGTTGAATGGTCAACGTAGGACGAAATGGAGAACCATCTCCCTTTGGGAGAACAGATTAAATAAAAGGAACATTCAAAGACCAAACAGGTATTTCAGTCCATATGGTTACCACTCACTTCAGACCGACGTTGTCCTGCAGGCTGTTTAATATTAACTGAACTAGCTACAGGAACACTAAAACTAAACAACACTTGCAAATTAATGTTTTCTTTTGTTTCGAGCTTTATTATTTTCAAACTGAAAAGGACCTTAAGAAACAGGAAATTTTGTGAACTTTTGCATAGAAAACCTTGCCTATTAATATGTTTCTCAAATGCCTTTAAAGCTCATTTCCACATGAAACCCTTTTACCACCAACCCCCTCCCCCACGGACTCTTCCCTTTGTTTAGAATACTGTTTCCCAGACCCTCTGCTTCCTAGTTCTCATCCTCCAGGTCTCATTTAACTATCACCTCCTCCGTGGGTCCTTCCCTGACCTTCCTGTCAGTAAAAGTTTCCCTTGTCAGGCTTCCTTTATGCACTCTGTTCTTTTTCTTTATAGCCCTTACCCAAACTCATTTAATATCTGCAGTGTGTTTCCATTATGCCTGTCTCCCCCTAGAGTCTGAGCTCCCTTTTTTTTTTTTTTTTTTTTTTTTTGCTTATCACTCTATTCCCCTAGCCTGCAGAAGGCGGTGTCTTGTAGCCGGAGCTCAGTTACTATTTCTGAAGGACGAATATGTAAATCAGATGAAATCAGATAAGCTTTGGTGGAAGTGCAGTGATGAAGGTCCTGCACCTTCTTCTGCTCTGGTTGTTGTCCTTCCCTCAGTGCTTTTTTTTAATATACTTTTTTTTATTAAATTCAAGTAATTAACATATAATGTATTATTGGTTTCAGAGGTATGGTTCTGTGATACATCAGTCTTATATAATACCCAGTGCTCATTACATCGCTTGCCCTCCTTAACCTCCATAACCCGGTTTCCCTACCCCCCCACCCCCCCTCCCCTCCAGTAATCCTCAGTTTGTTTCCTATGGTTAAGAGTCTCTTATGGTTTGTCTCCCTCTCTGGTTTCATCTTGTTTAATTTTTTCCTCTCTTCTCCTGTGATCCTCTTTTTTCTTCTTAAATTCCACATATCAGTGAGATCATATGATAATTGTCTTTCTCTGATTGACTTATTTCTCTTAGGGTAATACCCTCTAGTTCCATCATTGCAAATGGCAAGATTTCAAATTTTTGATGGTTGCATAATATTTCAGTGTGTGTGTGTGTGTGTGTGTGTGTGTGTGTGTGTGTGTACCACATCTTCTTTACCCATTCATCAGCCGATGGACATCTGGGCCCTTTCCATAGTTTGAACATTGCTGCTCTAAACACTGGGGTGCAGGTGCCCCTTCGGATCACTACCTTTGTATCTTTGGAGTAAATATCCAGTAGTGCGATTGCTGGGTCATAGGGCTCTATATTCAACTTTTTGAGGAATCTGTCGATGCTTTTAAGGAAACTGTAGAACTGCATTTTAAGATGAGAAGACTAAAGTCCAATCAATCAATACCTATTATGCAGTTACTTAAATATCCTTAAAAATTGTTTTCCTTTTAGGGAGGTAGAAGTAGGAAAACTTAGTATAATTAAGATTATAATAAGTAGTATAAGACGACAGGTAAAAAAGAACAAGACAGGGAAGTAGCAAAATGACTTTAAAACAGAAAATTAACTACTAGATATCACTGACCTATGACAGAAGGCCTCCTGCTAGAACCCCAGAGCCCATAAAATACTCCTTTGTTTATTTTTCTGAGAAGTGAATGAGGTAAGTAGTAATTTTATCTTAATTTACTTTTGAGAAACTGCATGTACAAAGTTAGTATTTTATGAGTTCCCCACACACATTTTGAGAGGTGAATAATTAAAATAAACCAAATTAGCTGTGTGCTCCAAGAGAAGAAAGATTATACATTTGTTAAATATGTGAGCTCCAGAGCCAGACTGACAGTATTGGTTCCCGACTCTTCTACTTTCTAGCTTTTTGATCTTGGAGATATTACTTAATCTCTTCTGCTCTATGTATAATATGAACACAGTGAAGTATTTATCTCACAGGATTGTAATAGAGATTAAATGCAAAGTGTTTAGACAAATGTCTGGCACATGTTGAGCAAACAATTAACTATAGCCATTATGGAGCTAGTATTTATCATTATACCTGTTAGATAAAACAATGATACTTATTAGAGAAATACTTGAAAATTTTAACCTCTAAGAACTCAACTGAAATCATTAAAAAAGGAACAAAAGTAACTCCTGGTTGCACAAGAGTTTATTGTCATTCATGCAATTTTAATTGTTTCAGATGTTCTTCCACATCTCGGCGTTCGGTCATCAGTCCTAAAATCATCCATTCATTCATTGAATATGTTAAGCAGCATGTTAAGCTTCAGGGATATGAAGACAAATCAGCCATGATTCCATAGTTACAGGAATCAAATTACAACAGAGTGCAATAAAAGCATTAATAAAGGTATTCCCAAGTGCATAAGTACATTGTGAAGAGACGCTTGGTTTAGAAGGGTCAGGGAATCTTGCAGGCAAAGTTAAGTTTCTACTGATTTGTGAAAGTTAATTGAAATTAAGTAAAAGAGGGGCGCCTGGGTGGCTCAGTGGGTTAATCATCTGACTTTAGCTCAGGTCGTGATCTCTGGGTCCTGGGATCGAGCACCCAGTCAGATTCCCTGCTCAGCGGGGAGCCTGCTTGTTCCTCTCCCTCTGCCCCTCCCCCTTGCTCACGCGCTCTCTCTCTGTCTCTCTCTCTTGTTCAAATAAAATCTTAAAAAAAAAAAGAGAGAGAGAAAATGATGGAGGCAATCACTGGTCCATAACAATTCTCAGTTGGCATAGACCACCAGTCCTCTATTAGGGCTCAGTTCTATTCCCTTGGAGTGGTCCTCTGTACTTCTTGGCTTCACTTCCTGTTCTCTTGATTCCACATTCTGAGTCCTTACTTCTTTTCCGCGAGCAATAGCTGAGTAGCTTTCTCAACCTGCTTCCTCCTTACATTCGTTATCTATGGCTGTGTTGCAAATTACCTAAAAAATTAGTGTCTTGAAACTAAACATTTATCATCTTATAATTTCTGTGGCTCAGAAATTCAGTAAGAGCTTCGCCAGATCCCCTGAACCAGGATTGCTCACACAACAGCGATCAATTTGTTTGCTGAGGCTGCAGTCATCTCAAGATTCAAACGGGGGAGGATCCTCTTCCAGCCTCACTCAAGGGTTGTTGGCAGGATTCAATTCCTCATAAGCCATTGGACTGAAGGTCTTCATTCCTTGTTGGCTGCTGGCCAAAGGCCTTTTAGTTCTCTGACACATGGTTCTCTCCTTAGGGCAGGTAATGACGTAACATCCAACTTCCATCAAACTGAGCAAGAGAGAGAGCAAGATGGGGTAAGCAAAACATAAAAAAGGTTTTTTTAATTTTTATTTATTTATTTTATTTTTGTTTTGTAAGTTGATCTTTGTAGTGACATCTCATCACTTTTGCCATAATGTAGTCATTAAAAGTAAGCCACTAGGTTCAGTCAATGCCCAAGGGGAAGACATTGCATAAGGGATCATTGGGAGACATCTTAAGAGCTGCCTGCCTTACCCGTAACATTTTGGGACCCAATGAAACTATTTTCATTTTGAACTGTCTTTGTTTTTGTTTTTGTTTTTTTTAAGTCTGATCGATACAATTTTTTAGGAAGTGTAGTGGGTTTTTTTGTATCAAATCTTAATCCAGTCCAGTAAATAGAATCATATAATCTACTCCATTAGATAAAACACCCTGAGAGGCTACATTCCATATTCGGCTAAGAGTTATAATACTCAGAAAAAATACTGCTAAGATCTTAGAAGTGATTTTTGTCTAGCTGAGCGGTCTGCAAAATCTCAACAAAAAGTTTTAGAGGTGCACCTGTCATCTGATCTTGAGCCTGAGATTATGTTTAATAGAAGGATTTGATATTTACCACTAGGTTTTGTTTTATTTTGAGAATCTTTTTCAAGATGGAGAAGTCTGTAATTGACAGTTTTATTTCCCAACCCTTGGTCTTGGATAAAAATATTTCACCTATATTCTGATTGAAAATTGAGCAGTAGTTCTTTCTTTAGTGTATGTCTCTAGATCTGATTCTTTATCATATGAGAAAACAAAACAAAAAGAAAAAAACTGCTAACACTTTTAACACTCTGTCTGGAAACTTTAGCTAAATACAGATTAATTAGATATTCTTTCTACCTCCTGGCAACCACTTTACCAAATGTGGTACCTCTAACTAAAACGGGTCAACTGTTTTTCCAAGCCTCCAATGTCAATGTACTCACTATACTTCCAACTTCCATTAAGAGTCTTTTAAAACTCTTCCGGCTCTGCTTACTTCCTGGTCCTAAAGCCAATACCAGATGTTTTAACTTTGTGTTACATTAGCACTTCACTTCTAGGTAATAATTTTTGTTTCAATAATCTATAACTGTGTAACTACCTACCTCAGAATTAGTGGTTTAAAGTAGTAACAATTTATTATTTTTCACAACTCTGTGAGTTGGCTGCTTGATTCTTCTGTGTAATGTGTTATGAGCTGAAGTACTGGGACAAGATAAAAGTCCCAGATGGTCTTACTTATATGGCTGGTAATTGGTGCTGGCCACATGCTAGAGTTCAGTTTAAGCTGTTGGCTAGCACCTCAGTTCACTCCTTGTAGAACTCTCCATGGTGTTGCTTGGGTTTCCACAGAACTTGGTAGCTAGCTTCAAAGAGAAACATTCAAAGGGCAAAGTGGAAGCTGAAAATCTCTTAAAATGAAACTTTGGAAGTTACATGTCACTTCTGCTACATTCTATTGATCAAAGCCAGTTATAGGACAAAGCCATTTTTCTGTGTGGGAAGACAGGTCACAAGGTCCCAAACACCAGGTGGCATGGTTCATTAGGGGCCATCTATGGAATCCGGCTCACACAGAAACATGTTACCAGTAAGTGTGAAGTGTGAATAGAAGGGGATAAGATGTAAAGCAGTGAGGATAGGAGTCTAGGAGACCACCCCAGGCAAGAAATGTTTACCGCCCAAACTAAGGCATCTATGAGTGGGTGCAGAGAACACAGATACAGGGTCATTAGGAGGGTCACTGGTGGATTGAGAGAGTAGAGGAGTTGAGAGAACCCTAGGATAAATTACAAGTTTTACTAGAGTCATTTTAATACAGTGGCCTCACTTAATAAATACTAGGTGAAATAGCTTAACTGGATAATTAAACCAATGTAGACTTTTTCTCTCTTGATGTTCTGAATGCTCTCACTCTTTATTATTTAAAGGTACCCTTTTCTATGAATCATTGTCTGTCCCACCAGCACTAATGAGACGTGGTCATGATGAACATTTGAGCTAACTTTTTGTGCAGTGGGAAAGAACGTTAACGATGATATCCATGGCGGTGAGCTCATTTCTCCTCAGCATCTGAACAACTAGAATCTACTATTCCCAGCTTTAGAGACAATGTATCATTATTAATTCCACAGAGATCTCAGAAATCTACAATTCTCCTTTACTACTAAATCAAGAGTTCAAAATGTCCTTCTATCATTGCAAAAACAACTTTAACTTGAGGAGGCAGGAAAACTTGTTTCAACAGAACTCTCTCACAAGAACATAGGTAAGCAGCAATTTACCTTCTCAGCCCTACTAATCCATCCTTCCTTCCTTTTTTTCTGTATTATTTCTATCTTTCTTCATTTTCTCTCTTGTAAAGAAATTATGACTATGGTTTGAAAATCCTTTCTAAGCTGTACTTGACAAAGAGCTAACTACAATATGAGTTGGATGAACAGAAGTCTATGAAGATAATTTTTTCTTTATCATAGAGTTTCCCTATATCCAAATTTAGTCCTTCCTAGAAATGTTTTGAATTACGTCCTGTCTGGTGGCAATGACTGGATTAAGCTGTCCTATGGATAACTTATTCTCTCTTTCAGTCATCACACACATATATCCAGGAACTTACTGGCTTTAGTTTTTTTCATAAAATTCAAAATTTCCGGGATATACCTAGATTTGCAGAGATGAATAGGTCTCATTGTGATTCTTTCTTAAGTTTCTGCTTTCAGAAGAAAAAACACTTCTGTGTCTGCACGAGTTGTGTGCTGCTGGACATTGTCATCCGAGAGCGCTCTTCTTTTTCAGATTCTGTATGTGAAATACAGCGAGGGAAGAGCAGGTTTCTATTTATATGACACCATTCTTCCTCGACTTGCTCAAGCCTGGATTACAGTATGTTGTCTAGCTTCTCCAGGAATCTTCCTTTTTCATTTACAATAATAAAAATTCAATTTTTTGTCCACATGTTTAAAATGTTTTAAAGCTGCCATTCACGAACAGCCTTAGTTTAGTTACACACAAACTGTTTGAATGCCATCGGAACTTCTTAAGCTACAGCTTTCTCCCTAATTATGAGCCATACATCATTGTCTATATCATCTGTCAAATAAACAGCTTTTGTGCTTGCCAAAAGAATATCTGGAGGTGCTCTTATTTATATTGTATGTTGAAAATATAAATAAAAACACAAGCATGGTTTACTGCATGTTACAATTAATAAACCACCACAATCCAGACATTACCTGTTTTTCCCCCATGTGACAGCATCTCTTTAAACACAGTTGATTTTTTAAAAATCTGTATCCTTAACCTCTGCTAGGGAGAAAAAAAAATACTGTATATTAAACAGTAGGGACTTATATTAAAATATGTTGAGAATTTAGGATTTTCTTAATGTTTTTTGCTTTTTAAAAAAAATTATTTATTTGAGAGAGAAAGCACATGGGGGGAGGGAAGGAGGGAGAGAGAGAAAGAGAGAATCCGAAGCAGCCTCTCCACCAAGCACAGAGCTGGATGTGGGGCTGGATCTCATGACTCTGAGATCATGACCTGAGCAAGTATCAGGAGTCAGGCACTTAATCTACTCAGCCACCCAGACGCCCCTAGGATTTTCTCAATATTAAGCTGAAACATAAAGGGCATGCCTACTACCATATGAGCATATCGAAAGCAGATATAGGGCTAATTCAGCAGAACAGAAGAAATATTAGCCTAAGTATTAATTAGGCTTCAGACAAACATTAATTATCAGTTTGAAATCAATGTTACTGTCTTCATTCCTTTCAGTGAATGAGATTCTGATATTCTAGAAGTCTATTTTAATTCCTCTCTTAGGCAATTTGTTTATATTCTGATAGTTACAATGGACACAAATTAATCTTTCATGATTAAGTATAATTAATGAAATACTCTTGTGTATTAGATAACAAGAAACATACTGTAGTAGGTAAAGACAGCTTTATTTCATTAATCTTTGGTTTTTAATATAGTGATTCTTCTATCTCGACTACTTTCTATGTATCACATAATGTGTTATGCTTTCTTTTTAATTTTTTATTAAAGTAATTCATGTAAATAGTTAACAGTTGCACAGTACTAGTAATGTGTGCCACATATTATTTAAATGATGTCATGTATTTAACCAGTAATCTGTAGGACAGCGCTATGAGGTAGTACTATTATTATCTGATTTTACAAACGGAAATGAAAGCATCGAGCTTTGAAGTCACAGGATTACATGAATGGTAGGTATAGAACCAATATTTGAACCCAGTAGTTTGGTCTCAGAGTCTGTGAACTTCTCTCTTACAGTGTACTCCTTTGCAATATTTCAACTTTTATGCCCAAAATAGTAGTTTCTGACCCATTCATAGCTCCCTTCAATTCCTGCTAACCAAGACCTGCTGGCTTTCCACTATATTAGCCGTCTCCACTCATACTTAGCTCCGTATTTAATATGACTTTATTGCTTTTCTGTATCTTCTGTATTTGCAGCATTATTTTTTCCTACTGAAGAAATTGAGGATTTAGTTATTATAGATCTCCTTCTCTCCCTGAACACAACCTCATAGACACAAATATACTTTCTCTTCCCTCATCCTCCAAATACGGTACAATCATGATTTAGATTACAGCAATATTCATTGTTTGCATGTTTACAGTTGCATAAATATTGTTTACAGCTGGTGTTGTGTATATACAATCGAATAGGAACATATGTCAAAAAATATTGAGGACATAGCATTTTTGTAATATTAAATTGAGACATAGGGGATATATCTTCTAACTATTCAGTTTACTCTGATAATGTTTCTTTTATTGTACAATCTCATTTTTTACAGTTAATAATTGCCTTCCTTCAAATTTGCTTGATACTGTCACTGTACTAATCTGAATCTTTAAATTAGTTCTGAGAGAATTTAAAACTCTTCTTAGAACAGTGAACTATAACAAGCAGTAGGTATTTCATCAGTTTGTGGGGGCAGAGGGGAGGAGGGAGAGAGAGAGATGCATCCCCTGGAACTCTCTGAGCATTTGCTCTAGTCTGATGTGATTCCTCTTTATGGCTGATGGACTGCTGTTGTCCTGTGACTTCTCTTCATGATCATTTTGGGAATCTTGCTGTCTTTTCTTTTGTCTTCTTTTCTCCTTTTTGTGGCTCAGTCTTTCTCAGTAAATACTAAAAAATAATATGTGCAAAGAAAACATCCTAAAACCTTGCCTGAAAATATCTTTATTCTACCTTCACACTTAATTGATGGTTTGGCTTGGAAAATGGAAATAACTTATCATCCGAATCTCAAAAGCATCCTTCGTTATTGTCTTTCATTATGGTGAATTGTTATATTGTTATGATTGTTGATATTTTTAGCATAATTTAATTTTCTCTGTAGAGTTTTAGAATATTCTTTTTATCCCCAATGTCTTACTTTTTTCCTGTAATGTAATTTACATTTAAAAAAATTATTATGTTTAGTACTCAATGAGCCTCTTTATTCTGTTTTGGGGTGAGTTCTTGAAGAGTTTCTTCTTTTTACATAATTTCCTCCTTTCTGTTTTATCTGTTCTCTCATTTTTAACTACTCTTAAACAGATGCTGACCTCTTGTATTAATCTTGTAATTGCATAATGTTTGTTCTACTTTTGAGATAATTCATTTTAAATTCCAAAATTTCCTTTGAATTTTTAATTTCTGATTTACTTTTAATTTTCAAGAGCTTTTCCTTGTTCTCTGTTTTCTTTAAGCATATAGTTTACTTATTCCATAGTTCTTTCTTTTCTCTTGAAAGATATTAATTATAACTTTCCCCACTTTTTCTCTTTCTTTTCTTTTTCCATTGTATTATTTTTCTGTTTGTTCTTTTGGATTCTATCCTGCATTTTAGATGTTATTGTCAAATGTGTGGTGATACTTTGCATTCATTCATTTTTAAAACTGGAACTCTAAAAACCAGGTGCAAGCATTTTGTGCAGGGGCAGAACTTTTTGATTGGTGGGCAGCATTGTACCACAATGAGACCCAATACAAGGATTTGTAGCTCTTATCAATTGGACTGGACAGTTTTCCGAGAGAGATCTCTAAATCATATTCTTCAGGGGGGCTGGAGGAATGGTGGATATGATCCCTGGTGCATGCATAATTTCTTGGGAGGCAAGTGGGGGGAAGTGAATTGGGACTTTTACCATTTAGAATGCAAAATTTCGCTGAACCACTCCATTTGCAGTCAAATGGTTCATCCATCTCTTCAGCTGTCCTCATGTCCCTAAGCCCAGAGCTACAGTAGCTCATCCTCTCCAGAAGTAAACTCTTGCCTTTGTGGGTGTGGGAAAGATGCAGTATTCTGACTGCACAGGCTGGAGGAAGGGATCTGGGGTCCAACAGCGAATTTTACAGACTTTCAACCACCTGTTTCCCATCTCACATGCACCTGGCCTTCAGAAATAACTGTTACCTCCAATTACTAACCATTTCAATGGTTGACTTGAGTCAGATCGCTACTCTTTGATATCCTTCTCTTTCACACAAGAAATTATGTTTTAGGTTTCTGCTGCCAGTTTCCTCTACTTTCCAGCTTTGAAAGTGTGTTGACACTCTCATGCACTCTGGTCCCTTATCATTTTGGAGCTCTTTCTAGGTGTATGCCACTTATATTCATTTACTATTATTTTTATGAGATAATGTAATATTACCTAGAAATATAGATTAGTATACACTACTTCTGTTCTCTTATATGATTGTAATTTACACAACTTTCCCAGAGGAAGTACTTGAAAACAATTTTCTTATTGTCTTATTCATTTTTACAGTTTTACATCTTATCTTTAGAGAACTAGCGATTTTCTAATAGATAGTAATCACACATGTACTAGCAGAAATACAAAACTGATCACAATGAATGTGTCAGCTTTGACTGAACTGAAAGCCGTTTGAAGAAATATTCTCTAAATTTCAGCATGCTTTTCTTCAAATCTAAGTATTGTTGAGAGAAGGAAATATAAGAAAAAGATAACAAATATATATAGTGTATAAAAATAAATGTAGCAAGTTTGTTATGAAATAAGTTAATATGGCCATCAATACAACCAAGTAACAGTTATAAAATAGCAATATTATTTAGAATTCAGTGAAAAAATGTGACATTTGGAGTCAGTTACCAATTTCAAACAGTCTGGTTCTGTTGTTGCCTCCTAAAAAAAGACTGTCTGTGATTCTCTCTTTCTGTTCTTTTTTTTCCTCTTAATTGCCATTTTTTCCTAGACCAGCTGTAGCATCTATGTCCTGACTTTGATCCAACTACTTACTTTAACCCATAGAGAAAATGTCTCCCATAGACTCTGCATATTATCACTGCAATGTCTCCATTCTTGACAAGCTTGCTGCTTAACACAATAGAATGCAAGGACAGCTGCATAAAGTGAAGCTCTCACAAACTGGGAAAGAGAAAATCAAGACCCCTGTTTAGTAAATATTGGCACAAAAATGCAGTTCTTTTCACCTAAAATACTATTGTGAATATATGCGATCGAAGTTTCAACAGAGACTCAGGAATTCATTGTTAGCTTATTTGTCTTCTGTGAGAAGTCATGCTTTCAAGTGTTATTCCTATTTGATTTATGACGATGAAATCATTCTCAACTTTGGTTCTGGGTGGGGCACTGGAAGAGGGTTTTTGAGCCCCTTTAAAGACAAAGGAGAATGCAATGTGATAGTAAACTGAACCAGTGGTGGCCTCAAGGTAAAAATGGATAGCATATTTGACTTGTTTTAACTGGACATTTCTCATTAATTGCCTGCTTATAAGAGCCTAACCGTATGTTCAACACAGTGGTAAGTACTGCAGGGCATACCAAAAAAGTAAAATAAATAAATAAAATAAACAAAACAAAACAAAACAAAGAAACCCCCCAAAACAAAAACAAAACCCACACAAAATATTAACCCAGTTATATTAAGGTAGGGAGAAAAGACATACAAATATAACGTAAGATACAATGTTCCTTTCAAAATCCATCATAAGAAAATTACAGATAAATTTTTTTGACATGTGGAGACAGAAGGGATTGTTTCCATCATAAGAATATGGGTGGAAAGTATTACATACATGATTTTTTAGAAATCACGGATTTTGAGTCAGGTGTCCTGGATTCTTATCTAAGTCACCACAATTTATTGCTTGTTTTTCAAATACTAACAAAAGTAGAGAGAATCTTAAAATCCTTTAGAATTATCAAGATTTCATCATATATTTTTCTCTTTCCTCCTTTCCTTCCTTCTTTTCCTCCCATCCATCCTTTCTTCCCGTGCTGTGAAGAATAATGACCCCCAAGGATGTCCATGTCTTAATACCCAGAACATATGAATATTTTACATTATATAGCAGAGGAGAATTACGATTGCAGATGGAATTAAGATTAATCTATTGACTTTCACAGAGAGAAAATCCTGGATTATCCAGTTGGGCCCAATGCAATAACAAAAGCCCTTGAAAGTGGAAGAGGAGAAGAGTAGATTTAGAGGCCATGCGACTATGAAAGAATGTATCAGAGAGAGACAACATTGCTGGCTTTGAAGATGGAGATCAGAGCCAAGGAATATAGGCAACTTCTAGAAGCTGAAAAAGGCAAGGCAATGAGATTTCCCCTAACGCTTCTAGAAAAGAACCCTGCCAAACCTTGAGTTTGGTCTAGTGAGACCTATTCTGGCACTATAACCTACAGAACTGTAAGATAATGTGTGTTGATTTAAGCCACTAAGTCTGTGGTAACTTATCTGTTAGCATTCTTTTGGGGAGAGGAGAGGCAGAGGAATTTCAAAGCCAACTCCAGACTTTGTATCATTTTATTCCCATGGCTAGGTATATCTATCTAGAAATATTAATATCTTCTTACATCCAAAGTACAGTTATCATAGCTAACAAGTTGTGTAAAAATTCTTCCCCTGTTAATATGTCCTCAATTCTCTCAGCAATGTATTTTTGTTGGTGCTATACTGGTGCTATCACCATAAAGAGAAGAGTTATCACATCACCTTTAAAACACAGTAATTTGACTTACTCCTCCTAATGACATGGTCTTTGAATCAAGATCCAAAGAAAGTCCATAAATTGCATTTACTTATGTGTCTTTGGTTTCATTATCAGGAGAGCAGTCCATTCTCCCTCACCTTCCCCCTATTCATGCCACTGACTTATTGAGGAAACCTGATCAACTGCCGTGGAGCATTCCCTGCATTTGCTCTTTGTGGGGTCATTGAACTTGTTTCTCTGTGCCCCGTAGTTTTTTTTTTTTTTTT
The DNA here is from genome assembly GCF_024610735.1 of Ursus americanus. Lineage (NCBI taxonomy): Eukaryota > Metazoa > Chordata > Mammalia > Carnivora > Ursidae > Ursus > Ursus americanus. The sequence continues at coordinate 24,782,201 of NC_142127.1, read as the reverse complement.
TTAAGATTTTATTTATTTATTCGACAGAGATAGAGACAGCCAGCGAGAGAGGGAACACAAGCAGGGGGAGTGGGAGAGGAAGAAGCAGGCTGATAGCGAAAGAGCCTGATGTGGGGCTTGATCCCATAACGCCGGGATCACGCCCTGAGCTCAAGGCAGACGCTTAACCACTGTGCCACCCGGGCACCGCAATGCCCCGTAGTTTTGACTGGAAAATAGCCCTGAAGTCTGACTGGACTCAGGTTTATAAATTCCTGAGACTGCAGCACAAGTGATGCTGCCTACTTCATATCCCACCGCCTCAGGGACCTAGTTACGTCTATTTTTAGTGGCACCAGATTCATTCAGTGAGTTCAGATGGTGACAATCTGATGTCCCACTATGGAGTTTTTCAACTTTTAATGTTTGATCTTTGCCTGAATCAATTATTAAGAGTTGAAAATAATTACTTTCTGCTGATCTTTAAGTATTAGCTGTAATTTTCTGTAATGCTTTTTCCAAAGTGGAAGAACATATTTATAATATGCTACTATATATAAGAAAGAAATGTGTTATAATATCATGATACATATATATCTGGGTTTTATTAATACATATTATATACTTATGATTTTTAATCACATATAGGTATATACACACCTATATATGTATTATAGGTATTATAAGCATATATTATATATAGGTAATACACATACATATATTTAACTAGACTTTATCTATAGGCATGACTTCTATTGATATGTAAGCAGAAGGATAAACCAAAACATGAAAAAATACTAGCTAGTGGGAGGGAATAAAAGTGCGATGAGTAGGGAGAGAATCCAGACTTCTCTGAGTATAACTTGCTTTGTAAATTTGAAGTTGAAATTACATAAGTATTTTACACAATTTTGAACTAAATTGAAAAGTTAAAGAAAATATATGAAAATTGCAAAAAATTCTCAAGTACTGAATCTAACTATGAATGCAACTGGTGCTATAACCATACAGAGAAGAGTTACTATATTGCCTTCAAAACACAGTAATTTGACTTGCTATTCTTAGCGAGATGTATTGAGGACATTAAAAAAAAAGTTTCAAAAAATTTAAACTGCTTTCATCATATTGTTCATAAGCGCTTTGGTATATTAATTAAAAAACTCTGCATATATGCATATGATAATTATAGCATATATTATATACAAAACCAGTAATATCAGAACCAAGATTTTCTGCATGATATAAAATTAAGTTAAATAAAAAATCCTGTTATCCTAAACTGAAGATATGAATACGAAATATACAATTTCTCTTAATATATGTGTTTCCTAATTCTGCCAACTGAAAATCCTGGAAACTATGATTAACTCGATGATACTGAGCACTCTTACTGTTAAGATTATGGTTTCTAAGTATCATTTTCTTCCAAAAGGAACTGGATAGTCTTAGAAAAGTAAGTGATGTCAAGATTGAGATAGGAAATATACAAGGTGAGCCTGAAATCTTCTCACACCAAAAGCAGTAAAAAGTATCAAAGAGTTAAGGTAATATCAGAAGGACTCAGGAGCCATATTAAAGAGTCAGAAATTAGAAGACTAGAGCATTAATAAAAATAATTGGAATAAATCAAAACACATCATAAATGCTTAAATCCATTAGTTCATAATAATCCTCTTAACTATTTTGTTCTTTGAAAATATGTCCTGCTGAGATTAACATATATTACTAGAAGTCAGAAAACAAATTTTTTCTTTTGAAAACACAGAATACAGATGCCAATGACCCACACAAGCATCAAACCCATCATCTCAGTTACAGGATGCCCTAATTCGGTGATTTCCACTGTTGTGCTTCATACGATACGATACTTTCAGGGTGTTTGCAGTTTTCTTAAGATGATGCAAAAACCCATTTACTTAAAAATCAATGCTCTAGTGATTTCAGTTTATGGAACAAAACCTAACACAATTTGAATGTAAACTCACATAGTTTAAACCTCAAGGGTAAGTAGAAAGTTACCTAGCAGAAATTAACTATAGAAAACATTTCTGTAATTTGAAGTTTAGTTATTGACCTCACACTCACCCTTTTCCCCCAATCAGTTTTGTATAGTAAATCTGTTATACAGACAGCTGTATGTATTACAGTAACTCCCAAGGGCATCACTATAAAAGAATTGTATGTATATAAATGCGCATGAATTATTAAGAAAACACATTTTCTACTAAGAAAATAGGAAGTGCATAATTTTTTTAGTCATAAAACATTTCATGACAGTTTAACATATCGTGGGGGATTAGATACTGGAAAACAAAACAAAACAAAAAATCAACGGAAAAAAAAAGCCTCTTAATGAGATGGCATGGAAGAAAGAAATTCTAAGAACCCCAAAATAAAAGCAGTAACCTGGGAAGTAAAAGTATGGTTTTTGTCCTAAGAGTTTCCGCCACATCCTAGAGTCACTGAGCTTCAGTACCAATAACTAAATCAGACAATGAAGAAGATAGGACCAGCCAACTAAATACGCTGATGTAAGAGCCCTACATAATGTTGGCAACCGAAGGGTATGTAAGGGTCAGCAAGAAAAATTAGTATCTTCAGAGTTTGTAACTCTAAATTGGCCCATGTAAGGATTGATACATACAGTTTCATACTACCCGTATGATCTGAAAAAAACTGAAAAAGATTTTAGGAACACCTGGGTGGCACAGTCAGTTAAACATCCAACTCCTGGTTTTGGCTCAGGTTGTGCTCCCATGAGATGGAGCCCCGCATCAGCTCTGCCCTCAGTGGGAAGTCTGCTTAAGTTTCTCTCTCCCTCTCCCTCTGCCCCACCCCCCCACATAAATAAATAAATCTTTTAAAAAAATTTAGGTGTTCTTGTGTCAGAAATGACTCTGAGTAACTGGCAAAAGCAAAAATGAGTATCTTTGGAAAGATATACTTTAACCCAGTTCTCAAAGAATTCCAAGGGGGTCAATAAAATGAGTGGTTTAAAGTTAGCCAAGTACTAAAAAAAAAAAGTTAACAAGTAGAATATACACAAGGAAACAAGCATATTTGTGAAAACCAACAGAAACAAAACTGAAAGTTATCATATGCTGGCTATAGAATATAAAAGGCTTATGGTTATTAACACTAGATTAAAGAAATGCTATTTCAGATTGGGTTTCCTAGAAATAGAGCTTGAGGCTATCTTTCAAAAGATTTATTTGAGAGAGACAGAGAAGGAGTGGAGGGAAGGGCAGAGGGAGAGAATTTTCAAGCAGACTCTCCACTGAGTAAGGAGCCCCATGACGGGTTGATCCCACAACCCACAAGATCATGATGGAAGCCAAAACCAAGAGTCCAACACTTAACGGACTACGCCACCCAGGCGCCCCTGGATTAATATGTTTTATTGAAAGGGATGCTCATAAGGAAAAACTTCGAACATGGGAAGGGAAAGAGCTGAGCAAGGGTAAAACTCAGGTAAAACTCTAGTCTTGGCTCAATCCACAGATTAAGCATGGTTTCTGAAGCATAAACTGCAGTGTGTCGTATGTCCTTATTCTGTTTCTCCTCCTACGTGTGCGGAAGTTATACATTCGCTCTGTTATTTTTAGTAATCACCCTATTTTAGCCTGCGTACATGACAAATGCAATCAACAGCCACTACTGGCAAGGATCAAGAGAAGAGAACATTCATTTCCTACTGGTCAGATTGGAAACTGGTACAACCTATTTGGAGAAGAGTTTGATGTTACACAGTGAAGTTGAACATGTGTGTGTCCTATGAATCGACATTTTCAGAGTTGTATGTCTTAGGCAAACATTTGAATATGTGTACCAAGAATGTTAATAGCAACATTGTTGCAATGTTAAAGATATTTGGAAAAACTCAATGTTCATTAGTAGTAGAATAAATGAGCAACTCCAGAAATAAATAAATAAATAAATAAATAAATAAATAAATAAATAAATAGCTTAACTCTGGTTATGTACTAGAACACTGAGCAGCAATGCAAATGGATAAAAAGCGGTAACAAACAGATGACTCTCAAAAACGGTGTTGAGCAAAGAAAGCAGAACATATACAATTGTATTTACACAAAGTTCACACACAGGCAAAATTGGCTCATATTATTTTTATGGGTACATACACAGGTATAAAACTTCAATGAAAGTAAGGGAATGATTAACACAAAATATGATTTGATGGTTATCTCTAGATTTGGGGAGGAAGGGGAATACAAGCAGGGAGAAAGGGAGTTTCTAACACTTGGCTTCCTATCCTGCGTGATAAAGACACAGTACTTATCATTCTTTGAATAATCCATGTACATAATTTGATGTAATTTGAATGTGATTAGCAAGCTAATTTTATTTTTTAAAAAATTTTTAGCATGATATTTTAGAACTTAAACTTACAAGCACCTTCATACGCCTCCCCTTACTGACAATCTAAAATACCCTTGAGATTTTTCTTTTATACTATCATTGGTTTTTCTTTCATAAAACCTACAGTTTGTAATCATGTATTTTCTTGGGTGTTTGTCTTACTACCTATTTCTCCTACCAAGCTGCATGTTCCCTGAGAACTGAAACCATGTCTGTTTTGCTTACCACTGTGAGATTCAAAACTGTGACATTTCTTCTACATCAAGTTGTAGAGATTCAAATTCTAGGGTTTTGAGAACTTTTCCATCCACAAAGATGAGTTTTGCCAAAAGTTGGAGGGGGGAGGCTTTGCTAAAGCAGTTATGCAACCACTCAAATAAGTAAGATAACATATAACTAGATCAGCCCTATGCATGGTTCATGGGGAGTACTCAATACGTATCAGTAGGTGCTGGTATCGCAGTCAGTTCTGCATCTTTTTATTTAACTCTATTGTTTGTCTACGTTAGTTTCATTCAAATTTGTTCATCAGGGGCACTAATTCTGTCGTAGTCACTCTTTCTCGCTGCCCAGGTATACAAATGTAGACTATTTCGCCAATTCATGAACAGCGGTTGTAGCATCAACAGCTGAAACCAGAGAGGTCCATCAGGGTTCAGTTTAACTGTAATTCACACAGAGGAAAGGAAGGTCCATAGACTTGGGGTAAAGGTTCAGAGATGAAGCACTCATTTGCTAATTCTAATTCTCAATAGCAAGTATCTTGGAATGATTTGTTTCACTATTTTAGAGACAGGGTCACATCTAAAGCCTTCTATCAGGGCAAGTCCCCCTTAAAAAAATAACCACAATAACACCAAATGAAGGGACAACCTTGTGAAATGGATTAGAACCCAAGAGTTGGTGGGGGATTAGCAAGTTTCAACCAACATTTGTTGTAATGAGATAAAATGAATAATAAATAGAGCATGGACAAATCATTTATGACACTTCTGGGGCGCCTGGGTGGCACAGCAGTTGAGCGTCTGCCTTCGGCTCAGGGCATGATCCCGGCGTTATGGGATCGAGTCCCACATCAGGCTCCTCCACTATGAACCTGCTTCTTCCTCTCCAACTCCCCCTGCTTGTGTTCCCTCTCTCGCTGGCTGTCTCTATCTCTGTCGAATAAATAAATAAAATCTTAAAAAAAATCATTTATGACACTTCTGCTTTTGCTATAAATGCCATTTTTAAAAAAATCATCTATTCATTGTGAGAAGCACGCTAATGCCAGGGATGGTAACATGAAAGAATGGTCAATGGCAATTGTGAGAATTGTTGACTGAAAATTGGGGGGAAAAAAAAAAACTTCTTTCACAGATGTTAAAATATGATAAAAATTTGTATATCAGAATCAATAAAATAAGGCATAAACACATATAAATACTAGTCTCTGATATTAAATATATTTCTTAGTGTGGACTGTAGCCAAAACATTTGAAAAGCTACTGCTCTAGAAAATGTATTTTCTGTTCCTTAGAGTTGGATGGAATATTGCAAAATCATACATATATCAGACTGTGAAATTACAGTGACTATAAGAAACTCTTCGGTAAATTAAAACTAAAGTAACATTTCTAAAATTGACACAAAAATTGCACATATATTATGCAGTTGTCAGTCAAATTATAAATTAAATCAACATAAATTAAATCAACATAAAACACTCACTGACCACGAAATGTGACAGCTAGCAAGACTGTGTACATAATACTTGGACCAGTGAAAACTTTGATCGACCAAGAAAGAAGAAATTGGGCAGACATGTGGATTCCTCAGAATCACAGGCTCTTGGAAAAAATATATCAGATTTTTCTGTAAAGTAAATAATTCATTGCCAGTTATGTGTAATCAGTTTTGAAAAACTTCCAATTATTAAAATTTGAAAATAATAATAAAATAACCATAGAACCTTTCAGTAACGCTTGCTTACGCTGTTCTAGAAAACACTGCTATTTTTGACTTCTGCAGTGTCGAGTGCAGAAGCGAGCAGATTGATAAACTTATAAACATCATGAAAAGAGTTGTAGAGAGGAACTGGAGCCACTCGGATGCCATTTGGTTCTCGCTTGTCACACTGTGGGGAGAAAAATATTAAGTCACAATAATGTTAGCAATACTCACATAATGAAAAATCTACATTCAAGATAAACTTACATAAGGCAATCATGCTGATTTCCCTAAAACAATATATAAGCATTTTTTTTGCAGTAAAACATGTTTCTATGTTATTGAAAACTATCCTCTTAATAATAGTTAAAACATGAATAATTATCATGAATTATCTTCTTGTGGCAATCATCTTCTTGTGGCATCCAGTAAGTCATGGATATAATTTATCAATGGGGAAGACTCTGGAGAGACTAGAACCCTTGGGCAAATTTAAATGAATGAGAACCTCACTGACACCTGGAGAGTTTTAGTTAATAGTCTTTACACTGGATTCTTTAATCCCTACTCTCACTGGTAAGGAGTTGGCTGTATCCCTGAAATGTCACAAAATGGATCCAAGATAATTTGGTCCAGCCTGAAGATACTATGACTAATCTTTAAGAAACACCCACTGTGAGTTAGTACAGTAAATGGTTTATGTGTGCTGGACCATTTAATTCTCATAACCACTTTTGGAGGCATTTTTGCCCCCAAAATCCAGAGGCAAAAACTCAAGCCAAAAAACATGAACTCTCCCAGAAGCACACTGCTTACAAATGAGAGACCTTGATTTGGAACACGAATACATGGATTTGTGCCTCTGGAATCTGAGGTAACTCGCCTCAGGAGTGACAGGACCACATGAGTGGAGAAATTCCTAAACCACACTGTCACTGGAAGTAGACACAAGAGGACCATTTTTCCTGAAATGACCCTATTAACGTTTTCTTCCAGGGACTAAACAGATCACTAAGGCCCAAGGGTTAAAAAAAGAATTATTTCATACAATGTTAACACCCCTGAGATGTGTCTACAGTTCTTTTTTGACTAAAATGACAAGGTTGAAAATGACTTGGCCCAATCAAACAACTAAGTATGACTGACTTCTTTTCTTCCTCTCCACTATGTTATGTTCTTTAATTCTGTGTATTCAATAAATATACATATACATATTTGGAGTTTCACTAGTAAAAACTAGTGAAAACATGTCCTAATTGATTATGATGAAACAATTTTTTTCCGGCTCAAACCATAATGAAAAGAATGAATAAATTAAGGGAGACTGGTTCTTATATTCAAAACTTGCGGTTTCTTCCCTTTTATCAGAAATGACAGATCTCTATGCCTTCAATTAGCACAGTGATGAATATTTAGTTGGCACTTAAATCTATCCTCACTGGCTGACCAACATGAAATAACATGCACCAGTAAATTAACCAAGGACCCACATTTCACCCCCACATGCAACCCAGAGAGAACACTGGGTAGCAAAGCAAGAGATATACTTACAACCACTCCTCGTTTTTCTAGTTCTTGGAAAACACATCTTATTGGAACAGAAAATGTTAGTGTAAGCTGGCAGCCGCGGTCCTCTATGCTCGATGGAGTAATTATGTTCACAAATGGTTTCTTGGTATCTGCTTTATCTTTGTTATAGTAATGCTTGATCAAGTATTCCAGATAACCGGTGAGCAAAATAGATTTTCTCCTCAATGCTTTCATAGTTGCCTGCTTAAAGATCTACAGAATGAGAAACAATCCGATTAACAGTGTCTTGTTGATTTACAAAGAAGCAAAAATTAACTGAAAATCATGTCAAAAAAGGAAATGCCCATTTTCGACCTTTCCAAAAACATCCCATTTTGGATAATCCTTTGTAAAAACATGTCCTCTTTTAAATGCTTTGCCATTAAAAGCCGAATGCAAAGCTGCCGTAACAGGAAAGACTGTACAAATGTCATTTAAACAATACTTGCGAAAGAAGAAGAAAAGTGAGGATAACATTCCTTTAGAGTTATTTCAAATTACCAAGCTAAAACATACCTTAATAAATGCATTTAAAGATCATGCACTTCAAACCTTTTCTTCCAAACTATTTTACATAATCATAATCAAGAAGACTTTTTTCTACTCTGATATAGTTTTTTGGTCCACACAAAAGTATAATAAGGGCTAAACACTCGTGTACATATGAATTTTTGCAGTGTTACCAGTATTATTTATAATTGTTTTACCAACTCCTAAATCTCCCCAGTAACAGTCAGCAAACGGTTAAATAATAAAATTAAGTTTTGTCAGACAGGGAAGCTAGTAACGTTAGTTAATACATATGTTAGTACTGAGGCAGTTAGGCGCCCTTTCTTCTGTGTGTGTGTGTGTGTGTGTGTGTGTGTGTGTGTGTGTGTACGCGCGCATGTGTGTTTTGGTCTCTCTTCCTCCCTCTCTCTTTTTATCTTTCCTCCTCCTTTCATCATTTTTCCCCCTGCTAAACTCCAGCACGGGTGTGAAACTACTGCCATTTGCTGGCTGAGGTGTCTTATATTAAGATGAGTGACAAGTGCACACAATAACTGGTGTTGGAACATTAGAGGTCAAAACAGACATGCTTTCCTGGCTTATCTCTTAAGGTCAAGTAGAGTTTAAAAATATATCCTACACGTAAGAACTGAATGAACTGCGAACAGAGCCTGATGCACTGGCATGTCACTTAATATCCCTTTTCGGTATCATGTTACGCCACAGAGCAAAGACAGGGTCATTCGGTGACTTCTAGACTTTATGAAGCTTGGGAAAATAGTTATTTCTGTCTATCCATGCGGCATGTGTGAGCAGGCATTCTAACAGAACTCAAACCATTTGGGCAAAGATTTTCTTGACCTAGATGGCATGGAAGCCATGGATTTGGCCAAAGGAGACCAAGCGATTTGTCCTGAAGGTCACAGGATCCAAGGAAGACAGGAGAAACAGGGTAAAATGGCATCGGTCTCTGTCCTCAACCACACATCACAGGCTTGGGAGGCAAGCCGAGCTTGGCTGCAGGTAGAGTGTGAGGTCAGTCTCAGAAGGTATGTGGGATGGGCAGTACAAGCAGGTAACCCGAGTGACTCACGGAGCCTGAGTTCCCCCGCGTTGGATAGGCATCTCCTCCCTGCCCGGTGTGAAATAAAATGTAAGTGGACCTGGCACAAGGTGAACTCAAGGGAACGCAGCCAACTTTCTGGATCCAGAGAGCCTGGATTGAGAATCAATTCTCACGGCGGGCAGGAGCAGGGAGATGCAAAGCAGGACCCACCAGTGGTTTGGTTGGCAGGACAGAAAGAAAAGGATAGGAGAGGACTTCTTCCAATCTTCTCTTTGGAGATGAATAGTAATTCAAGGAACATTTGATTTACAAATAATTCTGAAAAATGTTCTGGTTCTGCCATAAGCCCCATAAGATACAGGTAGGAGCAATGTGTCAAGTGCTCCTTTTAATGATATTTCTTTGTATTCATAAGTTAGTAAGACTTTGGGGAATATTACTTAAGTTTGTACGGTTCTTTTAAAAGGAGATTTTGTTCTTGCAGATTTCTCTGGTAGCTAGAAACCGGTGTTTTTTTATGACAAGTAGTCTCAAATTTAACATACCGTTATTCTTTGATAAAAAAAAACTTTTTAATATGAAACCATTTTCCATCCTTAAACCACAGTAAAGGGCAGCTGCACTGTGAGGCACTCTTAAAATCCTGTCAGAGGGTGTAAAGGTCTCTTCTGAGGACTCACATAAAAATATTAAAAGGGGATAATGGGAGTTAACTGGAGAATAGAATAAACATCTTTTCTTTTTGGCTTCTCATTATTTCTATGCTTTCCGTATTGAGACTCTCGAGTATTTATTTAATTAGAAAAAAATGAAAACTGTAGTTTGAAAATATTCAGCTGATAACAATTTTTTGGCAGAGTTTCAACTACATGGGTTATTTTTCTTACTGAGAAAAATGAATACAAAGCTAGAAAAGTTAGACAAGTTTAAATGGAAAAAATAAGTACAGTATGATGTTTTCAGTTGTCACATTTCTTTCTCTTTAATTCTTCAAATTGGCTGCATGATCACTTTCCGAGGAATCACATAGTCCATTTCTTCTTACTTGAAATATATTTTAATTGACTGCTCTAATTTTGTATTTTGGAGCTATTTATTTCGTTATAAATTCATATACTGAAAGACTCTAAAAACTGTCTACCTGTCGCTACATACAAGTATGACTCTTCAAAATACTACAGATATATTTTTAATTCCAAGTTAGCCGCTGGAAGATTGAGATTTCTGAAGTAATCTGCTATAAACATCTTCACTATAAAAATGTGACAAATGAACTCAAGAGTACATATAGTCAAGAGACAGCGGTCACCTGTTTAAGGTCATGCTTAGTGTCCCAGTGAGGGCTAGAGTATGCCTCCTGGTTCCTACCCTAGGTTCCCTTGATCCCCATTTTTGATATATATAAAGTATGTACCATATATATCTGTATTTGTAGTATAGAAATATGTGGTACAAATGATTAAGAGCCAATAATATAAAGAAAAAGAGTTTGAAACAGATTATAAGGTGCTATTTTTCATACTATCATTCAACTGGATGCACATGTAATTATCAACAAAACCATATTAATATTTTAAAAAATCAAATTGTCAAACTGATATCATATCCATGTACACTGATTCTTAAGTTTAGAATCTCTCCTCCAGTTGCTCTTTGTAGGATATTTTTTGAAAGAGAAGTAGCTACAACAAAGAACAGCACTTTGATTCATGTATCTATTCTCATTTATTCCAACTTTAATCACCTATATGTTATAACGCTCTACCGGAAACAAGGGCAGGAGCAACCCGACGGCAGCCCTCATGCTTACTCACAGGGCGTCTACAGAGTAGAACATTTCAATGGTTAGGTAAAGAATAAGAAGCAAAGAAATGCACTGTTTTGTAATTTCGGAATTTTGCAATTTATAATAGGGAGGAAGAATTTCACAACTCTTTCTTCATCACAACGATGGATTATGTAAAGGTAATTTTGGTTAGAATGGAGCCTCGGCAGCAAATAACTTAGTAAGGTATTTCTAAGAGGCTCAAGAGAAATACAAGTGATAAAATGCTCCAGAGAAGGATATATGCCACTTCTTGTGCTTTTAGGGTCTTTTTGCGAAGTTTAAGTGTTAAAGAAAAAAACAAATAAATCAATCTTCAGATTCCAGCTGAAAACAAAAACTTGTCTAGGTGACTATAACACAGTGTGATGCGGTGGTCAAAAAAAAAAAAAAAAAAAAAACAACTAAGATTTTATTTATTTGTTTGACAGAGAGACTGCCCGTGAGAGAGGGAACACAAGCAGGGGGAGTGGGAGAGGAAGAAGCAGGCTCCCAGAGGAAGAGCCCGACGTGGGGCTCTGGGGCTCGATCCCAGAACTCCGGGATCACGCCCTGAGCCGAAGGCAGACGCTTAACGACTGAGCCACCCAGGCGCCCCCGTGGTAAAAATTTTCTGTGCCTTTTATCATTCAAGCCTAGCCTGGAAAACCAGTGATAGAAAAACTAAGAATGTGATTTGTTTTTAATGCAGAAGGGGTAAATACTTGACAATAGGCCACTGCAGAAACATACTCTATAGAGGGTCTAAAATTTCTAGATCTGGCTGAGAACTTATTTGCAAAGGTAAGGAAGATCAGAGGAAATAACCTTAAGTACTAGTTCTTCCCAAGGTACACCTTAGTGCTTTTCATATTGAAACTCATTTTCTTCCTGATACAAACTTGCGAAGTGAGCAAAATTTAATTTCGTTTTAAAACATTTAACAGAATGTTTCTCTGAATAGATATTATAAAAACAATTCAAATATCATTATCTGACTTGCTAAGCAGATTTCCTCACTACTCCCCCCCAAAAAATAAAATTTTTTCCACTGGCTGAAAAATCTTGTTACTGGGTCTATTTTCAATTAAAAAAAAAAAAAAAAACTTGCCAAAAAGCGAAAAAGACACAAGCTCCATCTAGTGGTCACACTGAGTAGGTGCTTTTTAAATTGGGATGAAGTGAAATGAGTTGATTACCACGGTCTAGTGGTGAGGTTGTATTAAAAAAAAAGAACTTGACACTGCCATCCAGTGGCCAAATGAGAAACTGCTATGCGTGTTCACAGTATCCTAGAATTGAGGTTTAAGAGAGATTTTGGAAGTCTTTACCCAGTCGTTCATTCTGAAATACTCCACAACAGGATTTCCTAAAATATCACAAACTAGATGATTTTAAAATACTTTAAAAAAGTCAAATTCTCTTTTGAATAGCTATATATTTAAAATCTGTTAGAAATGCATATTTACCAAAAAAAAAAAAGAAACACATACTTACCTAAAATGTACTTTCCTTTATGTATGTATATAAAATACACTTACTTAATCTGTGTATTAATATTAATTATATACCATATAATTATTTAATTTATATTTACTTAAATAAATTTAGTCTCCTCCTGAAATTAATTAATATCCAAATGATTAAGTTACATAGATACACATATGAATATAATATATATATAAATGGATAGGTGAAGTAGGTAAGTATCTACCTATATAAATAGGTAGAAAGGTAGATATGCACATCTAGAAAACCAAATAGATTCCTTGGATATTATTATTTAGGGTGAAATTAATTTTAACTAAAAATATGAATTTACTAAAAAATATATATTGAGCCAGTAATACAGATTACACAAGAATGGAATGGCATAGACCCTCCACTTACCAAAAAAACAAAACCTTACCTCATGAGACAACTTTGCTCAATCTTTAGTTTATTCTGATGATTTCTATTTTTTTCCTTAAAGTATGTCTTCCTACAGTTTTGTGACATGGCACTGTGTGAATTCATTGACTCACAGAACCAGCAGAAGCAGAGTCCCCAGTAATCACAACAATGTCTGGCACATAATATTTTCTTAATAGATAAATGCTGAATGAGTGAATTAATCAAGAATTAAACACTGCATGGTTATTTTGTAATAGAGAGACCACGAGAAGAGTAAACAATTTATTTAAGTTCATACAAATTCCAAATGGAACTAAAAATATGTATCCACGGGTCAGTTCCAAACATTTTCCAAGTGCCAACCGCATTTATTATGTGCCAAACACAGTGCTGGGGCTGGCAACAGAAATAAAGATAGCAATTAGCCCACAGTGACTGTCCTGAGGGGAACACTGGCTTTTGGTCATTGCTTATACACAGTGTACATTCATCTTGCTGGTTCGCAGAGAAGCTCCCACAACAGGTAAAGAAATAGGTAAAGATGTGGGAAGGTTGAAGCACAGATCACTTACCTCTAAACTAGCGTGTAAGGAACAGACCAACAAAATGGGAGGGTTTGAAATTCGAAATCCACTGACCCCAGGGATTAACTGCAGTTCTGAAAAATGAACATCATGTCATTTTTTTTTATAGAAGGTCCCTTAAAAAATGTCCTCTATGGATTTTTTTATGGTAATGAAGTAGTAGAGAGAAAAAGAGTAAGATTTAAAAACTTTTATTCCTAAGCTTTCTGAGATATGTAAGAGACACTCTATGGACCTAAAATAGTGGCACATTTCCCCTTCACCTGCAATGCCTGTGTCCCCTGTCCCCACGTCCTTAGCAGCCTACCAAACCTCGGAGCTCTTAGACACATAAAAATGACCTCTTGTGGAAGCATTCTGGACCTCATCCTCTGTCCTCCCACTCCCAAACCAGCATTCCTTATTGTGCTCCACGCTTTGCTTTTCTACCATGAAAGCACATCAATGAGAGAAAGACATAACATCAAGATTTTAATGGCTTGTCATTGTAATGCCATCCAAAGGCAGAAATACGAATGACATGACCTAGGAAGGTGACTTTTAGCACTAGGGTTATTAGGTCAAGTGACTTCTCCTAGGGGGTAAAAAAAAATAAATGGCTTTTAAAAAAAGGATCTGCCTAAATATGATATATTTAAAAGGTAAATTAACAGTAGATATTATCCTAATTAGAATCAATTAGATGGCATAGAAGCAAGTCAAACCCAGTAGAGTTAAGATTGCTAGTTGGATTAAATTAGCTAAGACTGACTAAAAGAGAATTAGAATATTGTAGATCTTCAGAGACCCATCTGACCCAGGGCTAAGCAAACTATGTCCTGGGGACCAAACCGGGCCCACGACTTGTTTCTGAAATAAAGTTTCCTTGGAACAGAGCCACACTCACTCATTTATGTCCGTGGCTGCTTCAGAAGTCCAATGGCAGAAGTGAGTATCTGCCACAGAGGCCATATAGCTCCAAAAGGTTAAAATATCTCATCTCTGGCCCTTCACGGAGAGACTTTGCCCGCTCCTGATCTAGTCCAACTCTCTCGTTGGTTGATATAAAAACCCACCACGAAAAATTTAAGTAACTGGCATATTATCAGAGCTAATTATTCCAGGAGCGAAGATAAAATACAGGTATCTTGATGTGACTACAAGAACCCATCTTGATCATTTGCATCTTGGTTTTTGCAAATGTGAATTTATTTAAGATAGTTATTAACTCAGGTTGGTAGCAGTCTGAAGGATCCAGTTGAACTGAAACTCACAGAACATTTAGGAAGCTTTCTCTATCCGATGTGATTGAAGCAGAGAGTCAGTCACTGGGGAAAAAGCAGGGCAGTTTGAGAGCACGCTGCCCATGTTGTACTTTTATTCCTACCTGCTGGGGTTCACCTGCTATTGTCTGGTGGGCGGCAAAAGCCACAAAAGGTATAACTGAAAAAGGAGAGCTAAAAATGAACATGTATTAAATAGCACTGCTATGTGCTACGTGGTTTATAGCTCTGAACTTGTCTCACTCTCAGATCAAACCCTGACACAGATTTTTGTATTCACGTTAGATAGGTAAGAAGGAAAACAGAAAACAAAAAACCCAAAATGATAGAATTTGTGCAGCATCACAGAACGATTAAGCAGCAAAGTGGGACTGACACCTAAGTCTCTCTGGGTCTAACTGCAAAAAATTCCTTTCTGTCCTCACTGCCTGATGTTTTGGGTACTCAATATTGATGAGATCGGAGTCCTGGGCATTACATTTCACTTCCACTTATCTCCCTACAAAGGGATAGACTCAGATTCATACTAAAATGTACAAACACTTAGTCTTACACTCTGGAAATGTCATTTCTTATTTTAAGAATTCTCAGTGGCATTTTCAAAGTGCACTCCCCATGAGGCATCTATATTACATATCCTACAAAGACAGATGAGAATTGAAATAAAGGTAAAATGAAATGACTTGGGAAGTAAAATTGAATATACTTACTGTTATCCATCTTAAATCGGGTGCTGAGTTCATGACCAAACCATCCCACTAACCTAAAACATAAATAACAACACAGATCTTTTGATCTATAAAAATAACTGCAATTAATATAGGAATCTGGGGCCTGCATATCGAAACCATTTGTGATGGGAGCCATCAAATATTTAAGCATTTACATGTTACATGATATCATAAGGCAATTAATATTTTTAACCTTATCAAGAATGAGGATAAAAATCAATTTATTTATATTACTAGTTTTATTACTTTTACAATGGAAAATCATCTGAAAATCTGAATTTAAGGATCTTTTTCTTATTTAAAATAAAATGAGTAAAAAAAATTTTTTTTAGATTTAAAAATGAAAGTAGAAGCTCAAAAAGAAAAGCAATTAACGCAATAATGTATTTTTCACAATAGGCTTCCTAGTGAGAAATGGTTAGAATAACGTATATAATTGTGGAAAATTTTTGAGTAACTCCTAAGGAAATTGATTACTGTCATATTTTAGTGTGATTAATACATAAATAGGAAAAAATCATATACATGTATGTGTGTGCATATTACAGGAAAAGAATTATAATTTAAAGAAAAATGTAAAATTCGAGAAACAGTAACTCAATATTTCTGATAGTATGTTCTCTCTAAATAAATTTTTCATTTTAATGCTGCCAAAATAAAAAATTCCAAGGCACTTTGTTAGAACTGGGCAAAATATTTTTCAGTTCATGTAGAATATATGAGTAAAAATAGTAGATTTTTGAAATAGAAGACTATAATGATGAGTATTCTATACATTATATGATTAGCATGTTATAAAATTAACAAATGCACATAAACTGGTGAACAAAGCATCAGGGAGACAAATAGAACATGACAGAAAATATAAGAACAAGAGTGCCTGGGTGGCTCAGGCAGTTAAGACTCTTGATTGTGGCTGAGGACGTTATCTCAGGATTGTGAGATCAAGCCCCTGGTTGGGCTTCACTCTCAACACAGAGTCAGTTGAGCTTCTCTGCTCTCCCTCTTGCTGCTTGCGTGTGCTCTCTCTCTCTCAAATAAGTAAATAAAATCTTAAAAAAAAATAAGAAAATATAAAAACAGTCCTCAGATCATGTAACAATTTAGTAAGTGGTAACTGTCACATTTCATAAAATTCAAGGATAAAGAAAAGATATTCACATATTTATATGGTTTTGAAAAGAAAATTTCTGACTATAAAAACAAAAAGAAAGATAGAGGCAAATATCAACAGATTTACAAATATTTAAAATTCCGTTTTGAAAAGACAGACAAAATTAAAGGGCAAACCAATGATGGGGAGAAGGCTGCTACTTGCCACCTCTGAGTTTTCACCAAATTTTTTCTCCAGAAGGGGCAATGCCCCCGAAGCTACCCAGCCACAGAGCATGGGGAGGGCATCAGAAAATGAAAATGTCCCACAATTTTAGAGAAAAAAAGTTCAATCTCAGTAATAATTTTTAAAATGTGAAATATCATAAAGATGGGACCAGACTTCATACGTCAAATTTGTAAAGTCATTCAAAAAGTATGAAGCCTATTTTCATCAAGGATTCAAAGAAAAAGAAATGAGTACTTTGTCTAATCATGAGAATCCTAAGTAATAAAACCTGTGTAGAGTAGTTTGAGAGTGTATATGAAAAATATTTATAGATTCCTGTCCCAGGACTTTTACTCTTTCCAATTTAGTCAAAGGACTATTTGGATTACAGTATTTGGAGTATGTTAAGATTTATGTACTAGGACAGTGAGCACAATACTATTTACAGTATCAAAGCACCTAAATATCTTGGAATAGAGAGCTAATAAAATGAATACTACTACTTTCATACAATGGAATACTACTGAACCCATTCTATAAATCCTATATAAAAGAATATATATTCAAAAAGAGTATGTGGAGATCACAATATTTAGAATATTATTCCAATTTTAGAATAAAATAATATTAAAAAAACAATAAAAATATAATGCATTAGTATTTAACCAAAATGTTAAAAATTTTAATTTCTGCTTCATTCTTACCTATATTCTTCAGAATTAAAGAGCAAGAATGGTTATTGCATCAGAGAAAAACTACAATTGTAATTTTAACATATATTCATTAGTTCAAACTTTAATTATAAAATTAGCTTATTTTGTATACTTTGAATATATACACATGCATATATACTTCTATATATAAACACATGTATTTTTCTATGTACATATAATTTATATACTTATATAGAATTAGTTAGCAAGACTGATTAATGATGTAAGATAACAAATGCTTTTATCCTTTTTTAAAAAAATTATTTATTTGAGAGAGAGGGAGAGAGCACAAGCAGGTGGAGGGGCAGAGGGAGAAGCAGACTCCCTGCTGAGCAGGGAGCCCAATGTGGGGCTCGATCCCAGGACCCTGGGATCATGACCTGGGCTGAAGGCAGACGCTTAATCAACTGAGCCACCCAGGTGCTGCTGATGCTTTTATCCTTAAAAATATTATATGGTTTCCCTTTTCTTGAAGGGAAAAATTCATAGCCTATTAGCCCAAGCTTAAGTTTCAAACCTTCTTTCTTTTTTTTTTTATTTTAATTTATTTTTATTATATTATGTTAGTCACCATACAGTACATCCCTGGTTTCTGATGTAAACTTCGATGATTCATTAGTTGCATATAACACCCAGTGCACCATGCAATACATGCCCTCCTTACAAACCTTATTTCTAATATTTCTTCTCTCATTTCAAGTGATTCATTCTCAAACCTATCAAACACCCCTCCCATCCCACCCCAACACGACAGTTCTCCTGCCTGAAATGCTTACATGGGTTGAAGCTATGTAGGAGCAGCGAAAGAAAAGAATTGGGGCAGAGCAGTGGAAGCCCAAGTTATACAACACCTGAGAAGTTCCCGGAAAGTTCTAGGAAGTTCCACTACTTTCTGAAGTGAAGGGAAAGTTTTCTTATTTTAATTTCAAAAGCTACCCCCGTGATAAAACCGTATAAGTAAAGTACAGGGGTGAGCAGGATTATTTTCAGATATATTAAAAATTTAGAGCTATATTAAAAAAGAAGAGAAGACATTTTTATATAAAGACACAAGAGGAGCCTAATAGTGGGAAGTAGTCTGAGAATGAGAGCTGAAAGGCTACCCTGTCCCCTTCCCTAACCTCCAGTTTGTGTCTCCCCAGATTGCTGAAAATTAAACCCAATGAGTGATGAGAAATGGAAAAGGAACTGGGTATTGCACTGTCACGAAGATTCTATATGAAAAATGTAAAAGTAGAAAAATCTACCCACAGATAAAAAGCATGCACCACAAAAAGGTTGCCAGAAAGCTGATGAACAGGAAAAGCAAGGAGTAAGTAAATTAAACAACAGAAACTTAATAAGTAATATTTCATATGATGCAAAAATACCAAGTAGAAATGCAGGAATAGGACTGATATAGCTTGACAACAGGAGGGATGAAAACAAGCTTGTAGGAATCAAGAAAAAAATCAGAAAAAAACAAATAAAACACATAAAAGAAATAAAGAGTTTGGGAAGAACGCAAGGAAAATAGGAGACTAGAAAAGACACTAAGGGTCAGAGGACAGCTGTGCGAAAAAATAAACAAGAAGAAAAAGAAAACAGATTTAAGAGTCAAGAGAGAAAGTTATAAATATAATAAGCAAAGATGTTATATCATAACCAAAGCAAATTTCCAAACAACAAACAAAAAAACAACAGAAAAAAAGAAAAAAACAAAAACAAAAAAACCAAACACAACTTTCTAAAAAAGTTATAATTCAAGGCAACAATGATTTGAAAAAAATGATTTGAATAAACTATATTGAAGAAATGCAATATTGAGCGAATTGAAGAGCATTAATCAAGAGTGGTCAATTTTATTTAAAGTTTATTAAAGTTATTGGACTTTAAGAATGAAGGGAAAAAATGGGATTCCAGGCAAAAATGGTGAGGACAGAATAAAGGGAAAAAAACAAACAAACATTAGATTTGTTTCAATTTTATCAAATGTAACCATTCAGTGAAGAGAATAATGTAGAAATATCTATATAATATACCCCCACCATAGAAAGTGCATGATTATTATGTCTGAATAAGCCAAACTGTATAAAAATTACTGGTGTTGATCAAGCAAGAGATGAGCTAATATTCCACCATGAATTTTTTCTTTGTTTTTATTTTTTTAATAATTTTTATTTTGTTATATTAGTCACCATACAGTACATCCCCAGTTTTTGATGCAATGTTCCATGATTCATTACTTGCGTATAACACCCACTGCACCATGCAATATGTGCCCTCCTTAACACCCATCACCGGCCTATCCCAATCCCCCACCCCCCTCCCCTCTGAAGCCCTCAGTTTTTATTTTTTTTATTTTTATTTTTTTTTATTTTTATTTTTTTAAAGATTTTATTTATTTATGTGACAGAGAGACAGCCAGCGAGAGAGGGAACACAAGCAGGGGGAGTGGGAGAGGAAGAAGCAGGCTCCTAGCAGAGGAGCCCGATGTGGGACTCGATCCCAGTACGCCGGGATCACGCCCTGAGCCGAAGGCAGACGCTTTAACGACTGCACTACCCAGGCGCCCCCAGTTTTTATTTTTTGTTTCAAATTTTTATTTCAATTCTAGTTAGTTAACATATAGTGTAATACTGGTTTCAGCAGAATTTAGTGGTTCATCACTTATATATAACACCCATTGCTCAACATAACAAATGCTTTCCTTAATGCGGATCGCCCATTTAGCCCACCCCCCACCCACCTCCCTCCATCAACCCTCAGTTTGTTCTCTATTGCTGAGTCTCTTATGGTTTGCTTCCCTCTTTTTTTCCTTCCCATATGTTCATCTGTTTTGTTCCTTAAATTCTACATATGAGTGAAATCATATGGTATTTGTCTTTCTTTGACTGACCTATTTTGCTTAGCATAATACACTCTAGTTCCATCTACGTTGTTACAAATGGCAAGATTTCATTCTTTTTGATGGCTGAGTAATATAATATATATATATATACACATATATATAATTGTTTATACATATATAAAAAATAAAAATGTTTATATATATATAAACATGCATACCACATCTTTATCCATTCATCAGTCAACAGATTTTTGGGCTCTTTCCATAGTTTGGCTATTGTTGATATGCTGCTACAAACATCTGGGTGCATGTGCCTCTTCGATCTCATGAGTTCTTCATGAAAATCTACATGAGGGTAAAGTTAAGTCAGCCAAGAGATGCCTGAGGACATTGTGACAAAAAGATATGTGGTGACTACTGAACGCATTTAATTATAGGATGAGGATTAAACAAATGTGGGAATGAAGGTGACAGAACTAATGTTATAGGACAATGTGAAAAGAGATAACTGGCAAAATGGGGGTAATGAAGTAATTTCATTGATCATCTACATTTAAACTTAATAAATCAAGTAATAGAAGTATAATCAGATCTAGGAATATGCATTAAACACCCAAGTCAAAATAGACTAAGTCATGGGCTGATGGGTGTTTGGGCAGAAGGAAAGGACACCTGCTAAAGCTTTTGTTGCTCATGGAAGGGAACTAATAGAAGAAAACAAGAAAGATTAAAATTTTGAATTAAAATATGAAATATCAGAAATATTTGCTGAAAAGTAATGAATGAAAAAGAAACATATCTCATCTTGAAAGGCTAAAAAAAACAGAAAATATGACACTGAATGACACTGAATTAAGACCAGACATAGCTGTCAAAGCAATAAAAATCAATGGATTTAATTCAAATACTGAAAGACAAAGTTATCAGATTGTACCATAAATCAAAGAGAATCGGTTAAAATGAGTGATTCAGAAAGAAACTGACTAAAAGGATGAGCACAGGTACAAGCAGAAAATGGGGAAAAAAGCAGAGGATGCAATCTTTGTATCAGACAAGGTGAAATTCAGACCAAAAAGAATTAAACGGTTTGAAGAAGGGAGTTTTATAATGCTGATGAATTAAGATATTAGCAATAAAGACAAAACAGGTATAAATTTCTAGACTAAGAGGTAAATCTAATTCATAAAATGTTTAATGCTTTGCCCTGAAGTAAAGATTATAGCTTTTTTAAAGTGCTCATAAAATATTGACTATAATTAACTACAAAATAAAGTAATATTTCCAAAGTGGATATATTGCTGGCTATGTCTTCTGATTACAATCCAATAAAGTGAGCAATTAATAAGAAACTCAAAAAAACAAGATGACTCACTTACTTGGGAAGTTAAAATTTATCTCAAATTACTTTTGCGATCAAATTGAAATTGTAGAATTTCTTTTTAAAAAATAATGAAAATGCTGTAGATCAGTACCTTTGGGATATTGCTAGAATAGTGCATAGAGAAAAATTCACAGCCTTAGATGTCAGATGAATAGAAACATTTTTTAAATGAAAGCAAATAAATCAATAATAAGACTAAAGAGTCGCAGAGAACAAGAAAATAAACTGAAAGCTGCAATAAACAACAAAACATTATGGAGAGGAATAATCACAAAACAGGAAAACGTTAAGAGCATCATAAGTTTTATTTTATCAGTTTTATTTTACCTTTTATTTCTTTAAGGATTTATTTATTTATTTGAGAAAGAGGGCAAGAGAGTGAGCAAATATGAGCAGGCGGAAGGGCAGAGGGGGAAGCAGGCTCCCTGCAGAAGAGGGGCTCGATCCCAGGACCCCGGATCATGACCTGAGTGGAAGGCAGACGCTTAACTGACTGAGCCACCCAGGCACCCCTAAGGTGCCCCTAAAATCAGTTTCGAAACCTAGATTAAAATGGATAATTTTCTAGGAGAATTTATCCCAACTAATTCCAGAAAAGAAAAAAAAATCCAAACTTGCAGATTTTAATAGAAAAAATAAAGAAACATCTGAAATACCTAAAATTCCTAAAAGAAGGTGATCACATAGGGAAATTCTGCCACACTTTTCAGAGTGGATAATTCCAAGGTTATTTAAACTATTTTATTTAAGAGCATAAAAAACGAAACTAATACAAAAAAAAGAAAAGGAGTATAGGAAAGACTCACACTTTTTTGGAAAAAAAACACAACATTAGTATCAAACCAGGTTAGAATTGCACACATAAAGAAAAACACAAACCAATCTGACCTAAGAATGTTAATACAAAAATCACAAACAGATTCATCAAACACCACATTAAAATAATAATGTGTTATGAACAGTAGGGTTTATTTAAGAAATGAAAAAATGGTTTTGTATTAGCAAATTTATTAATATACAATTTATTATATTAATAAACTAAAAAGACAATCAGGAGCATCTTTAAAGACCCTGTAAAGACATTTTCAACATTCTGCAACTGTTGTTAATTAAGAAAAAATCAAAATGAAACAAAATAATAGTAAGAAAATACTTATTGCAATGAAATATATCTTTGTCAGTCTAAAAGTCAAATTTGCCCTTAATGGAGAACACTAAACATGCTTCCAGTTAATACTGAGATCTTGCTGGGGCGCCTGGGTGGTTCAGTCAGTTAAGTATCTGCCTTGGGCTCAGGTCATGATCTCAGGATCCTAAGACTGAGCCCTGCGTTGGGTTCCCTGCTCAGCGGCGAGTCTGCTTCTCTCACTTCCTCTGCTCTCACTCCCCTCCTCTCTCTCTCTCAAATAAATAAAACCTTTATAATAAAAAAAATACTAGGATTTCACAGTTATAAAAATTGGAAATGAGGAAGTAAAGTATGACTACTTTCCAAATTACATGATTTTGTACTGGTATGAACAAAAATATTCTTTAGTTTGGTAGTCTGGCATAAAGTTAATATGAGAAAAATTTTAAATGACAACAAATGAATATAGTACCAAGAAATGTTCCAGACCTACAAAGGTAAATTTTAAAACACTCTTGAATATGAACAACAAGAAAGAGATCTGAATAATATTCAACAACAAGAAAAAAAAAACAATTCTCCTCAAGTTAATGTGCAAATTTAGATGATCCCAACAACAAAAAAATATAAAGGATTTTATTTTATGTTTTAACTGGGTACTAGATAAGCCAATTCTAATGCTATATGGAAAAACAACTCATAGTAAGAAGAGCAATGAAGTTGAATATTTCTATAAAATACTACTATGTTACAAAACTTCAGAATGAAAACAACATGGCACTGTGTTAACAAATCAAGTAATATACAATTTGCTATATTTAAAAAGCTAAAGAGAAAGTCATAGGATTATCTCCATAGAGTAATGAATCATAGGAGAAGGTTCTATCAAACAACAATCTATTTTACAAAAAAATCATTTGCAACTCATGTCACAAGAGGTTAATCCTCTTAGTATAAAAATATCTAGAGATCAGGGGCGCCTGGGTGGCACAGCGGTTAAGCGTCTGCCTTCGGTTCAGGGCATGATCCTGGCGTTCTGGGATCGAGCCCCACATCAGGCTCCTCCGCTATGAGCCTGCTTCTTCCTCTCCCACTCCCCCTGCTTGTGTTCCCTCTCTCGCTGGCTGTCTCTATCTCTGTCAAATAAATAAATAAAATCTTTTTAAAAAAATATCTAAAGATCAATAATGTAAAAATACCCCAAGAAAAATGACCAGAAGATCTGAATTGATCATATAGAAAAGGAAAATGCCTCTTAAATGTTAAAAAGAATACCTCTCCACTTACTAAAGGTAAGAAAAATACAAATTAAAACTACACTGAGATACTACTGTTCACCTCTCAGATTGGCGAAAATTTAGAAATTAGATTATACATTCTCTTGGGTAATGAGTAACTCATGTATTATTGAGGGGGTGTGAAGTGATGCACCCCTCTGGAGAACAAATGAATAGTTATCTATAAAAGTTACAAATACATATACCCTTCAACCTAACAAATTCACTTCTGAGAATTTATTCACCGGAACTTGTACAGTTATGAAGTGAATTATGTAATAGTCACTGCATCCTTTCTAGTGATAGTTTAAGATTGAAAAGACCTCAAATTCCTTCAAAATTAGGTTGGTTTCACAAATCATGGTAAATCTATATAATAAAATGCCATATGACTGTTAAATTAAAAGTGAACAAGGAAGACTTCTATGTCCTGAAAAGGGAATGATTGTAAGAGACATGAAACAAACAAACAGAAGAAGACATAGAATAGAATGTAGAGTATCTTTTGTGCATACTAAATACTTGCTTATTTTGTTTTTCTCCCCCAACTAGAACGTAAGCTGGTAAGAACAGGGACTTGCCTCTTACTACTTGCAGATGAGTGTTTGTCACCTGGGTGACGTGATGTGAGATGTAAGGGAGGCATTGGCTATGGCAGCTTAGCCAGCGTGGTGACGGTCAGGGGGGAGACTGCAGACGAAGCTGAGTAAAGAATGAGTGTATTTTGGCAAAAGAGGAAGGAAAGACTCTTCCAGACGGCCAAAGTAGCATGTGCTAAGACCAGAGCTAAGAAAGGACAAGTTTCTTTGGGAATTAAGGGACTTCCTAATGGCAGACTACTCCTCGTACAATTGACAGTTATCTGCCCCCCCCCATTTGAGATGTAACCAGTATGTCCTGAAGAGGTATTATCTGAAATTTATTCAACATTTTAAAAATCTGCTTTTCTTTCCACTTTTAAAATCCCTTATTTAAACAGGAACCAAACTCTGAAGTTATTATTTTTTAATGGTTAGAATACAAGGCAGAACCTTCTCCAATCTAATGTGTATCAGCTCATATAACATTTTGAACTCCATCCATGGGATAAATGGAGAGAAAATAAATTTTATGATACAACTGTTTATATGAGATTCTGAAGTTTCTTATAATGGATATTTACTTTGAGAAGCATTAAGCATTGATTTAAAAGACAGTTATATAACAAAATACCTGAGACTTTTCTGGAAATGATTATGAAATCTATGTACACTGAGAAAATTCTCAACTTACGCTGTATAGAAGGAAGGAATGATTTAATAATCCTATTAAATATAAGCAGGTATTTTTCTAAATGATAATATCCACATACTGAAAGACATATCAATGAAACAATAGAATTTTAATTATGGCTGCGGCTGAGGTCTTGCCTCAGTTCTGAAGAACATACCTCATTTAAACTGAAATAATCATTAACTGTGATATTTTATATGATGGCAATGACCTTAATACTTACCTACATAGATGCCCACTTTTACTTTTAAAAGCCTCAGGGTAAGCTTTATTTTAAAAGTTCACTTGCCGGGGGCACCTGGGTGACTCAGTTGGTTAAGTGGCCGACTCTTGATTCTGGCTCAGGTCATGATCTCAGGGTTCTGAAATCAAGCCCCATAACAGGCTCCAAGTTCAGCGGGGAGTCTGCTTGAGATTTTCCTTCTTCCTCACCTTCTATACCTCCCCACCCCTGAGCTCGCTCCCTTTCTCTCTCTCTCTCAAATAAATAAATTTAAAAAAAAAGTTAACTTGCCAAAATATTTCAACAGAGTAAATTTTGAGAGCAAAGTATATTCCAGAATAGGCTGGTGTTTAGACTGATAGTTAAACGATAGATTTTGTTTGAATGGTCTGAAGGGAGAAAGTAAGGGGACAGGATATATTTCCCAATGCAGAAAATAGGAAAGGCAATTCCTCAGTTTTCACAAAACCATTTATTTGGCATTACACTAAATTCAACTCAAGCCACTGAGTTTAATTCAAGGAGCCCACTGATGAATTTCTCATTGTCTGAAGTTGACAGTCCATCTAAACGGCACTATTCATACTAGTAAAATCTGAATTTCTACTTTTATAGGACATACTCCTGTTCATCCCAAAATATGTCTTGTTTTGAGGGGAAATGTTTAAATGGTCTCATTTATGTGCTCAAAAATCCATGGTTATATTTCAGTGATCCTACATACTGCCAATTTTCATCTCCAAAAACAAATTAAAACAAACAAAACAGGGGGAAAAGCCTACTTAGGAAGTAAGAAGAATATTCTACACAAATAAATGAACAAATATCTAAGCTTACATTTAGTATGTCATTGTGCCTCTGAGAACAGGAGAAAGTTTAAGAGTGTGAGGAGGTTACTATTTGTTCTTTATCTGGTCACTGGTCATGAAATCTCTAGCATTGGAAAACTGGTCAGATTTTTAGTTGCATACATCGACACTGTGAATAATCATCGCATACCAATTCATTCTGTTTGGCTGAGCATTCGCATTATGTCCCTGGTAGGTGGTGTGTCCCCCACCTCTAGCACACACAGACCATGTGCGCTCATTTCCCCCCACCTCCCTTGTCCACTCTTATTTTCTTTTTGTACTATGCCATTTAATCCTAAATGAATTGATTTTGATTTTTTATTTTTTTAAGAATATTTATTTATTTATTTATTTATTTGAGACAGAGAGAGAGCACACAAGCAAAGGAGGGAAGAGGTAGAGGGAAAGGGAGAAGCAGACTCCCCACTGAGCAGGAAGCCCAAGGCAAGGCTTGATCTCAGGACTCTGAGATCATGACCTGAGCCAAAGGCAGATGCTTAACTGGCTGAGCCACCCAGGTGCCCCTGAATTCTGACTTATTAAATTAAGTTCAATAAATTTCTAGGTGTACATTTAATATTGAATTTCAGTATTGTTGTCAAATGAGTTTTCCAGAATGAAGTACAAAATCTAATTAAAAAACTGATAGTCCAGTTTGGGTTCTCCTCTCTTGTACCAATAATATTTTTAGTCACACATTAATTGCCAATTTCCCCAACACAAAAAAATGTATGGATTGAGAAACAACTACTAATACATTATTATTTGGAAAAAATGAAGTGGTAAAACTTTGAAGAAATTAATTAAAAATCTGTCCCATCATTTTCAGATAGCTACCTATAACTTTCTTCTCCATGGTCAACCAGTAAATTTTATTGTTTCCAGATAACCTGTTAAGTGGAGAGCACTGAGGGATGCATATAGTACTAAAACATCTTTTAGTTCCAAAATGAGCTTTTGAAACTTAGAGACAGTAGTCTTTAAAGGCTAAGATTTCTGGTTTGCAATAGACAGACATTGGAGAATTCCAATCATGATGTGTCTCATATAGCCTAGCATAAAGTCTATGCCATAAACAGCAAAGGGAAGAGAGAATTGAGAAAACAATGAACCTAACTCATGAATAAAACAAACTTTGATCATGCTAAGGAAGGAGAAGCTTCAGAAAGGGAAGAGAAAGATCAGATTTAGATTCCCAATACTGAGCCGTGATGGACTCCCTACCCGTTGTTAAGTTCAAGGGGATGGATACTGGGGTGGTTGTGAGGTCAGTGGGAACTCCGGATATGTTTGAAAAGAGGTGATGATAGAAACTGCCTGAACTATGTTCCCTTAGCTTTAGAAGGCAATCCAGGGTTTGTACAGAATCCCTCCATGCCAGCTTGGTACCATGGTCTTCATGTAAAAATGTTAGCAGAATGGAACCATGGTAACACATACAACAGAGATCATACTAACCCAAGACACCCAAGAGAGAATCCTGAAATCCCTGTGCCTTCAGAGAAGAGAACAGAACTGACAGAGAGATTCAGTGTCTCATGGATCTAGAGGGTTGGGATAAAGGGCATGGGGCCATGATGGTTCTACAGGCAGCTTGGAGGATGCAGCAGTAGGAGAAGCAGATGACCAAGGGGGTGTTGGGTGCATTTTAGTAGATCCCAAGAGATGACTGTAGAGCCCAATGCCTCTCCCTTAACCATGCCTGAGTTATCTGTACATCACCCCCCCTGCAATCTCAGATGCCATCCTAGGGAGAAAGTAGCAAGAAAAAAGAACTCGGAACTGACAGAACTCAACCTCTGAATTTACTGAGAAAAATCACAAATGTCACCACGCTTACCCAGAACTGACAAGACTGAATTTCCTGCACCAAAAAGTTGATAAAAATCAAAACAAATACAATTATTTACCCACCAAAGTTTATGGCCTGATGATTTAACATATATAACTTTAAAAAATTATCAATTCTCTGTTGACAACTGTAATCAATAATAAAATTAAAGGTACATTTATCAAAGTTCTGAAATGTTTTTAAGTTAAATATCAGAATCAGAACCTATTTTAAGTCAATCTGAACACATACCTGAGCTCTATCAATGAGTTAAACTGAGTGGGAAAGCAAAACCACTATACAAAGTAGTGGTTTATTTGGGGTCCTTATGTTTATTGTGATGCAGATTTATTGAAAGCCCATTCTTTCAGCAGTACAGAACTGTGGTAGGTGATGAGGGGACTCACACTCATTGAGGCTCAGATTATTTTTGCCTAAAAAGGAGGAATTAGGGAAGAAATTCTAGCCTGAATGATTACCTGCATTTACAATCTCTTAGAACAGAGGCACTGACTATTGTTTTATTTCTTATCTTTTGAAAGAAAAGGAAAATACGGCAATTTGTTAAAGAGAATTATTTCTTCTGTAGTTACATACAAAAAATAACATATTGCACATAATGCTTTCTATGGAAACATTCAAAACTTACCTCTGCATTCTTTTTAAAAAATCTGAGGCAAATGTAGTGTCTGTGAGACAGGTCATGAAAGTAAGGGCAAAATGTTTTTTTCCAGTCTTTTTCAATAGGATCAAAACAAAAACTGGGAGAACATTTCAATGTTTTTCCTATTTAGGAACTTTTCTTTCATTCTTGTGTGTTTGCTAAAGGACTAGGTATTTGTCATTTCTGTTTGTGGACTGATATTAAAAATTCAAGAGCATGAGTTATGGTGGTTGCTGGGAATATCTGACAGAAACATCAAAGACCTAGCGTGCGAACATGGTTATCACAGGAGGAATAATAGCTTGTGCTTGAAGTACTGATGACACGTTCATAACCTAAATGTGAAAGAAACAAGTGACTACATGAAGGGGAAAATGTGTTCTTTAGAGAATAAAAAAAAACAAAAAACAGAACTGATTCCATAACTGAGGTCAAGGCATCATTTTTTAGGCCTTATTTACTGAATCTATACAAAGCACTTTAACTTCATATTTGAAAAAGTACAAATAGGGTATTATAATTGTTTCTAAGTTGTCTACCTCATTATTTGATGATGGTCTGCCTCTTTTGCATTTATTTACTGAAGAAATTATATTTTGTTATCCACGGGCTCAGTATGAAGGGAACCGGCCTCTAGACCCCACTGGAGATTCTAATTGTTCAGCATTTGTCACGCTCTGCACCTGCTTCCACATTACTCCTGAGTGGAAGTTATATAATCCCATAGTACATTTAAGAGTGGTGTAGCTGATCACGTTACTGGTTCTTATGCCAATAGGAAATCTTATTCAAAAGGCATAGTTTAGCACAGTTTTGCACAGCAAACTGCTAAGGATAAAAGGACCAAAAGCAAGACATGTTGGCTGGGAAATGGGCAAGATAGTTTCATGTCATTTCTCATAATCTTTGCAATAACACTCTGAGGTAGGTATTATTTCCACATTTGTAGATTTGAGAAAAGGAAGGCTTACAGAGGTTGAGTGATTATCCAAAGGAACATAAGTAAGCCCATATCCTGCTCAGTATATAAGCAGAACACTGACCCAAAGCAAGAAGCTGTGGTTGAGATGGCATCATCAGAAGGATGTTGGAAGAACAGGTTCAGAGCGAGTATCCTAACAAGCCAATAAGCAAGTAGAAGCTGAGATACCCAGTCTCTGGAAGCTGAGTAGAAGAGCAGGATCTAAAATAGACCGTAAGGTCTATTGGGTAAGGTCAATGGTTTAGTGGAAGTTAAAGTAAAGTTGACACGTCATTAGTGAGTTTATTTCTATCATTTTTGCTCCTAGTTAAATTACTTTTCTTTTTGAGGCTTATTAGAGTCTACAGACTATCTATCTACCTTATATTTTTTCAGCATTCTGCCAGCCCCCCCCCTCCGGCCCACCCCCACAGCTGTGAGAGCGCCCCCCTCCTCCGGGGAGGAAAGGACAGCAAGATTTTCTATATTTCATTCATTAATTCAGTACAGTGAGCTAGAACAGAAATGGTCCTTGTCCACAGTTTAAAGTTATTGGGTGTGGCTGGGGGGTATGGACCTCATTAAATAGATATTAATTCAACCAAAGGGTAGGTAAGTTCCCCATCCCTGCTTTCTGGTGTACATGCCTTTGTGTCACACCTTCCCTTTTAACTATGGGTGGACATGTGAGTCTTCATCAAGAAGCAAACATCCAGGAGACATAGTGAGGTGGGAGGAATTGACAGAAAGAGAATAGACTGGAACCTAAATGTTTTATATTAACCAACAGCTAAGGAAGAGAGAGTTGCCGACATATTCCATTAAGAGTGACATACTGAGTGGACTGAAACCCTGGAAGAAATGAAACCTCAGGCTCAGGAAGGTAGTGCAGTTTCATCAACATGAATTTTGAAGTTATTAGAGGAGAGTAATAAGAGAAACAGAAGAAAGAAACAGTTCTTCATAGAGGCTATTTGTAATTCGCGAACAATTAGTAGTAAACGAGATCAGAGTACACCGGAATAGGGAGATGTAACTTCCTACATAACACAGGACTATAGTCGGTATCTAGATGTGACAGTAATGTCATTAAATTCAGTGATCAAAGTAATTACTTTATGAAAATATTCATCAAAACACTTCAACAAACTCTTAGTTTTATGGCATGTAGCCATAAAAATATGGCAGGAGGAGATATTCCATGTTATATGTGCTTCAAAGTCCTGGGGCCAGTAGATGTGAATTGTTTCAAACTGTCACTGATTTTTCATAGGATGCTCTTCTTCCTTTGTATCTTTATTCTGATATAAAGTATTAATAATTATCATGTTCTTTTAATCATGGGGGTATCTATTTTCAATCTTAATTAAATTCTAAATGTCATTTCTTGGGGAAATGATTACAGCTGTCTAAAATTAATTGTTCTACAGTTTTACTTGATAGAAAGAAATTTAATCATTTAAATGGAATATAATGAGAATGACATTTTTAACTTATTAAAATTTATTTTTACCCATAACCCCTTGTAAAGTAAAAAAAAAAGTATTGAGATTTCTTAATGTCTGACATTTTTCAAGTTGTTCTGAATATTTTCATGAAAAACAACTCCAGTGATGTTTTTAATGTAAGAGCCTATGCTACTGTAAGTCTTACCCTACTAACTGGATTAGACTTTTGAAAAAAAAATTGTTAATCTAAATAAAATGATAAAAGAAGAAAAGAATTCTATTTACAAAAATAATATGTATGAGAGCTGAAGTCTTTTCCCCATATTATCTTCCAATTAAACAATGTGAACAATGTGAATCCAGGTGACTAACTCCTCAACTAGTCTTAGAAAAATGGTCCAACAAGGGGACACCTGGGTGGGTCAGTCAGTTAAGTATCTGCCTTCAGCTCAGGTCATGATCCCTGGGTCCTGGATCGAGCCCCACATAGGGCCCCTTGCTCTACGGGGAGCCTGCTTTTCCCTCTGCTGTTCTCCCTGCTTGTGCTCTGTATCAAATAAATAAATAAATAAATAAATAAATAAATAAATAAATAAATAAATAAAATCTAAAAAAAAATTCTTTTTTTAAAACCCACAAATGGTCCAACAAGTGTAACTTAGGGATGCATGTGTTTTTCCTGATTTAAGTTCTTGTACTTGTTTAATATTTTTTGTAATTGTTTAATACTTTTGAAAGCAACAGAAACAAATGTTAACTGAGCCTTCATTATGAGTCACTGTTCTAAGCAATTGCTTAATTTGTTAAAAATAATCCTAAGACCTAGATACTATTACTATCCTCACCATACAGATAAGGATAATGAGGTTCCAAGACACTGGATAAATAGTCTACAATAACGCAAGTGTTAGTTGTTGAAGCCTAAATGTAGATATAAACCATTATGATCACGCATATTCACAAGCAAAAGCAAAAATCACCTGGGGCATTTTTTTTAATGACTTAGAGATTCTATAAAAGCAATTATTACCCAGATTACTTAAAAAATGCACTTAGGGTTCTGAGTTAGCAGAAATATATAGTGTTTTTTTTTTCTTGAAAAAAAATTTTTTTTTAAATTTCTCTGTTCTTTCATTATAACCTCTGTAATCAATTCCTCTTCTTAAAGGACACTGACCGAGGCATCTAATTTAGTAAACTTGGACAAGCACTGCTCACACTGCTCACAGAACACACCTCCAAGTCTTTTTAGATGGAATGGGGATTGTTTAGTCAAATAAAGAAATGGTGATTTTAAAAAAATTCATTCAAACACAAAATACATCACAAAAAATCTAAGGGAAAGTTAAATTCATTTTAAGACCCCACCATCTGGAACGTAGGAAAGGCAAAATAAAATACAAAAGAAATGTGATCTAAATGAAATCTTGGCATGAATTCTAAAGCAAATAAGTAAAATCAAAAACCATTAAATCAGTTTGTAAGTAACTATTATCGCAACAAGCTCATAAATCATTTCTACAAACTGAATATGAAAAGTAACAAGATGCAATCTCATTGCACTTGGACTAGAAATTTGAATCTTTTGCCACCAAAATTTAAAAATCAAGCAGGGAGTTCATTTCCTTAGAATGAAGACATTAACAGAATTTTAAGAGAAGGTTTTGGAAGAGATCTGATAAATAATAAAAAGTAAAGATTTTAATATGCTTTGTGTTCTTTGAACATCATCAATTTCCTACAAGGAGTTTCAAATAGGTATTATCAGATGGAAAGCATCACCTATTATAAAGACATCTTTGAGGCATGATATTCAAATTCAGCAAGAGAAGGCCACCAGGGATCCACTGAATATGATTTTGGATGCTAAGAGTTATGAAATGAAATACCCAACTCTCCTTGATCTCCTTAGCAAGACTTTAATGGCAGAATCTCCAGTATGAATCCCTGAATATTTCATGCACTGAATTAATGTAACTTATTCCATAAACCCCTTACCTCTCCTTATCCCTATCTCACCAAAACAAAACGAAACAACTTTTCCCAGTCTCCTTAATCTATGTTATAAACGCAATTCATCACTAGAGCAATTCAGCAAATAAGCAAATTAGATCACGATCTGTTTTAAGAAAGACACTTGCAATAAAGACTGATTGCATAATGTCCTTTAATTTGACAATGTATTGCCATACGTTTAATAATTTTAGTCTGTGTTCAGGAATAGAACCTGACTGGAGTAAGTTTTTTTTTTTTTTTCCTTTTCCTCATCCTCTTCCCCAACCCCTTCCCCCTCTCCTTAACCCCCATTCAGTCCCTTCCCCTTCCATCCCTACCCTTCCTCTTTCTTTCTCTCGAAGTCACAACTGAAAATTAAATAAAACCGTCTTACTGCTTTCATGGACTCAAAAACTGTGTTGAATCAGACAAATTGTTGCAGTATTGCCAAAAAACATGGAACATTTGAATTACAGTGTAATTGTTTATTCTTAGAAATCTGTAACAGCAATTGGGGATAAACTTGAATGCCTGTTGTTCCATATCCTAATGCCCTCTATAACCTAACCACAGGTAAAAGTGTATCACCTAAAATCCTCATCAAATAATTGTGCTTCACAGAATCGAAAAGTTCCACAAGGGTTGTTTTATTCAGAAAGTAATGAGGAATTTATTCATTCAAATAGCTTTTATATATTCTTAATTTTCATAATAAAATTTTGGTAGCTGAACTTTAAGAAGTATGCATATAGTAGTCTTTTATACCTGAGGAAAGGAAAATTATCCCTAGAGGCAGTCCACCTTTATTCTGATGCTTCATATTTATTGTTTGACAATCAGAGTTTAAAAGCCGGAAGAAATCTTAGCAGATCCCCCATGCTTAACTATTTTTCCCAAGAGGAAACAAATACCTGGAGAGCTGAAGAGACCTGAATTTGTAAACTCATTCTATGTGAACAATCAATGGCTTCCTACTGCCTCTAAGACAAAAATTGAAATTCCTTATTTGGAATGCAAAGACCTCCATCTTCTGGTCCCTGACTGGGATGCATGCAAAACCACCCTACCTCAAACACCCCACCACTGCCTATTCCCCTTCCATCTCAGCAAGATTTGGGAGAATTTCTCCCATCAGCTCAAATAGCACCTCCTCAACATAGGTTTCTCCAACTTCTCTTTCCTTTTGCTGCTCACATGGAAAGGACAACAGGAGCTCATTCATGTCTGTATCCCCCATGTACTGCATACTGCTTTGCCTACAGTAGATCTCAAGAAATACTTTTTAGTTGATAAATGAAATAACTACATGACATTTAATTAATGATTCAGCATCCTTTTGCCCAAACATCAAATTAATTTTTTCCCTCTATCCAAACTTTTCTCTATGTCCTGTTGATTCAACTTTCTAGTAACTTTTAACTCTATCTTGCTTTCTTCATCCCATTAGCCATGACCGTATTTTAGGTAGTGAGCAGCTCACTTCTGAATGATTGCAGACATCCTTTAACTGACATATATGTTTCTGTTCTTGACCTCTTTCAGAGTGGTGCCACCTGTCTTTTATAGTAGATCCTTAATCTGTACAACTTCTCATCACCTTCTCTGCTATTCTCCTGTTTTGAATCGTGGTCACCTCTTGCCTGCTTTCTGTAATGGTTCCCCAGCTGGTCTTCTGAAGTCTACTCTTATTCTTACAGCCTCTTCCCAACAAAGCCACCAGGGGGATCATTTTGCAACTTGCTGTGTCATGTTGCATTTCTGGCAAAATGGGAATGGAGCCCATGTCTTTATATAACCTTACAGGGACTACATTTTACGGACCCCTCTCTCTCTCTCTCTCTCTGTCTAATTTCATCCAATCTCCAGTTTGCTCAATCTGTTCCACCCGTGCTAGCCTCCTTGCTGTTCCTCAAATATTTAAGACACATTCCTGTCTTAGAACCTTTACACTTAGATACCCCCTCTGCCTGGAACTCTCTTCACCAGGTAACTGCTTGACCTACGCTCCACCTCCTTCGCCTCTTCATCCGCAACTTATTTTCCCAGTGTGAGCTTTCCTGCATACGTTTTAAATACTGCATGTTGCCAAGGATTCCACAGAGTATTCTTATACCTCTTTTTTCCATCCTACTTTTCCAATTGTCCATAGGACTTACGAACTTCAAACACATCATATAATGTGCCCCTTATTATAGGTATAGTTTGTCTTCTCTTGATAGAGTGTATTATGAGGACAGGGACCTTTGCTTTGTTTGGCCATACATCCCAAACACTTTAAAAATTACCTGGAATATATATACACATATATATATTCACATACCTGTGAAGGTACTACAGGGGCGTTATACAATTGTAAGTCAAAATTCTTCCACAATCTTCAGTGGAAAATACTAATTTCTTTTCATGAACAATTCCAGACTTTTTCAGCTCTTCATTTTTGGTTGTTCCAAGCTCTATTCATCTATCATCAGCCAAACTGTTTTCTTCCAGCCTCCACTGACAGTATTTTCCAGCCAATCAATGCAACTTGGGATGACCAAAAGCAAACAAAGAAGAGTTCGAATGTACTAAAACTCTGCCCTCAGGGCAGACCCGTTTGGTAGGATTTAGGCATGGTTCCAAGGTACCCATTCTGCCAATCACATTCTTAGGCCATTCTTCACAGCCGCGCACTAATGCTGCTGAACCACCTTGCAGAGTGAGAAGAAAGGTGTGGACACAGACGCACAATTGCTGTAGTTCAAGGAGGTACTGGAATCCAGAAGTAACAGTAATTCAGGTACATGTAAGGAAGATGGTGCTAGTGCACAGGAATAAGGATCAGGGAAAGGAGTAGAATAAGGGCTTAAAAAAAAAAAAAACTGAGAGGAAAAGCAAGATGGGTCTAATCCCAGGCAGTTGGTGATCATTTGGAGGAAAAGTAAAAGCATAGCTAAGTGACAGAAGAAGATTCAAAGGTATTAATGACAAACAAAAATCTCAAAAACTAACAAAATCGGTTGCTTTACCTCATAAATTGTACATTCATCCCTTGATGCCAGCAATTAGTTGCCAAGCATGACTATTTTAAGGTTTGACATGTCCACAACATTAGACAGGGAAAATATTACCAACTCACTTTGAGTAGAAAAGATCTCTGTCAAATCTTATTTTCTAAAAAATATTCATCTGTTCACAACCGCTCTGTACTTTCTAAGTCTACTGATGTAACGCTGCTCTGGAAAATAGTATGAGAAAGTATCACAAAACTCAATTGCTTTTCCTCCTCTCATTTGCTCACTCATCTGTAAATATTGTTTAGAGTGCTTCACTTGGTTCTGTTACATATTCATTACATCTTCAAATCTTATTCAACAGGAGGTTTGTTCAAGTATGTCCAGAGATCTAACAGTATGACAAGTATACTTATAAAATAAAAAAGCACTTCCTGATATCATGAGTTTTGGTTAATGAAAATTACTTCCTGAAGTTTCGGAATAATATGGTATTCTTAAAAGAGCTAAGTCAGTATTTTCTTGGTGTGAAAGCTTTATTAACAAATAAATCTTTTGAAAATTTTCTGCATATGCTTTCCTGAAATATATTATTATTTTGAAATATTGGTTTGTAATCCTTTGAGGTAATATTGATATTAAAAGCACAAAAACAGAGAGACGATGTCTGATTTTAGGACTTTTGAAAGAACTAGTTGCAATGCTGATCAAAATGCTCATGAAAGATTTTTTAAATTGTCTGTAGCTAGTTTTCCTGGATATATTTGGTCTTTGTAGAAGCATATGGAAATGCATATTTAATTTGACAGTATTTTGCAAATCATGCCCCCTTCAGAATAACTTGCAAAGTAGAAATGCTTCCATATGCTAGAAGTGGTTTGTCTATTATGCTAAGAGTAAAGACAGACATATATTCAACAACAAAATTTTAAAAAGTATTTTTTGGGGCACTGCAGATTAGGAACGTAAAGAAAGATCTCAAGGACAATGTCACTGTACTAAAAAAATTTAGAATTAATTTATAATCAATTTTCAAACAATCACATTGAACATGTAAAGACAAATTCTTACAAGGATCACAGACTCCTTAAAAAAATTAAAAAAGGCCCATTTTCTCCCTAAGTTTCCATGGCTTTTACCAAACTTGTACAAAATCTTCTGAGATTTTGACCCAAGCTGATTGCAGTGGAGATGAGAGCAAGGCAAACTCTCTACACACAGATCTCAACTCTAGAGAAAAGCATCATTTCCCAGCAATCAAATCTTCTCCTTTGACATTGAGTAAAAACAAGTAAACAAAGAAAAAAAGAAAACACATCACATGAGTCCAGACCTTCGTTCTGAACAAAGTATTTCAAGAGGTTCTTGTCATTTGTCAAGTTAGCCCAGCCCCATCTTGGAGGCACCAGGACCCAAGAGATCTGTCTGAGATGAACAAGTTCCCCGTGCTGCCCCACACAGCAGGCATCACTGTAGCATGGCTGTTTCGGCAAATCTTCAAGAGCCAGATAGCTACATGTATGTTTCTCATAAGAACAGATAGAAGTTTAGCAATAGCTCTTCATAGTTAATATTAAAACAACAACAAGAAACCCTGCAGATTCCAACGGTCACTTTGGGGCAAAACCTGAAGTGATTAAAACAAGAGCTAAAGCTCCTTGACAAGTTTTAATCTTGGTGTCTGAAAGGTTCATTGACCTCATATATCTTCAGAGACGCTAGACTGCAATTTTAGAAGAGAAAATAAATTTTGAGATTTCAAAGGACTCCAATTTTCCCAAATTAATGATTATGTCATCATTATCTGAGAGGAGTCATTTGCAAGGAACAATGGCTTTAATGTATCTTTTTATACTGATAATTTCTATTTTGGCTTTCCTTTAAGAGCCAGGATTACTTTATCTCCTGAGCTGAAAAAATGAGATTATTTACTGAACTTATTTTTAATCATGATCACACCTCAGAGTATAAATGTTATTTTTATGATCACAGCTTAAATTCGCAGCACAGAAAAACCATCTAGATGACTTTGCATAGTAAAAATTGTCAAGCCAAGAAGATGAGGGATCCTTTTAGAGTTACTTATCTAAAATGGTTTCTGAATGAAGATAGGTGTTGGTTATATGTCATGATTCTATACATGAGTTTTCTTCAATCAATGTGTTGTCTTTTGGACCCCTCATGGTGAGAATTTTGGGACTAGAACTTAGGACAGGTATAACCTACTCCATGAGCATGTTTCTGAAATTAAGTGTGAGCATGACCCTGAAAGCATGACCCTGAGTTCAAGGCCCCATCCCTATGCGTATGAGCATGAAACAAACTTGATTTCACCACTGTTTATAATTTCTAAAATACTGCAGAATAGGGATATAGAGCAATTTTATGGTAATAGGCAGACTTTTAAATGTTAAGTCAATAACTCAGATTCCATAAAAATTCTAGTGAAAAGTATAAGAAGGAAATGATCACTTGACATATCCCTTTAAGAAATGTCATTTAAGTAATTCTTTCTTCTTTATACTTTCTTAAATTTATGAAACTTAAATTTATGAAATTTATGAAACCAAGTGAAATCTTTCTCATAAACAATGACTTCAGCTTTCAAAGTTAACAGAGTAAGTTTATTCATTAGTTAACACAGCATTCTATTTAGCAGAGATTTGTAACTGTAAATTTCCCCACCACCTTGCTCAAGCTTTTCTGAAGCACCTGAGTTAAAGACATCTATCCCTCCACTGCTCCTATGGCAACTTCTGAGAAGTCACCTAGCAATAATTAAGAAGTTGCCTTGTGGCACATAGCCTAACCTTGTATTACCTGTCATTTAAATCATTTATTCAAATCCTAAAATAATCTTTCCAAATGGATTATATGTTAAAATCACAGACATTATCTTATATTTACTTCCATTTGTGAAAGTTACTTGCACAAAAATATGTATTGGTTATATTTGTTCATGTCTTCTTTTTTTTTTTTTTAAGATTTTATTTATTTATTCGACAGAGATAGAAACAGCCAGCGAGAGAGGGAACACAAGCAGGGGGAGTGGGAGAGGAAGAAGCAGGCTCACAGCGGAAGAGCCTGATGTGGGGCTCAATCCCATAACACCGGGATCACGCCCTGAGCCAAAGGCAGAAGCTTAACCGCTGTGCCACCCAGGCGCCCCTGTTCATGTCTTCTTAATACTCAGGATCATTCTCTTTACATGACAAAGAAATGAGTACCTTAGAAAGGATACTTGTATTGGAGTAAGATAAAATGGAAGTTTCACCATGTTTAATTCCTGAGATTAGAAAGATATATGGGTATACCGAGAGTCTTCATTATTTGATGACCAATGGAAAACTGAGGCCATTTAAAATAAAATCCACTTTAAACCAATAACCATATTTTTATAGTAATTAATGGGGGAAAAAATTAAATTTGATTGAGATGCTCTTAAAAAGTAAGTTTAAAATTATATAAAAATTAACTTGTAATTTGACAAGTTAAAAGTATAATGTGCTAATTATTAAAAGGAATAATAAATCAAGTGTTGATTTTTTGGCGTATTTTTTTAAATGATGATAAAAAAATACAGTCTCTTTCATATTACATTTAACTTTTTTAGCATGACCAAAGAAATGATCATTTCAATAAAAATTTTTGAAGCATTCATCATTTCCTTTTAATCCCTGATATTCAAGTCATTTGCTTTTGAAGGACCGTATCTAATTTCCTCTACTTCATCTGTTATTGGTTCTAACTCTGACAGACTCTCACTGACCATAATTTTGTGATTCAGCAGTTCTTCGGTATCACTTGCATCAGGGAATCTTGAATCTCCTGAAAAATTTTACTTTACAACCCATTTTCACTGTGTTTTCATTGTGTTATCTGATATTTGTAACATTCTATAATCAGCAAGAGACCAAGACTTTTTATAATAATTCACAGAGATAGATGCTAATACTAATTGGAAAGGGTGTTCAGTAAAGGCTAATTTTTAAGTGTGTAGTTCATTAGGGAATATTTCCTATTATGACAATCTTTGCTTTCCTACATTATCATGTATCTTTGGGAACTGGTTTAATGCTTCGATAATCAGAAAATCTTGTAATTTGCAATCAGATTAAAGTAAGGGCTAAAAAGTAAGCAAGTGGTAAAGCTGTGTCCTCTACAAACGTCTGTGGCTGAAATCATGTGTGTGGATGAGATATTTCTGGGCTCAGGGACCAAGTTCCGAGGCACTGAGAGAATCAGTGAAAAAGTGAAAGAGTAAACTTCGTAAAATATAGGAGTCATCACATAAGTTGGAGCAGAAGCAGGAGAAAATGGCGCACTGGAAGCTTGTGGTTGTGGGAGGGAAACATCAATGACAGAGGAGATGGTCAAGTATATCCAATATGGCTGAGAGGTCAAAAAGTTGTGGCTGAGAAGTCATCCATGTTAATACTAAACATGGAACGTAAGAAACAGGGTAAATGGGTAGAACAGATGCCCTGGGAGGTAGAGGTCACATTTCAACTAGAGATTCTGTGAAAACTCTGAGAAATCTACTGATACTGGCCTATCACATTCTAAAAGATCTGGAGTCATGAATTTACACACCTTGCTGGTGTCAGCCACACTTCCTTATTCTCTAGCCTTGGAGAAGGAGACCTTAGGCAGGTACTAGACAAGGATGTGCTAAGTAGTAAGTCCGAAAGGATCACTAAGAAACCAAGACAAGGTTTAAATTACAGGTAGGTTTTGAACAATGGCATTCTACAACATTGCCTGGGAAAGTACGTAGAATCAATGTATCAAGTCAGCTTTCCCCGGAACAAATGTGCATTAGATCATCTCCCCTCATTACATTGATCATACAGTTGTGCAAAGCATAGCATAAACAAGTTGTTTACTTCATGCCTCTTTTCATCCTTTCTTAGACTTTCCTCAATATTGTTTGGCATTCTTCTATTTTTTTTTAAGTTGCCAAATAAAAATAGTAATAACCTACATTTCTGAGTTCTAAAATTTGCCTTAACTATGTGAAGTTGTCCAGCCTCTTTGGCTAGTTCTTCTTTAACCTGAAAGTG
Source organism: Ursus americanus (assembly GCF_024610735.1). Classification (NCBI taxonomy): domain Eukaryota; kingdom Metazoa; phylum Chordata; class Mammalia; order Carnivora; family Ursidae; genus Ursus; species Ursus americanus. The sequence goes on along the minus strand of NC_142127.1, from coordinate 24,740,563 downwards.
ACTTATTACAATAAAGGAGATGACTCAAGCCTGAATAAAGCCTTAAAAATAACACATCTATTTACAGGCTTCAAGCAAATACCTCTAGATCATTATGGAAACAGATCGGCATGATTTAAAATTCTAGCATTTTCATCAAAATTATCAGTAGGCCCCATTCTTGGTTACTCAAAAAACTTAAAAAAAGAAAAATCCCAGGGGAAATATCATTTCAGGGGATCTAATACATTGGAGTATTTGGAGGTTTATGTGCCAGCATGGGAAGTGAAGAACAGCCATTTTCTAGTATGCATGGTTTCGCTGGATGGAGTAGAAAGTAGTGACAGAAGGAATCTTAATAGCTCATATGATTCACTCCTGTTCTTACGCTAGAAGTCTCTCAAAAGGAAAAAAAAATGTGTTATGTGTGGCAGGGGGTGTTGGATTGCAGTCTATGGGCTCGTACAGAAGAATCATTTTATGAGCTTCAGATATTTTTGAATCCCATAAAATCAAAAAGTTAAGTACTGATCTAAAGTATACCAGAAAAGTCAACATTTATAAAGTTAAAAAAAATCGAAGTAGTTAAGTACCTTGTTAGTGATACATTTCTGCTTCAAATGCCTACAATTAAAACTATTTCCCTTTATATCTCAGAATGATCATTATTAATTCTATAGATTGAGTTGAAGTCAACCCTGAAGGGGAAAAAAAAAATAAAAAGATGACATTGACTCACCATCAGTTCTAATTTAAGAGTAATTCTTAGCTACAAAGTTTAGAATATGACACTGGAATGAGAAAAGGTGGTGATAAACTAGGACAAGTCAAAATCTAGTTGAGAAAAACAGCTTGAGTTATGATGCTTAGTGCAGTGGATCGACTATGGCCTGACTCTTTCTCTTTATTCACAAAAGGTTCTTGGAAAAAAGTCTTAGGTCATCAGTTTGAACAATGGCCAAAATGCCTATTTAAACAGAAAAAAGACGAAGAAGACAACAACGACGAAGAAGTGAAATTCTTGGTACAAATATCATTTACCAGTTGCTAATGGAAACATCTAAGAGATATTTCAAAGTTATACACTGAATAATAAACTTTAGAATGCAGGGTTACATATCCTGGGATCCATTCTCTATACCTTGTGGCTCGATCACTTCCATAATGCCCTTCTTCACCACCCTTGATGAACATTTATGCATTCTGTTTAATCACACATCTAGAATGCCCCTAATTTTAACCTAGACCTTCATCCTGTTTCATTTCTTTACTGAAGGCTTTGACTACACAATGATTGCACTATAAATATATAGTCAAATAACATAAAAGAGAAACTAACTTAAATATATATAGTTAAAATTTCTTGAGAAAGAATAAACGACCGGATAGTAAAAAATGTCATTTGTATACAATTTATTTGAAATAACATGCTTAGCCACTAGATGTCACCCTTTAAAAAAGCAACAGAGTTTACTTCACAAAGTTTGTTAAATCAATAGCAGTTACATTCCACTATTGAGTAGGATTTGGCACCACTGGAATTAGTCATTCCCGCGTGATATAAAAAGCTTTAACAACAAACAAACCACCACCGCCAAATGGGGTTTTCTGTGAAGAGGGCTTCGTGAGTCAAGCCTGATTTGAGTCTTGTCAGTCTCCAAAGCCAGATAGTTAAAATGCCAACAACAGGTTTCAAAAAAATTTAAAAGCTTGGCTCTCATACAAATATGAAACAAAGATGCATAAAGATCTCATTCAATTCATTAGTTAATGAGGAACCAGTAAGATGACAAGGCCTGTACAAGAGAGAATTCAAGGAATGGATACTTCCATGGTAGTTTCTCAAAGGCCTGCTGAAATGAACTTGGTAGGGTATACAGGACTGTTTAATGTCCTCAAAGGCACAAACCATAACCTCTGAGGTTATGTTTTCTACTTAAGATAAATGATCTCTACAAGACCAAAGTCTACCAGTTAACATACAAGTTCACGTGAAGCAACAAAGCATTTGGCGTCCGTGTAAGAACCACTGCAATGCTTATGCCACTGGCCGAGCACTTTACATGTGCACCATCCCATCTGACTCTCAGAATCATTGCCTATGAGGTGGATGCTGATACTACCTGTATTTAGAGGCTAGAACATCAAGAGATCATGGAACATTCTTCAGGGTATACCTGAAGGGTATACCAGCAAGTGATCAAGCAGTAACGTGAATCTGGGATGTCTATATACTCTTTCTCCTGGGACCAAAGATGTAACACATACTGTGTCCTAGAGGATGTTGGGATTCTACAAGATAAAGCACACATGAGCCCACTACAAGCCCTCATCCTCTCCTGTTCCTCATCCATGAAGGATAAATAGTGATAAAAGAAATCTCAAGTGCAATAGACATATGCTATAAGATCAGAACTTAACTACTACCCCTTACATTCTCCAGAATTTGTGTAGATTATTTACATATCCCCCAACCATCCCACTGGCTTCTCTTTGGGTCGATATAAAACATCAGATCCTCTATTACAATGTAAGCAATTGGAGAGTGGGAAACGGTCAGAGTAGGAGTCCTTACGCAAAGGAAGCAATATCCTATATACCGTCTACATGGAAAACAATTATGCTAGGTAAAACACTATCAGCGGGGTTTGCTAAAAATGACAAAGAGACCTTTTAAAATATGCATGGCATTCCTATAACATAGTAATGCTTTAGATTCTTTTCAGAGAATTTGGGACATGGAGATCTAATGTACTGACAGTGTATTTGTGGAAGACGTCTGCCTGACAAAATACCTGTCTAAAGAAAATGCTCTATTTAATTTTAAAACTTTAAAATCTTGAAGAAATTTTAGACACGATTAAATGAACTGTAGCAAATCATCTCAAATTTCTTGGATTTATATGCATAAAACCTCAGAAATGTGAGTTTTATTACTAATTCAGCTTCAATTCTTGTAAAGATTACACCACTCAGCCAGTGGCTGAGAAGATTCAGAAAACTAATCAAACATTATTATATTACCTATTATGAGTCTAGACAGTCTCCTCACCACACATACTCTGACACAACAACTATGAAAGGAGCTTTTGCAGAATATTATTTCTGTATCTCCATACCAGATAAAAACAAACTTACAAGTTCCCTCGTCAAATAAAAATGTATAAATGCATTAATAGATTACATTTGCATTTATACTTGCTCTAAAAAATGAAAAAGTTATATAAAGGAGAAAAGTATTGCTTTTTACGCAGTCAGCCTGTGTTGTTCGGTGCTCAGCTTCTGCAGTTTTCATGGATTATAAAATCTTTTAGGACAGAAGATAATCCTTACAAGACCATCGTATAATGTTTCTAGCTTTAAAGGTAGATGTAATTTTAATAATAACATACCACATTTAAGGCTCGATTAGGCACAGCTCTGGTTGCCTTTGATTTATTCATCAATGTAAGAATCTGAAATTTTCTGAAGTCTAATTTTTGAACAAAAATAAGTCGTCTCTTTGCATTAAACCATCTGCTCTACATGATTACAGTGACTCATTTTTAGCATTGAAGCTTCCCTTTTTGTGATTAAATTTCTTGTTCAACCAACTGAACTCTTTGAAAGGCATTTATTTCTGATAAAGTGCATCATTGTTAATAGAGCAGTGATATAATTATAATCAATCCAGATTCTTATTGGATAGCACCTTAATGAACTCATGTAAATTTAGCATATTATTAATGCAAATTAATTTATACATCACCAAAGAATCTGAAGATGGTACTCACGCAGGTTTAATTGTATGGGCATGCTTTTCATGGACAAAGGCACCAGCAAGACCTCCTGCTCCTGAGTTTAAATACTGGATTGAAAAGAAATTAAATTGTATGAGCATATGACAAAAATAAACAATGAAATCATTTGACTTCTTTGTTATGAAACCAACTTTTGACCAGTTCAAAATGTGCAATTATTTGAGTTTTTCTAATAAAACAGAATTTTGTATCACCTTATTCAAAGAAAAAAAACAAACATAGCATTATTAATTGAGAATAAATACCTATTACTTTTGTGGCCAAATTTTGCCTCAACTAATAGATAAGAGTTCCAATGAAGTCTATCTAATTTTAAAGCTTATTCATTTCAATTATTTGCCACATAAATATTTAAATAATAAAAAGTATCACATTTTAAAAACATATAAGTTAAAATAAAATTGGTTTCATTCCATGATCCCTGTCAATTAAATTGTCTTCAGATGTCAATATCAAGTTGAGTCCATGAGAAATATCTTTACATAGTAGACATTTCACAACATACCGACAAAAAACTAAGAACCTAATCAATTTGAATTAAGTTCTAAGTGTGGAGCTTTCCCTCCACCCCAAACCTCTTGATTTTTTTGTAGCTGCCAAGTAATTAAAGGAGTAAGTACTCTACAGTGGATGAAAATACCTGATTTTAATTAATTCTTATACTACTACATCATATGTCTTTGTAATTAACTAAAATCAGAAACGCAGTCATGAAAGAAATGGAGGAACATTAACTCAAAATAGTTGAAACTGGCCACTGCTCCAGTTTTTCATTTAGATCAATTTCAATGTGTGATAAAAGGATGTAAATATATTAAGTAATTTATACCTTGTAGGAGCACCAGCAGGCAAAATCAACTCCCCAGTCATGTAAGTGGAGTTCAACATTTCCAACTGCATGTGCTAGATCAAAGCCAACGAAACAACCCTGGGGAAGAACATAAGAACAAGTTTTAAATTTGCTTAATGATTAGAAATACTAAGTATAAATATCTCTAAGAAAATCTTTGACAAACTGCTGTACTATAAATACAGTGTCCTTTGGTGCAGTGGTTCACGTGTCTGAACCACAAAACACTGCGCATTTCCAAGATCCTTTCAGGTCGAAATAGTTTTCGTAATATGTGAAGACATCCTTTGCCTTCTTCACTGTGTTGACATTTGCACCGATAATGCAAAAGCAGCTACAGGAAAACTGGGGCATGTTAGCACAAATCAAGGCAGCAGCAAGATCACATGAGTAATCACTGTAGGTCAAAACCATTTAGTAGCAGGGGGAAATAGCAAGACAGTGTCATTTACGAATCTCCTTGAGAAAGCTGTAAAACTGATGAATTTGTTTTAAATCTCAACACCTTCATTCTTATGTGTTTAAGGTTTAACGCGGGAAGTATGCATAAAACATCTGACCACATTCTGAAGACGGCTGCCTTAAAATAACATCCTCATGCAATTATTTGAGTTGCAAGCTGAACTAGCCACTTTTATTTCACAGAGAACCTTTTTTTTTTCTTTGCATCAAAGAACAGCTGAAAGATAACAGTAACTCATACTTGGGTGTTTGACAGACATTCTTCTGAAAATGAAGTGAGTCTGTCAATTCGAGGAAAACAACTCATAGTCTTCATTGCCCATGAAAAAAGTAGTTTCCAAGAGAAATTAGGATTTTGAAAATTTGTATCCACTTTTATGAGGACAACCATTTCCCAATACTTAAAGATATTTCTGATGAGTTTAGTAGTAATATATAATTTTTAAAATAATATATAATTAAGTACATAGGTATTTGGAAAAAATGAACCAGTATTTTTCAAACAACCAATGTTTGATGTTACATATCAAGCATGGATAAAAGATCTATTCAAAGTGCAAAATCAAACAATGGATTTTAATGTAACAATGTACAGAAGTTCAGTAATTTGGTTTCACACTGCATACCACAACCTGTCAAATTCTGGTACAGTACCAAGCAATATTCACAATAAACTGAAAAGCCAGTAAACTACTTCTGCTTTTTCCAACTATCTGCATGAGGACTGATTTTCTTCATATGCTTCATGAAGAAAAAAAAGAAGCAAGAGATTGAATACAGAAGCAGATAAAGAAAACCAGCTGTCTTCTATTAAGCCAAACAACAAAGAGATTTGCCAAATATACAACATTCTTTTTGTTTTAGAAAATATGGCTTTGTTTCCCTAATAGCATTTATGTTAAAATGTGTTTGTTATTGTTGCTCTAAAATAAGTGAATGAATTTGTTTAGTTACAAATATAGTAAATATAGATATAAACACAGTATCAAAACCTCTTTGAAGTCCTCAGTGATTTCTAAGAGTGTAAAAGGTTTTCGTTACTAAAAAGTTTGAGAACCTCTGCATTACTGTATCCTACTAACCTGATGAAGTTAACAGTACTTTTCAGTTATCACTAAACCCCACATCCTCCCCATATTTAATTTAATTCAAGTATATACAAGCTATGGTAAATTGCCCTAATATTTCCCATTCTTTGTCTTTCCTTGTATCCATTTCCTTTGCTATGTAATTTTTCAGTTCTTCCCACTGTGGACAGGATACAATTCTCTGCCCCTGAGATTAGCCAGGTGACTTATTTTGACCAATGGAATGTTAGCACATGTAATACAAGCAGAGACTCCAAAGGACTTGCGTGATTAGATTAGGCTTGCTCTCACTTGCCCTCTGCCATTTCTGTAACAAGGACATGCTTAGCCAACCTGCTGGCTCAGAAGGAAGATGAAAGAAATGGGGATTAGGATTAAAGTCACCCTCACCTGAGCTCAGCTTGGATCAGCTACTTTCTCCACCTCTCTTTAGGTGGCCAGGGATGTGTAAGTGAATTCAGTTGAGACTAGCAGGATCTCTACGACTAAGTATTGCCTAGATCAGCTGACAGAAAAATGACCAAATAAAAATGATGCTGTTTATGACTGTACACTGTGTTCTCCCTATACACTGACTTGAGATGCTAACAGCCTCTTACTGACTCTATTCTTAGTTATTTACTTGTTTACATGATCCAAGTGTTTTATATGTCTGCCTAGTAGAATTCACTGTTTTAGAAACTAGCCTCTTTCCATTAAGTTCCCAGAAGGACAACCTGTAGCAATAAATAATTACCCAAATTGTACCCAAGTAGGAACTTCTCACTTTCATGGCTTACCATTAAAACGTTTAACTTTCTATAAATCAAAATGTTAAAAGTTTTACTTCGAGAGTATAGTGATTCATTCCGTATTAAGACAATTTTGTACATAAACATGAATTAAAAAAAAACCCATGATCATTAAATGGGGGTGACAGTTCATTTTGCAACAATGTTTTACTTGTGAGCTTTTCTATTTTTAGCTTACTAAGTGCATATATAATAATCACATATTCAAAATTTTGAATTTCCTGCAACTTTTAAGAAACACATCTATTGATTGAAATTTTTGAAGTAAGTAATCGCAGAGGGACCAATTTTAGATTGTTCTAATACCTCTTAAGAATAACTAACCTTGGGGCACCTGGGTGGCACAGCGGTTAAGCATCTGCCTTCGGCTCAGGGCGTCATCCCGGCTATGTGGGATCGAGCCCCGCATGAGGCTCCTCTGCTATGAGCCTGCTTCTTCCTCTCCCACTCCCCCTGCTTGTGTTCCCTCTCTTGCTGGCTGTCTCTATCTCTGTCAAATAAATAAATAAAATCTTAAAAAAAAAAAAAAGAATAACTAACCTCACACTGCTATTACAGGGGGATGTAAACTATGACCTGTTTTTAATTAATACAGTTGTATTTGAACAAAACTACTCTCATTTGTTTAAATATTGTCTATGATGACTTTTGAGTAGTTTCAAAAGAGACCATATGGGTCACAAAACCAAAAATATTTCCTACCTTGACCATTAGAGAAAAGATTGGCTGACCCCTGAAAGAGCATTAGTGTCATAAAGAAATCTCAATATACTGAAGAGTCAATTAGAAACCTTACTCACAGAAGTATCTCATAGAAGAAAAAGTTCTTACCGGTACCACCTATATGATTTTGTTTCTTTTGGGGGGGGGGGATGAATTCATACTTTGTTTCTCACAGAAAAAAAAATTATCAATACATGCCATAAAAATATGACAGATGTTTCATGCTAATGTAAGGTTTGAGAGTCATAGAAAAGTAATAGAATTAATCTCTATTAAGATTTAGAGTTGATCAAAATCTGGGTTTGCAGGCTAATGTTTAGCTTCAGTAAACACACACACAGAGATTTGCTTGTATTTTAAGATATATCTTAATTTTGAAATTCAATTTGGAAAAAATATAAAAGTCCTGGATTTAAAATCCTCTTTTGTTCTTGCCAATATTTCTAATAAAGGCAATGATGTTTGTTTTTTGCGAAACAATATTTATGACTCAAGTTTTTCTTTATCTGTTTTTAAAACTCAGCTTAGAAATCTTAAGGAATAGAAAGGCAGCATTTTTATTTTATTATCAATTATTTGTAAGGATGGCACAATGAAGAAACCATGAAACTTCAACCTACCGTATCCCATTATTAAAAGTCCTGTAGTCACATCTGTGGTACCACATAAAAAAATCACTTGAAGCCCTTACAGTATGTTTTAATGTATGGGCAAATCTTTCCCCATGGATGGCTAGAAATATAAATTACTAAAATGTAACTGTTCTGAGAAAAGGACCAGAAGACAAACTTGAATGAGATCACCACAAACTGATTTTACAGAAGTTTCACTAGATGGCAGCATCTTAAAAATAAAGGAAAAACTAACACTTCTCCAAAGCCTCTCCAACAGTCATCAAGTTAATATTTTCATTATTTTACCTCTTAAGAGTAGGTAGAAAAACAACAGGAATAGGTGAAAACAGAAACTCCACATCTGAGTGTCTACTTCATGCAATTTTTAAAATGAAAGTCAAGTATTTTTCAATAGATTTGTATTAAAATTATCCACAAGAGCTCACAATCATGACACAACCACGTACAAGCACAGCAGTGGTCTGCTACCAGGCCGCCTCACTTTGTAGTCAATCCCCAGACCACTGCAGTATAATCTTCAAACGATTCTGAATACTTCCAGCCTGCCTTCCTCCAATGAGCTCGCTAAATCACACTTGAGTGTAAGACTCCTTGTGTCCCTTCCGAGAACCCCCATTAGCCTCAGAATGTAACTCACTTTCCTCCGTATGGCTTTTAAAGATCTTTATGACCTGGTCTTTTCCCGTTTTCATGTCTCAGGTGCCCCTTACCTACCTCCATTTGCAAAAACCTTTCTCTGTCTCGGGGTATTCTTTCCCTCCTCACTTTGCGTGGGTAGCTCAGGTTTTGATAATAAGGTAACTTCTATGAAAGATTCTTTTGTCAAACTCTGTCTTCTATCTCATTGATGGCCCTGTTTGCATAGATCTCTTGCAGCAATTTTCCAGTCTTATTGTCTACTACATTTACATAATATCAACTTAAATTGTTGAATAAATAAGTAAAAAAAAGTCATAAAATTTCAATAAAAATTCTCTAAACTGATATTAAATTTTAAAGATTATTTGAGGCCCTTTGTTCCTGTTGCTATTTTATGGTATAAACAACTTATTCAGACTTGGTGTATTTTAAAATGAAGTTTCTCGGAAAATTATTAGTAGTCAAAAGTATGTTAAAAATCCCTCAATAAAACAAGGAATATCATGTGTGTTTTTCCCTTGCCGTCCTACTAGCACAATACTAACATTTTTCTAACCAGTGGAATAATATGCACAGGGGCTGTGCATAATCTATTTCAATAGATTTTTATTAAATCTCAGGATTTCCAGGTGAAGGAGTAGCTTACTGTCTCTCAAATTTGATTATTTGTCTATTAAAATAAAACATGGAATAATACAGGTTAATTTTTTCCTGACAACTTTATAGATTCATTCAGATAGATTGACTGTAGACTGACACTAGTTTGTTTCTTCTTCACCAATAAAATCCTATAAATTATGAAGACCATCAGTAAGTAGCAGATTTGGTGTGAAGAGGGTAATTATACAAAATAAGATATTTGTGGGTATACAGAGTTGGTAGTCAGCAGGTATTATTGGTATGCTCATGTAATTGCCAACGTAATATATTTAAGGTAAGTAAAGAACATTTGTCCTGAGCCACTTGAATAATCACCCATGGTTGTAGGTCCCATGATCCCTGGGAGATACCTGCAGGAGGTGCCCACCAGCTAGCCTGTGGCCATTCGTACATACCAGTCTCTGCATATTCCCTGTATAGTGCATGTCCGAGCACCAGCGGATGCCCTTGGCAGTGGCACGGGCATCATGGTGGGTAAATTGCACATGTCTGTAAGTACCTTCGAGGCTAGTAATGTATACTAGTAATGAGAATATGACCTTCCCATGGATGTTTGTGGAAACTACAGCTTTAACAACATACCAATCAGGTCTTTAAATATTGTCAATATCATTCCTGGTTTGGTATAAAAGCCATAGGAAACAAAGAACTGCAGTGCTGTAAATCTGGACAATATTACCTTAAAAAGAAAAACTGATGGGAAAGTTTGGGGCAAGTGAACAGACAAAAAAAAAAAAAAAAAAAAGTTCCAGGAGCATATGTGAGTGAGTGATTGAGTGTTTATGTTTGTGTGCTGGTCAACCCTATATAGACAGTAAGAACCAATGGTGGATTAACAATAACAGGTGAGCCAGTTAGCTCTGATCTTAGGATTCCCCAAAGAAGTTCATAATTACAGAGGAATGTGGGAATGAAGATGATGATGAAAGCTGGTAGGTTTTCCTGACACAGTCTCGAAGCACTTAACTTTCCAAAATTCATTCAAGTGCTGTGATTCAAAAGCATACATAGATGCTAAGTTAAAATGATAATAATCTTACTGATAATATTCAGTAGAGATCTCTGTAAGAGGTGCCTAACTATCTCTGTAAATACTTCAGAGTGAATTTTTATTCTGAAAGTGTTTCATCTAGCCTAAATTTATTAGGTTCTTCAAATATGCTCCTCATTTATTTCATATGAAAGAGTTCTGAACATGTGTCCCCAGATTATGCCACTTTGGCATTTGGATTATTTTGAGCCAAAGGCAATCAAGACTGCAAGCTTAAGAGGAATTTTTACCCCCCCCCCCTTAACTACCTAGGAGAATCTAAATTGGAGGTCTCTCTCAGAATAGGAGTTATTACCAGAGATAAATTTTATCGGAATGACCTATTTGTATGTCAGGGCAAACATTTAAATATCATTTGTTCTTCCTATTACACTGTGAATTGCCTCCTCCCCTTCGAAGCACCAGGCTTCTATCCAGTTCCTTAGCTATGGACGGGATATATACCTCACTTTACTTTTCTCTTTGAACCTCTTTCTCATGCATGTGGGGTTCCCATATGTAAAAAATCGAATGTGATTTTTTCCTGTTAACCTGTCTCATGTTAACTTAATTGTTAGACCAGCCAGAAGAATTCTGAAGGATAGAGGAAATTTTTCCTCCCCAACAGTACCTATTATTATTCACATTTATGTAAAGCACTATTGTAGAAACTTAGACTCATCCTTTTCACTGGACTTTCTTCAAGTAGATATTGATGCAACTGACAAATCTGGAGATGAGAAATAGGAGGTGGGGAACATGGGAGCACTTTGTTAATGAAGAATAATGTGTTAGTTAAGAAGATTTGAGACAGAGCCAATAGCTATGTCGAGAGAAAGTGAAGGATTTAGGAGGCAGAAAAGGCAAAAAGATCTTGGGACTCTTAAGTGTTGTGAATTTGCAGGTGAAAATGTCTTACTGTAACAAAGAGTGTGCTTTCAAGAGTAAATTTCGGCTATTTCTTTTACCAGAAAAGAAACAGTGATTGTCATCTCTATTTATTGTCAGAAGTAAGTATAAAACTAAAAGGAAAAAATAAAACAAACTGAGTAGTACTGGTCTCTTCTGGAGTCTTTCTCCAGCTGGCAAGGACCTCACACAAAGTAGTTTGTTTGATTTATTTTAGATACCAAGATGGGAAAAATAGCTCAAGGTAATTTTTCAAGCTTAATTTAGCTCATTTAATATTTAATGATTTAACGGAGCAGTCTGCGTGTCCTAAGTGTGTCAAAGAACAGAAATGGAATTTGAAAAAACTCAAAATTTACAAATCATGCTTTGATTTTTAGAATACCCATCCATTATAAATAACTCTTCCAAATTTTCTATTTAAATGGGGATACAGTCTTGCTTTTTATGCAGTATGTGATCCATAAAATTAGCCTGATCCACTCCTGCTGATAAGCACACACTTATTCATTCACTGGCCAAACAGGTATGTGTTTAAAGGTAAGTGATTATGTGCAAAACACTAGCATATATCTGTGAAGTTTACAGGGTCCACCCTCAATAAGTCATTGAGTACTCTTCTGACATAAGCTTCCTAAATATGAGACTTAAGATAGGCACAGAAATAACTGTAAGACAGTGCCAAAAAGGTGGCCAATAATACATTTTCCATCATGCTATGAAAATAACAACAGAAAGATGATTTAGCCTGACACAGGAGCAAGAAAATCTTGATGATGAAGGTCAAGGATTGCACACTCATTTTTTTTACAGGAGTTAGTCAAGAAGTGTATAGTTGGGCCTGTAAGAAATACTTCACTTTACCCTTTCTTGTAATGTAAACATGCATATACATGCCAGCTGTCACTGCTTCAGTGCCAGGTACAGATGGGAGTTGTGTTGAAGAGCTCAAATCCCATTAAATGGGCAGCGCTGTTAGCCAGCCTTGCCACTCATTCTACAGGAATGATGATCCAGTATTGTCAACCTTCTAATTTTTCAGAAGATATCTGAAACTAGGAATTTTTATATAAAATGTCTGTATTTTTCATTGTTGGCATGTGATAACTGTATTTTTAAATATGCCATGTTTGCATATAGAAAAAGGGCTAGAGAAGCACGTAGTGGTTAAGCTGGAGGAACAGAATCTTCACATGTGGAAATTCTAACAGGAGAGAAGGCTAAGAATAAAGGCCATGGAGACAGGAAGTATGAAATTTGGGCAGGAAATGTAAGAAACATTTGGTTTTGCTGAAACAAGTTCTGTGAAGGAGAACAGAGGCAAATATGATACAGATAATTTAAGTATATGCAAAATCATAAAGGGTCAAGTGATTTGGACTTTATCCCACAAATGGCAAAAGAACAGTAGTCATCATGTGAGATAAACATGAGGCAGGGCAATAGGAGATACATAGATCTAGTCACAGCATTACCAAACATGGGCAGTTGACTTCGCAAATGTGTGACTTTTAAAATTTACTTTTCTCTTTTTATCTGCTTGTCCTGTTACAAAGTGAATTTAAAGAAACTCTTTAATTTATCCATCACAAGGTAATAATACCTATATTGAAAGAGAGCCCCATTTTTCATAAGATATGTTCTAGTGACAACTGTTTCAATTTACACAGCAAATTTCTCAACCAGATTTACTTATGTATTTAAATTGACATATGTACTTAACTTAATATTGCAAAGGAGTCTACAGGATAATTCTTGAAGACATCACTCTTAAATTTCTTCTCAAAGTTTATTTTATAGACAATATGACAGTAATCTTGTTTGTTCACCACCTTACTTAAGATAATTTGCTAAGATTATCAACATTTTCTCTTGACCTCAACTGAAGTTTGATATTCCTAATCTTGTCTGCATAAATAATTTAACTCATTAAAGAAGGGCATCATGAAAGAGGACATTAAGAGAAATCTCTCTCATTCTATTTGTTTTTTTTTTCTTTTTCTGCTTAAGGATATTTTGAAATTCCACTTTCATTGCCATGAGGCACAAAACTACCTTTCCATTCTTACAGTGGTTAGTGAATACATTAGAACTAATCTATATATTTCATGTTGGAACACTTTCATTTATCAGTTTAACAAAGACTTACATTCCCCTTCCTTTGACTAATCAAGTGGTATGAAAAATAGGATATTGGAGAAAGTAGCCTGGATCTTAAGACGACTGAAGTATTTTTAAAAATCATCTACAAAATGAACAAAAAACAAAAAAACCTCTAAGTGTAATATTTCATTTGGGGAGCCATTGGTTTGGATGAAGCTAGATCTGGAGAAATAGTTATGTATCATGGCCCTGATGAGAGTGATTAGAGAATCAACAATCATGACTGGCAATAGGGAGGCTTGCTTTTGCCAGATCGGCAATTCCAAAATAACATCTTCATCCGAAATTCCTCTTTTATTAAGAATTAATCAGTCTTTCTCACATGGTCCACCTACTGAAAAGCTTAAATAAAATAAAACATCTGATGAAAATTTCTTAGAAACAGCTCAAAAGTTGTAGATTCTTGGGTACTGCTCCTTACCAACATATTCTGATTTATTGATTCCACGATCCAACCGGGATGAATTTAAGACTACAGATGTATATTTTTGAATAGAATAATCCCTCATTATTCTCAAAGTAAAGGATGTTTAGCTGATGGGGCATTTTCTCTAAATCCCAGGTCATTTTTTTCCCTTTTCTCTATCTCTGTGTCTACTTAACTACACCTATGGTCTTTTTTTTATCCTTGAATTCTATGAATAGCTAAATCTGGGTGAAACCCCCAGAGCTCAGGATAGATGCTTAATTTCTGATATTTATATAAAACTTGTCTTTAACATGACTGATATAATAAAGTTAAATAAAAATGATTTCTATGAGAGATCAGAAAAAAAATGTTTCATGTAAAATGAGATAAATCTGTTATCTGGTCTCCCCATGCTGAACTGTATCATGACAGAGACTTTTCAATTCTTGCAGAGCAACTGCAATTGCTTCCTAACTTCTGCCCACTTTTATCCCATTCCTACTCATTCCTGTAGGCAGAAAATTTCTTCTTAAAATTAAGACAAAATGCAGTTTCTTTACTGCCTAAAAGCTTTCAGTGGCTCTCTGCGGGTCTTTAGGGAGAAGCTCAAGATGTGTAATACAGCTTAGTAAGCCCTTCTTTACTTTTGTCTGCCTTTTAGATTCTTTTCTTGTCATACCTTTTCTAACTGTCAAATTATACAATCTTTTCTACAATTAAATTATACTAAAATATTTGCTTTCTTGTAATCCAGTCAGGGTTTTTTTGTTTTGTTTTGTTTTGTTTTTAGCTGTCTAGAATGTTCCTACCGCACAGGTAGGCACCTGGAGGGGATTTTACCTGGTTAACTCCTACCTCTAATTCTAGAATTGGCTCAGGTCTCATCTTTTCTAAAGAGGTCACTTTGAGGGTTGCCTAAGGTGGCCAGTTGGTTGGGTTAAGTGTCTGCCTTTGGCTCAGATCATGATCCCAGGGTCTTGAGATCAAGACCCATATTGTACTCCCTGCTCAGTGGGGAGTCTGCTTCTCCCTCCCCCTCTCCTTCTGTGTGCTCACTCACTCACTCACTCTCTCTCTCAAATAAATCAATCTTTTTTTTTTTTAAAGGTCATTTTGACATTCCAGGCTAAATTAGGTGTTCTTATTTGGATCTCCATTATTATAATTTACTAAAATATTTACTGATAAAAAGAATAAATGAAAAATCAAACACATGTCATTCTACTATAGGGAGTAGAGAGACATGATTCTTTTTATGCACTAATGAGAAGATCCTATTGGGTGAACTGGCAGTGACTTTAGTAACTGTACTCATTACAATTTCTAGTAAAGATTACTTCATATTGAAAGTTCTTATATTAACCTTTTTAGAAAAGGTTAATTTTTATGTATAAAAATTCATACAGGGGCGCCTGGGTAGCTCAGTCGTTAAGCATCTGCCTTCAGCTCAGGCCCTGATCCCAGCATTCTGGGATCGAGCCCCACATCAGGCTCCCTGCTCCCCCGCTAGGCAGAAGTCTGCTTCTCCCTCTCCCACTCCCCCTGCTTGTGTTCCCTCTTGCTGTGTGTCTCTGTCAAATAAATAAGATCTTTTAAAAAAAAATTCATACAACATGCCAATTTATATTACAGTTATATACAAATGTATTTGCTACTAATTTTTCCCAGCTGATCCACTACTCAAATCCCATGCAAGTACTGTTTTTTTTTTTCTTAAATATTTTATTTATTTCAGAGAGTAAGTGAGAGAGAGAGAGCATGAGTGGTGGGGAGGAGCAGAGGGAGAGCAGGGAGCAGGCTCCCTGATGAGAAAGGAGGGAGCCTGATGCCAGAACTCTGGGATCATGCCCTGAGAAGGGAATGCTTAACTGACTGAGCCACCCAGGCACCACTTGTTTTCTTGATCTTACTCTATTGTCATAGTCCTTACAGAGTTGACTCCCAAACTCCAACACTAGAAACATCTCAGCCAAACTTTCTGTGGACTTTGAGGCTTGATCAATCATTTTTTAAAGATTTTTATTTATTTATTTGACAGAGAGAGAGAGAGAGGCAGTGAGAGAGGGAACACAAGCAGGGGGAGTGGGAGAGGAACAAGCAGGCTCTCAGCAGGGGAGCCTGATGTGGGGCTCGATCCCAGAACGCCAGGACTGCACCCTGAGCTGAAGGCAGACGCCTAAAGACTGTGACACCCAGGTGCCCCTGATCAATCATTTTTGACTCCTACAAGAATCTCAAAATTATCTTTAGTAAGAATTTAGGCCTTCCCTAAAGACAAATTGATGGTTTGGTGCGGTGACCATTTATATATGAGGATTGCTTAGATACTTCAGATTTTCTAAATGTTGTTAAAACTACAGATGGCTTTCTTAAAATGATATTTTTACTCATATTCCTTCTTTTGTCTTGACATTATTCTGGATCCAGAATTCATTCTTTTTTATTCAAACTGAGCTATAATTGTGATTATTAATTATTAATAATTTAGGCAGTTTATGGTTGGGCCTAAGAGATGCTTATATTCATACTCAGTGGAGAGTTACACATGAAAATGTAGAAGCTAATAAAACAAAATGCAGATTTGCAAAATTGAGTCTTTTTTTAAGATATTCTTTGCATTTCAGTGTTCAGTAGGCTACAAGAAAACTAACATGCCAGCATGCATCCAGGTACAGTAAAATGGTGTAAAAAAAAAAAGTGATAAATAAGGGCATCAATCATTCATTGATTCAGCCAATATTTGTTACTCACTGTCTGCCAGGCCCCACAAGTTCCAGTGTGCTGTAGGCCATTTTACATGGCATTGAAGAAGAAAGGTGGAGTATAACCCATTGGCACTGAGTTCTTTTAGGGATAAGATTATTAAAATTTTCATTAGTCCATCACTCAACTTTTTAAAAGTTCAATCTAATCTCGAGTCTTAACCATGATATTTAGATTATTGTTTTCTTTTATATTCTAGTATGAAATGTCCAGTGACAGTCTTTAGTTTACAGTTCTGAATGTTTCACTTTGTGCCTAAGAATCCATTATTTCTTTTTCTGGTACATTGGATATTCCAGTATGTCTTTTTCTCATATATTGGTAATTGCTAACATTTACTGATTACTTACAAAGCTCTAAATACTACTTGTTTTAGGAATAGTATTTGTTTAATTCTCCTAGGACAGGCACTCTTATTTTCCCCACTTATTGGTGGAGAAATGAAGTCACAGTGAATTAAGCCGAAGTATACTAGAAACTAAGGGAGAGACATGGATTCAAGACCAGGTCTGACTCCTGTCTCCACCATGTGAACTTTTTATTAATGCAAATGCTACACTGCATCTCAGAATAAGTATTCTACTCCATCAGCAAAGCAAAGGTGTGGCGAAACTAACAGCTATTATTCTTGAGTGCACAAATATACTTCATTTCCCAGGATTGTCCCTGTGTTAGTCAATGGAATATGAGTGGAAGTAAGTTTTGCCATGGTTAAGTTAATGCTTTTAAGAAGTTATGGGTGCTTGAGTGGCTCAGTTGCTTCAGGGTCTGCCTTCAGCTCAAGTCATGATCCCAGGATCCTGGAATCAAGGCTGGCATCAGGGACCCTGCTCAGTGAGGAGTCTCCTTCTCCCTCTGCCCTCCCACTCATGCTCTTTCTTTCTCAAATAAATAAATAAAATCTTTAAAAAAATAAGAAGTTAGTATGTCCCTTTTCATCCTTTTATCCCGTTCCTTTGGCTGAATGAGACAAAGGATCCAGGGTATTGAAAGACATAGGACACAAACTTGAATCACTGAAAACCTGGATAATTTCATGGGAGAAAGTAGATTCCTGGCTGTACATGAACAATAAACATGTATCACAATGAAAGCATTTATGGCTTTATGAATTAGTTACCAAGACCTAGTCTACCTAATACACCAAGACTTTCCACTGAAAATAATGTCTATTTGTTACCTATTTCTTATCTTAATTCAAGTTGAGAAATTGTAATCTATGGTGAGTCCATTCATTTCTCCAGGTGACCCAGGGATTTTCCCTTTATTCTCTCCCTTTGTATTTCATTATGTTGTCTAATCAATTTCCTGCGAATCGTTTTCAAATGTTTTGTGAAATGAGGTGGAAAATAATATATAAAGCAGGAAAGAAATAACAGAAGAAGGTAAGAAAAAAGGGGGAAAATGAAAAATTAGGAAGTGATGGAAGAGGAAAGAGGAAATAAGTTAGAAACATTGATGCCCCATAGGGGGGAAATGGAAAATGTAAAGAATACTGTGGGTTGGTTAACCAAACTCTTCTTAGCCTGTCTCTGCTATAATGCTATAAAGGTTAAAAATTTCTTTACTTATGCTCTTTTGAAGCTACCACTTCAGAAGGCAATGAATCATAAGCAGGAATCTGCTAGCTTTTTCTGGGAATAATTTTGCGCTTTGGATTGAAACGGACAGATGAAGCTGCACTGCTACTTCTCCCTCCTTCCCTGTGCCTTAAATAGAATTGTGATATCTGGATTTAGGACAACTGTCTTGTGACCACGATGTGAGAAGCCTGAGAAAAAACCAAGAGAACCCTGGAGATGCCACTCAGACATTCCTCAACTGCCTAGTGCATCCCAGCAGCCTCCTAACTCCAATCTCTCATGGTGAGAAAAAGAAATTCCAATTTTTGGCTAATTTCTCACTGGGATTTTGTTTTTAAAGCTTAAAAACTTCATAATTGATTCAGGAGCATTAAAGAAAAGACCAAAGCCGTGAGGGTGGAATTAAGAAGTGACTGGTAGAAAAGGCAAAAAAGAGGAAAGTGTCAGAATTGAGTCTAAAGGTCCAGAAGTGTGGTGGCAGGAAACATTAGGGTCATTTTAGGGGGAGACAAAACTAGAGCATACTGATGCCAGAGTGGATATAGGATTTCCAGGTGTTAATAGGGAGAAGAACATAAATAACCATTTTTGAATGTGGGAGTACCCTGTAGCTTTCACTCTTGGCAGTGGTTAAAATTTTTAGGGATAGTAATTCAAAGGACAATGAGGAGCAACGATATTCAGTGGGTGTAGAAAGAAGAAATGATTAGTAGAACCAAGTTAATAGAATATGACAAATTTAGACATAGGGAGGTGAGGCAGAGTTCTGAAATAGCAGGTTGGCCAATAAAATAAAATAAATGGCTTCAAAGACATTCAAAGACTTCAAAGACAAAAAAATGAAAATGTATCTTCAAACTAACGTCTCTTTTCATATGCTTGCCCTCCCTTATAACCTGATGTTATGTTTAATTTTCACTGGCCTGGCCCACTTGTCACCATCTCAGGCCTTCTCACTTAAGAAAAGCCTCGGCATCTGAAATTCATTACATGAATCAAAGCTTTTCTTTTGATTAATTTATTAATTTTTCTTTTTAGACAATCCCTGGAAATCTTGTATTTTTTCTATGCTTCAAAATCCAGTTCTATACCACCTATAGCCAAATAACGACAGACAGAAAGCCAAATGCAAACAGGGCAAGACACTTGAACAAGCATTTCTTAAGACACTCAGAAGGCAAAAACACATTTGAAAGATCCCAACCTCATCAATAGTCAGGGAAGTGCAAATTAGAACTACAATGCATTACCGTTACAAACTAATTAGATTGGCTATTGGTGAGGATGTGGAGCAACAGACATTCTCATACATGCTGATGGGAGTATGTACCAAATTGGTACGACCCTTTGGGAAGTTGGTATAATTGATTAGGATTAAGCATATGTACACCTTATTTCCAAGATTTCCAATCCTAAGTTTATATGTAACAGAAATCATGTGAATGCTTACCTAAAAAAATGTCTCAGAGTGTACAGAATAGCACTTACTGCAATAGCCCTCAAATGGAAATAAACCTCAAATATCTATCTGATTAGAATGGAAAAAAAAATAAACTGTGGTCTATTTCATATACTAAAATGATATACTGAAATAAGAAGAAAAACAAGTACTGCTACAAAAGCCCCCACAAAATTATTGCTACAAACTACATGAAAGAATCTCAGAAACATAATAGTGAGACAATAAAACAGATATAAAAGAGCACATTATTTACACATTTATAGATGGACAAAGTTAATATATATGGCTAGAGGTCAGGAGTGATATGTTTGGAGGGGAAGTCACAGTATTTGAGAGAAGGCACAATTGAGGATCCTGAGTAGTATAAATGTTCTAGGAGTTTCTTGATGTCAGTGATGGCTCTAAGGGTTCAAAATAATTCATCAAGCCACTTATTTATGATTTGTGCTCTTTTTGGTATACATGCATTTATTTAATTAATACGTTTTTTCAAAATTCCTGTCCCCACTTGCCTTTCACACGATTATGAAATAAAAACTATTCTTGTTGACTTTCCTTGCTACATCCCAGTATCTTTTGGTTCCTGCCATACTTCATTTCCAGAAACTTTCCTTTTTTTTTCTTTTATCTTATTTAGCCATTTCTAACAGTGATTTTTTGTGCCTTTTTTCCCCTAGAATTTCTTTTTCGATTGACACCTTTAATTTTCTCTTTGCCTTTCTCTTCAGCTTTATCTTCATAGACCACCCAAGAGAGCTATGTAAGTCTACATTTTAAATAACTTCTCTCAACCTCCACTGGGAATGGGGAAATTGTCTAGCAAGAGTATAAATGAGTGTTAGAATAATTCTGATAATGGATAAATTGAAGTCCACCCAATCACCACTTCACTCCCATAGTATCCGTCACTTCTGTGCAGTTACACTGAGATGGAACTGCGCATTCCTACCTTCATTTGACTGCAAGCTCAATGAGCATTTCACATGGTAGGCATTTATTATACTTTTTAAGTAAAAGAAAGCCTACAAAATACTCAGAGAATGGTTTAGCAAAGTAGTTAGGAATGAGAATTAAATATAGCACCTAAGTAAACAAATTCATTTCACTTTTCAATGGGAAACAAAAGAAAATGTGTATCTGAGCCACTTTCCGTAGCTTCGTATTTGTTGATGACGGTAAAAGGTGTGAGGGATCCTTCACTAAACAGCAGAATGTGTTCAACACAGCGGATATTTTATATTCTTCCTTCTCAACACTGAATTTATGAAGTGGGTACAGCTATCCCAAATTAACACTTGTGAAAGAGGCTCAGAAAAGTCAGGTAACTTGCCCGAGATCATGTAATAATTAAATGACTTAGCCAAGATTTAAACCTCAGACTGTAATTCCAAAACCCATGGTCGTTCTTATCTTCCTGTCTCACTTCAATGAAGGTTAATGAGACATGCATGTATACTAAGGGGATCAGGGACTGCTGATTACTTGCATATCATTTTAAAATATAATTTTTTATTGACCTCCCTTTATTTTGGTGTTTAACATTTCATGCCTAAATTAAGAAGACATTATCTTTATATCTTTTGTAATGCACCACTTTTCACAGTTATCCATCAAACCAGTTGGAAGTCGTGGTTGAAAATTCCTAGAGACTGCTGATAACGGTGCTAAATTTCTTTTCATTAGTTCTATACATTAGCTTCAATAACTGAATATATTAACTAGATCTCACACATGTATTAATCCCGTAACTTATTAATGTTCAGAATAAAATTCGATTGTCACCTTTTTAAATGCATTAATTTCATTGCTGAATCAAATAGAACTGTTATTTAAGGATTTTAAATACAAATTGTAGCTGTTGAATATTGTTCCTCTGATTTCTTTTTTTTTCAGGCAAACAAAGACTAAAAACACATTTTTTTTTACAAACATACATAGAGAGACATAATTTCAAAATAGTAAACAATATATGTGTAACTTGGTAATATGTAGGGAAAAACTCTCGTTACTGGCAGGATCATAATTTCTCAAGAGTCTTAAGAACAAAGTGGCTTTTTAAAAGTACACCATGTAGAACTCAATCTTCTGTTAACTTTATTCCGCATCTCCCTTTCTTCAAGCACCTAAGTTTCGGTGAGAACTGAATTACATTTAGAATGAGCTATAATACGACAAAGTCCCAGAGCTGTGTTTCTAAGAGTCCTAGCATATGCAGTTATTATCCGAAGTATTATATCTCGTGCCTGCTGATGGACTAACTCAGTACCAATGACATCACCTTGCAGGAAGCTCACCTATCTTGCTGATTAGAGGCAAACTTTGGGACAGCAGATGGCAGTGAGAAAGTGAGGCAACAGAAGTGACAGAAAAAGGTTTAAATAGAGATGCCTAATGCGAAAGGGTACAGATTTTTTTTTTTTTTAATGTAAGGCTTACTGGTTTTGTGTTTTTGGTTTTTTTTTTACTCTTTAAATAATTTTACACAGACACACACAAAGGTTACTTTGTCAGAAGTGCAGTTAGGGCACTCCTCAGTAGAGTGATGTTTGGGGCAAGGTGGGAAGGAGAAAATGATGTGCCTACCTTTGCTTGTCCAGCTCTTGTGATGGCAGGTATATTAAAGAGCTGTCCACTGTAAAAATGCAGCCCACCGAACAGGATCACTGCAATTGAGTCTCCTTCCTCCTCAATTACTTCAAGGATATCCTCTATTCTCAGTGTTTCTTCGCCCTGAAGTTGAGTCAGGCACAAGTTACATCCAATCCACAACAACAAATTTGTCACTTCATATTTCCCAGTGTAAAATTCACCTTGAGCTCTTGCCCACGTAAGAAAAATCAAAGACGATTTTTTTCAGATTAATGGCTTTCAAAATTCTCGCAAGAGAGCAGCATTTCAGCATGCCTTTTTGTTATTGTAAGAAATGATAACAAAAAGGTACAACAAAGTTTATAAAGTTAAGTCTTGCAAAACCCTACTTGCTTGCTTTACTCTTCAGTTTTTCAATTAGTCTTTACTATTTGCATCCCCACAAACTGTTTTCTCCTTACTTCCATCCAGTAAAATAACAGAAAGTACAAGTAGTCCATGAAATAGTAAATGGCAAAATTTTCTTGGAAATTACTTCATTTATCAACCTATCACATTGTTTTCCAGGATAAAAGATACACATCTTTTATCTGAGTATAAGCTAACCAATATTTTCTGTTATCTTAAGAGTAAACTCTCCTCCACACTGATCTAAAGATCAAGCTCCAAAAATGAAGAGAAATACCAATAAAACTTAATAGTATCAAGGTTAGTTTTTTTCCACTTCTCCCAGCTAAGACTAACAATAGGTTACTTATTGGAAATTCTGAGTGAATTTAGATTTGGTCTTGCAAACAACTTGAACAAAAAGAAATCAGCTAAATACAAAGTATCTACTTGTATTCTATCATTCTTATCCATTTATAAAGCTTTTATTAATTTTCTCCAGTGCTAAATCTGACATAATTTTTTAGGTCAAAGCATCATTAACTGCATTAGT
The DNA here is from genome assembly GCF_024610735.1 of Ursus americanus. NCBI lineage: Eukaryota > Metazoa > Chordata > Mammalia > Carnivora > Ursidae > Ursus > Ursus americanus. The sequence continues at coordinate 24,717,088 of NC_142127.1, read as the reverse complement.
ATTTGGGGGAAGTTCATTAAGGTATTCAAAAATTTCCTCCAGTTATTTTTAATTTTTGGTAATTCTCGCTATTTATCAATTACTGTGTCCCATGTCAGACACATATATATCACAAATATAACACATATTTCAGTTTCTACTAGAAGTTAGGAACTTCTTTACAGAATTGAAATCTATAAAAACAGTACCGATACTGAGATCTCTAAATTGTTAACTGATGTCTATTTTATATGCAAAGAGAAGGATTTCAGTAATTCTAAGACAAATTCTAAGTAAAATAAATAACATGGTAATCCAGAACTCTTTTTTTTCTTAAAAGAATCTAAAATGATTTGTCCACCAATCATTTCAAAGAGAATAAGATAAAGTATTATGCACACTAATTATTTATTTAAAGAATCAGTATAAAGCAAATAAGAAATGTCTTTCTTAATGGTAGAATATGGTTCTGATGTTGACCTGCTCTAATCTAGTAATGCTGAAGAATGCTCCCAAGATTATGATTAACTCATGAGGTTCCACAACACTTACCTCTTTCAACATTAAAACTTCTGATAAATTAGTGGCTATCTTCATTTTTGCTGGAAATTAGCAATTTATATATGATGTATGAAATAGATATCCTGTCACAGGTATGAGAACTTTCTATTCCATTAATTGCTTGTATGTCGGCAAAGAACTAAATGGAGTAGATTTTAATTTCTCAAAGTATTTTGGGTTGAAAGAAGTCATTGTTCAAACATTGGCTTAACAGCCTGGGAGCATCATTTGTGAAACCCACAATATATTCTGTGTGGATCTCTTGGTGCCAAATTATACAAGCTGCAGGGTTTATATGTCAAAGTCTGTACAACTTGGCCTTACATCTCTATTAATGTAAAGTGCACAGTATTTGAGGTCTTGAACATGTCAGGACTGATTAGATGTTTCGTTTGTTACCTGCTTAAATATGAAGGAATCTCAGAGAGATAAAGTAACTTTCTCAAAGTCCCTTACCCAGTAAGTTGGTGGGCCTGGGATTTCTGTGGGTGTGTTAGCCAGGTACGAAAGCCCAAGCTGTTTCCACTACACCACATCCCTTTCTACACCCCCACCCCATCCAAGCACAAAGGAAAACACTTGATACTTAGATTAAAAAGAGGTATAAAAGATAGGCATCATTCAGTTTCAACAAATATTTTAAAGGCATCCAAAGGCAATGGTATTTGAAACTGAAAATGAGATATGCAATTTGTCATCCTTTTCCACCCCACTGAAGAGTATGGCAAATTCCAGTGGTATTCATAGGAAAAGAGTTTGCTTGTAATGTGACTATCCCTTGAAAAATAAAAATAAATATGTTTTTGAGCTAATTCTCCATTTTAAGTAAAATAAGCTAGCAGTAACAGAAGTATTAAGTCTTTTATACTTTCTTGAAAGTTCCATTGAAGTAATGGAGATAATAAACTTTTGAGGAAAATGAAGGAAAAAATCAATACTAAATAGGAACATAGTATTTATTTCTCTTTCTCATATACCTCTCTTGGCTTTATTATCCGCATACTTTTCTCAATGTTAAGTCCATGAAGTTGAAGCTGGGACTCAATAGCATACTGGAAAAGAAGAATGTTTATTAAATCAAGTCCAATTCACAGAAGTACATTGAAATAACTCCGAAGAGATAATAAAATAACAATAAAAGCATATTATTACTTTAAATCTAAGGTCAAGATTAAAAGTGACTGAACAGAATACACCAGAAAAGAACTGCTTAATATAATTTATATGCAGGAATCTGAACATTCCTTGAAACACTGTATTTTAGAAATGGATGGAAGCATGGGGGTCATCTAGACTTTAGGGAGTTCTATGAGATTTGTAGAAGATATTAAATCACCCAACTTTAAGTCAAAACCAGAGTTTACAGAGTAACCAGAGTCAGTAGTGTGGACTTACTGCACTTGAACTAACTTATAGGAAGCACTTACCCTAAAAAGAGTAAGCTAGTAAAAGGAACAAACATCAGAAAGTTCCCTTCACTGAGAATACAAGTTATGAATGGGAGCAGGAAATTATAGGACCCTGAATTTTTTCTCAATATTAGGGTTTTGATCCTTTTTAGTAAAGTACTGGCTATTAATTTGGATATAATTAAATGACTTAAAATTACAAGATGTATATTATAACAGTTAATAGTGATAATAGAAAGACAAATCAAATTTCTAACTCTAAAACTGAAATATGCAATATTCTTTTATCCATGTCTATGTCTGGAACAATCACATTTCTTAAAGAAGCAAGATTTAATGAACCACAAGAGATATTTTTAATCCCTAAAAAATATTTTTTCAATAATAAAGCACCCGTAATTATGCTAGCATGCTATGGACAAATAGAAGTTTTATCCCTATTCTATGTAGCCAAAGGGTTAAGCACTGGGTATATGTATTGATTTGATTTCATAAAATAAAACATAAACAAGAATTAATAAAACATTTATAACTGCACTTGATTTAAACCAGCGGTTCGCTCAATGTTTTTAAAAAGACTAATAAATCAATGTTCCTATTCAATCTTTCCTCCCTTAACACGTTTTACTTGAACAAAAGAAATAAAGCTACAATCTATATTTTTAAAATGCCTAATCAAAAGCATTTGACAGATCTATTTATTGTAAGGTTACATGGAAAAGACTAGAGAATAAACTATTCAACACAGGCAAATGGTGTGCTCCTCTAGGAAGAGGAGAAAGAATATAAATATAATTTGAAGAATCCTTACATGATCTGAAGGAAAGGCTTTGGCTTCCAGAAGAATTTTATACCGTTTTGGTGTAGGCTTAAAAAAGGATAACTGCAATGAAATGGATTTATTGAGAAAAGCATTAGTACACGATTTATACATTTGTTCAGTTTATACCATACTTTCATTTTATAATCTCCAGCATTTTAGAGGCATGACTCAATTACACATCTAGGTGTCTGTCAAGGGTTCCTTTTCCAATTAGCCTTATTTCTAATGAATTATAAAATAAAAGAAGGTATTGGCTCATTACATTTATCAATGGAAAAGCAAATTTGGGAGACAACATGAATGAGATAAAAACAAATTCTCAAACTTTACTTAAATTTTAATTGAAAGGTTATCTTCCCAATGCCTTTAATGGTAATTTCTCTATTATAAGACTGAAATATCATGTTCTATATAAACTTTATTTATATTGATTTATCTCATAGAGCCGATTTGTTTTCTGGTACATAGTATTTCCTCTGCCTTATTATTTTATGGGATTTTATTTTAGGTCCAAGTGAAATGGCTTCAACCCTAACATGAAACATCTGACATTTCTAGAGGCACCAGGGAGGAGTAGTTCATTTGTTCAGGGGAGACCTTCCTCCCCCCCGCCCACCCCGACAGTTCCTAGAGAATAACCACTGACTGACAACAGTAACAATGAAACGATCGCTACGGCTGACTCAGTGTTGATCACTGGTCAGCGTGCCAAAGCAATTTTCACATATTGTTACATTTCACCCTTGTATAATACCTATCAAGTAAGTATTCTTGTCCTCATTTTTACAAGGGAGAAAATGAAGATGTAGAAATCTTGTCCACAGTCAGACATTAAGTAACTTATCTAGGAATCAACACCTGAGGTGTCTGAACTTAAAACAATGCTATTTACAACCATGTTTAACATACTCCATGAATGTGTTCCCTTAGATATTTAACAATCATTTCTTCATATTAATACAGTCATTGTGTGCTTTGGTCAGTAGACATGCTTCCAAAAACTCACTTTAAAATGAAATAAATTTTTTTCAAAGCATCAAGCAGTTACTACAGGCACCATATTCCAAATCAAGAATATATTTGACATTTTAAGATATACGTATTTATGAAGTACTTAGGAAGTAGGAAGCACTTTAAATACACTAACTCATTTAAGGTATTAGATCCCTATTCTCCAGTTTAGTTCTACTTTCTAATTCTTTTTTAACCTACTCCCTCAAAATTATAAGGACATAACTGATCCTGAGTCCCACCCTGCTGAAGTCCAGCTTACTGGAAAACTCTCTCTGAAAAGCTCCGTGTTTGCTGGCATTTGTACATCATTGTTTTGTGTGCTTGCAAGCAGTTTTGCTTTTAACCCACTGTGACTTCTATTCCTTATGTTCTGAGATAAGAACCATTCATTATTCTAAAGCTCTTTGCAAGAGTCAACTCTCCCATGATTATGAAGAAGCCTTTCTATCCAGCATTTCCTGGTAAAAATGAAAATAACCACACAACTTATTTTTAAATAAGTAAACCACCAGACGCTCATGAATTAAAGATAGAAAAATGTCAGATTCTACAAATGAGTGTATACTAAACATTGGTGGGAAAGGATACTTACCAGTAGAAGATGTAAATTAACAGTCAAACCATTCATTAGGGCTATTTCTTTCTCATTGGCTCCTGTGAAGTAAACATATCATAATTTAGATTTTTCTATTAGTGCTGAAGTTACTTGGAAAAACAAAGTAGGGAGACTTCAGTCCTTCATCCTTAATGCTTTTAGAGATAAGGACATATCTGATGTGTCATCACAAAGAAATGGAAGTTTTCCCACTTGACTTATTTTATCAAACGATATCTAGTCCCACATGCACACAGCTAGCTAAAATTATACTTGCTTTTTAATATAGTAAATAATAGCAACAAAATAATGAAGCATTTGCTTTTTCCTGTAAACTAAAAATGATTTATCCTATTATCAGGTAGTTTGCCAAATTCCCACAGAGTACATTTTTGTGGTTTAAGTGTATCTCAAAAGAAAGCAGAGCCAATCACATTTTTAAAGCTGGTTTGTTTGTAATATCCAATTAAAATGCACCTTTAATAAAAGAGAGCTAATTTGCCAAACGTAATTCACTGTTATTACAGTGAGATATATTAATAGTTTATAAGACAAAAAGCTAGAAAGCAAAACACAAAGACTTAAATAGCTCTGGGATTTATTCATACACACTGAGATGCAAGATAATTAATACAGATAGGTATTATCTGATGGAGAACACATGCAAAACTAAGCTATCCACTACACAATCATAATCTGATCTAATTCTCAGTATTGAGGGCTTGAGCACTAGAAACAGACTCAAAGCACACATTGGATACTTAAGAACTCAGGGTACGACGACGATAATACTTAGGTATTTTTAGTTCTTACAGTGTCTCTTAAAAGCAATTAGACCTGTATAGTAGGAAAATCTCTTTATCACTGAGAAAAAATGGGTTTTGTGCCATTGTTTGTAAAGCTGTATGAGGCAATAGAGAAAATGTGTAATACAAGTCCTGTATTTCATATCCAAAGAGATACTTCTATTAGAGTTCCATTTTAGAAGAGGAGACAGTAAGTAAAATAATTAATAGATAGATTTCAGGATAAGTTCACTTGAGGGCAGGCCACTCAAGTAAGTGTATAACTCAGGAATTTATATTTCAACACAGACATGTAGTCAAGAAAAACATTTCACAGATGGATTTCTCCATTTGACGTGCAATGTTGGTAAACAGTTGGTTAGAAGCTGTATCTCTGGTCCTTGCAAGGTGAACAGTGTCAAAGTCAAAGCGCAGTGACACCAATCTCATTCTACATTCCCAGCTCTAAACAGAATTTGTCCTAGACCTCCAAGATAGATATGAATATGATAACCTTATGTTGCATACGGTGGCATATGTCTTCTCCTACAATACAAAAATCTTTTGGAAATATGCAAAAGAAATGGTGCCAGCTTTACTATATTTATTTCTTTGAATTCTGGTATGAATTCTTACTGTTATTTCTAAAACAAAACATTATCTAAGACATCTAATCTAGTATTATCCTTAAATCCCTATTAGCTATTTACATGCATCTTTTCTGAGAACCAAGTATTTTGGTAGAGAAAGCGAAAAGAGAAAAGGGAAAGGAATTTTAAAAAGAGAGCAGCATTCATAGAAAGAGAAGCATTTGAAGGAATGTAAGGAGAAGAGAAAAGAATTCATATGTTAGATACCACAGAATGAAAACAAAGAACTAGAAGACGCAGGAAGGGAAGGAGACTTTCTAATGAAGGTTAGACATCCTATTTTGGCTTAGCAATTGCATTCTGATTAAAGTAACTGTAGATTCCTTGAAAATTTTAATCCTCCAAACAATACAGTATTCATTTTGGATCACCTAAAATTTTTCTTGCGAAGAATTTAATGAACCAGATGTGGCAGGCTCAATTAATGTAGTCAGACACTTGACCCCGTGGAACCTACTGCCTCACTTGGGTGGCATACTAACACCCGGATCAATTCTTTGTAAATAACCCCTCACTGACTTGAGTAATTTGTCTGCCACCGTGCACAAAAATTATCTCATCTTAGGACACTCCAAATTCAGCCGCGCACTTCACAAAATGCTCTCCTCACCTGCCACTGAACTTTGTGAAGGAGACGGTCCGTCTATTTAATGTGTGTGCACACTTAATGTGTGTGCACACGTACACAGGTGTGTCTGAGGACGGTGCAGCTCTTAAAGTTGCGGAACATGAACGCACATTTCAAATAGAACCTAGAGGCACTAAAGAATCAAGGGTTCCTAACACCAAAGCATCACAAATCAGACTGGTGTTTGGCATACTTCTAAAGGAAAATTTACCTATCTGACCTATCTCTTTTGGTTCAAATTGCATTTCTGAAACCAACACTTGTTCTTCTAAGATAGTTCAGTACCATCAGCACTCCATAATAATAATAAAAAAAAATTAAGCAAACTGAAATTCTTTCAAGTTGCTTTTCTTTGTTCTTTTTCTTTTTCCTTACAGCTTTTTTTGAATTGCTGTTGAAACATGAAGAACTCCAAGTATTGCGGGGCAAAAATTTTTAAAAACTTCCTGAATGCTTATCAGGATTTGAAAGTCTTCACTTTAGAAGATCATCCACAATTCACTGCAGTAAATGTCAAGATTTGAATCACTTCATCCAAGATGGGTATGAGCCAGGGTTTCATCTGTGGAGTGCTTTCTTGCTTGTTTATTTATTGAAAATAATGTTTTGCTTTCCCAGACTGTGTAACTTAGTTAAATGCAAGCACCGCCTTCTTACCTCAATGCCTGGCCTGTGAATGTTTATTGAGTCCTTACTATGTGCCAATACTTCTAAATATGTGACTTGTATTTTTTCACATATTCTTCACAGTCACACACTACATATCTACTTTAATTGTCCATATTTGTCAATGAGGAAACTGGCATCCAAAGAGATGAACTAATTCACCCTAAGTCTCATAGATAGAAAGTAAGACAAAATCTTAACCCTCTCTTAGGAGGAAAAAAAAGATTAATATCTTTGTTTCAGATTACACTGGGAAATGTTGTCTACATTATCCACTCCCTGTAAATCAAATATAGGAGACCCATTTTCATTACCAACATTCCTCTGCATCTTTCTTATTTTACTTTAATTTCAAATATTTTGCCAAGAGAAAATGACAGGGCCCCAAGCTGCTCAGTGTTTAATAAGAGGATTCGTGATGGATCTCCTCACTGCCAACCATGTTCTGTATAAGTGATTAAGCAGATGCAAATGCTATTGTGGATTTGCTTGTAAGGTTTGTAATCAAGCTAAGTCTGAGAACTTTTCACTCTGTCTTTCAGGTACTAAATTCCTGCGGCCTCCAGAGGTGGCTGGCTGGTGATGGTTGAGGATTCGTAACTGGAGACAGCTTCTAGGGCTTACTCAGTCAACCACAAGTTTCATAAAGCAAACTTATGTCCACATTACAACATTTTATAAGCTGAAATGCATGTATCTAGCCCGTTGTGATTTTTATGTACCCAGGGAGAAGTAGGCTTAATAATAATACTAATAATATTCTTCAGCAATTCTATTTCTAGCATCTTGATAATATGACATTAATTATAAGGGAAAGTTACTCCATGTTTTGAGGAATTGTTGGCTCTATGTAAAATGTTTTATTAACAGTTTTTCTTCTCATCTGAAATTGAAATTCTTTTCTACGTCTCTGAAAAAATACAGCTGCTCATGTCTCCTCCTCCTCTCTGTCCACTCTACCAATTTGTACACATAATAATTTTTATTATCCTCCTGTTACTTCTTTTTGGGAAACTTTATGGTGAAATAAAGGCTATGGTTTTAAGAACATGGAAGATTCAATCCCTGCCCCAAATATACAATGTGTCTGTTTGCTCATGACACATTTGCATAGCTTGCAGGTAGCAAAAATAAATTTGACTTCTGCCGCTTTTTATCGTACTTACCACATAATTATTTTAATTATTTCATGATTTATGCAGCCTCTACTTCCAAGCAGGATTTAAGGTTTCTTGGGTTACAAAGTGAGGAAGAACGATAAAAAATAGCAATAGAGTACAACGTATGCAGATGAGAAACAAATAGAAATCGTTATATGTTTTTGCTACTTCCAATTCAATAAAATTTTCTCAGAATTTCCTAGTGATCCAGGCAAAAAGGGAATGTGGGTGGGATTTGCAACAAATGAGATAAATAAAAATATACTTAAAAACACTTTCTAAAATAATCTATACCTAATAAAACAGAGTGAACTTTTTCAATATTCACCTTGACTTAAGAACAATTTCTCTATTATACAGAATTTAAAAAGTAAAGAAATTTGGGGGCGCCTGCGTAGCGCAGTCGTTAAGCATCTGCCTTCGGCTCAGGGCATGATCCCGGCGTTATGGGATCGAGCCCCACATCGGGCTCCTCTGCTAGGAGCCTGCTTCTTCCTCTCCCACTCCCCCTGCTTGTGTTCCCTCTCTTGTTGGCTGTCTCTCTCTCTCTCTGTCAAATAAATAAATAAAAAATCTTTAAAAAAAAAAAAAAGTAAAGAAATTTGGGAGATAATAGTTACTGACTTTTGTTTTTTAAAGGACAAAGTTTTTAAAATATTGTTTCTAATATAGTTTGTAGACACTGTCAATTCACATTCTTTGGTCAACAAAAAAATAGCACAAATATTTCTTCTTATAAACCATGAATTGTAAAGAACAGACATTCACTAAAATCAGAATTAAATTAAAAACTGCCTTCATTCACTGACAACATTTTAAATGAAATATAATGTATTTATCATAAATGACTTGAGACTTTGGAAAGACTACCTTAAATAAATTATATGCTTCTTGTTACTTATGATACATAATAATTATGATACATATAGTAAACAAAACGCATATTGTTTTTTGAGCTTCATGTCTATGAAAGTAACAATGCTAATTTCAATAAGAAATTGGTATCTTTTATATCCTATATCATTAAGATCAAATGTCTGTACTTTAATTAATACAACATTCAGGACAAAACCACAAAAAAACAATGAAGTTTGTCCCGTATGTGTGATAACTTAGTATGGTATTTTAAAGACAGAAAAATCCCCAACGCTAGACTTGATAAACATATACTTTTTAGTTTTTTAGTAAGTTCAATCCTTTTACTTTTCTAAATAAATTTGACTAGTGGGTTTTTTTTTTTTTTCATTTTCCTTAGTAATTGCAATGAGAGATGCCTCGTTTGAAATTTCAGTGATGGTTGTGACGTACTTGCTGGGCAAATAAAATACTTGTGCATTTAGTAAGTTGCAATAAAGCTATAAACTTTTAAATGGTCAAAGGAAATCTTTTTGCAGGGTTTACTGGCTTCATAAATAAATCTCACAAAATAATATCACCTTCCCACTTCCCTGGCCTATATATAAACATCCTACCTCCTTTTTTAGAGGATGATAAATGTTAAGAACAAAATAACTGGATTAGTATGCAGTTTATGTTCTGAACGCAAACCTAGCAAGGAAACAAAAATAATCCACAGCTAAGGAAAACATGTATATGCTGAGGTCAAATTAATCCAGATTTTTTTTCAGGTCTTTTATTCAAATGTTAGACATCTGAATGAATAATTAGCTTCTGAAAAATGAAAACAAATGGAAGCATTATTAAACAACTTTTTAACACACCCTTAAATACAATCCGGGATTCTTCGGGTGATAGTTTCCTCCATCAGAATATACACAGTCCTCTAGATAATGCTGACACCTGATCAAGTGCTCTGTATTCCCACGAACTTGACTAATCTGGTAGGAGATGTTAGGTTTTCGCCTTTACCTGCCCTGACTGACCAACACGCTGGCCTTGGGTTCAGCCTCAGGCATTCAGAACTGTGCAGAGTCCCCTGGGGCTCCTTGCGAGGGGCTGGACGCAGGCTCTGCACACTCAGCCTGGCTTCATGTGCTGCCCAAAAAAACTGTGCTTCCAGGCTTCCAACTGCTCCTTTCTTTAGCAATGGCAGTATTTCTGGTCTGCAGAGATTTCTATTGAATTTTTTTTTTATTTTTTATTTTTAGTGTTGCTGTATGTTTGTTATCTAATGTTTTTCCTGTCATCGCTATGTGTTTGGAATAGAAGGGATCACTTTTGGCTTGTACTTAAATCTGTTATTTTAAACTAGAAGTCAGTATTCTGATCCTATAATATAAACACACGAAATGGAAATGTATGTAGTGTAATGATTACTCAGTAATAGCTAGTAGGAAATGGAACTTGCTTTTGCCTGCGACCTATTTTTAACTTTTTGAATAGGTAACACATTCCTATGGTTCATAAACTAAAAATAGATTTTCCTTACAAGTCTGGTACTTTGGGCTATATCACACATGAGTGTGTTTTCCACTGTGCATGTGGTGGGGTTTGTTGTAAGGGGACCCTACTGAGCCATTGTACTGGGAAAACTCACGTCAGAATTTTTAGGTTGTCCAAATATCAGAGAGAAGACTGTTCCAGTTTCCTGCATAGATACTGGATACTAAATTAGAACAGAAGTGGATAAACATCCATTTAATTCTTTTGTTTTTGCCAAGGAATACATTATAGACTAAACTGTGTCCTGCTGAAATTCTTATGTTAAAAGTCCTAACCCCCAATGTGAGTGTATTTGGAGAGAGGGCGTATAGGAGGTAAAAATGGTTAAATGAAGTTACAAGGGTGAGGTTTTAATCCAGAAGGACTGGTGTCTTTTTCAGAAGAGAGACACCAGAGTTCTCTTGGTCTCTGAGTGTGCACAGAGGAAAGGTCAGGTGAGGACATGAAGCCAGCCATGTACAACTGAGAAAGAGAGTCCAATCAGAAAACCACCCTCGGATCTCGGACTTCTGGCCTCCATCCAGAACCGTGAGCAAACGTCTGTTGCTGAAGCCACCCAGTCTGTGGTATTTAGTTATGACAGCCTGAGCAGACTAATATAGTATACATATCCTCCCTTGGGAGCCTTCTCCCTTCTCCTGAGACTCACCCAGTCATCTGGGGAGGAGGATTCACCTGGCAGCGAAGAATGGACAAAGGGAGCTGGCATTCTAAATGAATTTTAAACAGACCTTCAACACATCTCTCGTTATTCCCATTTTATTCCCACATTCGAGCAAGGCTTATTGTAATTATTGAAGATTTTGCAGTGTAAAGCGGGTGGCTTTCCATTTTTTTCCATTGGGAGATGAAGATTTGGTTTACTTTTTTTTTTTTTTTTAACAAAGGAATTACCACGTATCCATTTGCTATCCAACTCCCAAAATGTTGCTATCATCTCCTTTGCTCTACTTGTTCTTTGGGATTTACACTTTTTTTATTTTTTAAATTCCACTAAGAGTTGTTTAGTGAGAATTCAGAGAGAAAAAAAAAAAAGAGTCCTTAAATGCTTATATTCAGTCCCCTCCATCATTAATTGGAAATTACCTCTCTTTTGAAGCACTGATGCCAATGATTTTTTTTTATTTCTCTGTGTTACATGATTATATGTATATATTAATTTTACATTTTACGGGTATCTTCCTGTAATGGGAGTCCCATGAGGATATCCCATGGGATAAAGATGATGAGGATTCTTGCTATTTTACTTACTCACCATTTTATCCTCCGTGCCTACACCACAAGTCCTGACAGACACACAGCAGAGTTTCAATAATTGTTTCTGAATAAACACGTATTCCTCAGGTTTTCATGGTTTGTCTATTACTTTAATTCTTTCTGGATATAAGTCCTACTGTTCTCACTCTAATTCCACATTCCCCCAGCTCAACTGATACTGTCTTCTGATCACTGACCAATCTAAGTTCCTATCTAAATGATAATGTTTTTATGACTCTTCTGGAAAAAATCCATTTTGTACTTACCTACAATGTCGTTCATAAGGCCTACAATAGTCTCATCTCCTGTGATCCAAGGACGTTTTCCTAGGTCATGACCATAGGCTCCCCTGAAATTGAAAACGGACATAAACACCATTAGGTTTGTGTGTGTGTGTGTGTGTGTGTGTGTGTGTGTAATTTTTCATATATCAGCATTAACAACTGGACATTTCTAAATGAATCTTTGTAGTGTTTTAGTAATTATATAAAGTCATTCTTTAAAACCGAAAGTAATACTTGAGAACTCTATTTTTTTAACTTGTCATTTTATTAATTTCTTTAATTTCCTTTTTGTTGGAGGGTAGTGGAGACTGCCTATGTACTACTTCATTATTTTTCTCTATTTTAGAGCCTAAGATGTTATTTTTCTTTATTTTGAAAATTTCAAGACTATCTGAACATTCTACTTGTCTACCTGTAGCACACAGTAGTATCTATACTAAAATGTAGCTACTATTTTCTGAGGCTAGAAATTAAAATGATTATAAATTCAGTTTTTAAATATAACTACAATCTGTAAACTAAACCGAAGTATATAAAATGTGACTATATTCGTGATGACATTATAAGTAGACAGATAAACTTGGCAATAATCAAAGCCAACATTACATCTTGACCTGTTTTCTAACAATTTCATCTACCATATTCCAGCTCAATTTTATTATTCTGGTAAGCCTCCCAACAGGCATAATGGAAAAACGCAAAATAGGTAAGAGAACTTCTGCTCTCAAGAAGTTTCTATTAAATGAGGAAGGAAATACATTTGAAATATAGAAGAAGAAACTGAAACGAAGAATCAAGGTGGGCGTGACTGAATGTGCTGCTGCAAACTTTTGGCAGGAAGCTCTGAATTAATTGTTCTTAATTCCTTAGGAATCCAAAAACTCCCTGAAGTTGGAGAAAGGAATGAGCCTGTATATTTTGTATAGTGCACTGAATCTATACTCTGAAATTCAGTAAGCTGGCAGCAGTGACTGGTAAACCTGCTCTCAGAAGTGAAGGGTGGCAGAATATGTCACCCCAAAATATGTCACTGTGGTATATTGATTATCTTGAGCTATAAACCCTTGAAAAACAGCAAGTACAGAGAGAGGCTGTCTCCGAACTCCCCCATCTGCCTGAAGATAGGTCTTTCAGAAGGAACTCAATTGCCATAAATCACCTTCGCAGGAATTTCATCAAAAGCAAAGACTGAGTCTTGTCACAGGGGAGAAGACTAGAAGTCAACACCACACTCAGATGGGCTTTGTCACAACCTATCCTACCTTTTATCTATTCTTCTAAGGGCTCTTTTATCTTTCCTAAAAATCACTTATTCTCCCCTAGGTGGCCTACATCCTCCTCCCCTTTCCTTATGAAGATAGGATTTAAGTCTGAATTCTAACTCATCGCAGGGAGGGGGACGTCCTTTGTCCCCCATATATCTCCCGTGTGTACAAGACCTATACGTGCTAATAAACTTGTGCAGTTTTTTTCCCTCTTGCTAATCTGTCTTTTATTACAGGGGTCTCAGCTAAGAACTCAGGAGGGTCTGGGGAAAATTTATTTCCTCTACCCAAGAGAGCAGTGGGGTAATAGGATGAAAGGAGCCCTGCTTTTAGCCTTTGTTGATTTTCATGATGTGAATATCCCCTGTGGTCCATTTCCTGGCATCAACCAAAATCCTTAATATTTAATGACTTGCTTTCATTGCCTGGTCTGAGCCAATTCCAGGTCACCACTGGTTATGAGACTACATGTATTATAAGCTGATGAAGCCTGTAAAAGTAAAATAAATGGTAATATGTACCTTAAAGGATGGCTGTGAAAAATAAGATAACACGTAAAAGAGATTGGCACATAGGACCCCTTTTCTGACTCTTCCCTAATGTAACTCTACTGAGTGGGTATGTGGGGTACAATGCAATTTTTAAACTAATATTTTGATTAACGTATAAACTGAGATGAGGGAAGAGGACTTTGAGAATAGAGACTCTAAGAACTAAGGAGGAAGAGAAGGGCAATTGCTAGTTATTATTATTCATATTATTATTAGATAGCCTGCAGCTTGCCTCTTTCTTGACTTCCAGTATAAATGCTAAAGACAAAAATCATTATCATTAAATGGTAGTTAAAGGCAGATACTTGGATCCTTTTTTATTTTAATCACATAGAGCTCCGTGGCCTTGCTGATAGCACAATACATCATTACATTTAGGTAGTAAAATTCTATGTTCTGCCTCAGAGAATTTATGTCTCAGAATAGTAGGCCACCTACTTCTCACTCTGGTGGACACTGTGGTAATAATCTTTAAGAGTATGTTTCTTGCCGCAATGCTGTTGGCATCTCCCCCCACCTTTGAAATACCGCACACACAGTCTGCTTCTTTATTTTTGTTAGTCTACTAGCCCGGGGTAGTGAAACGGATTTAGGAACTTGTTACCCCAATAAACTCAAACTAAAGCAGCCTGTCTTTAGAAAGCCTTGATGTAGATTACAGTGCAGTTTGAAACACATGTATCCGAGTTAAGAAAAAGATTACATTGCTCTCATTCAGAACTGCCTAAAATACTGGCCGCATGGTTGCAATCTTCTTTTACAAGTGCTGCAAAGGAAAGAGCGTGGCAGATAGTTCGCTCACGACCCTGGCATTAATCATTCCCCTGAGTGGGGTGTTCTCTGAGATGTCTACGGAGTGCTATGTGCTCACAAAATTAGATTTCAGGATGTAAAATCGAATTAGGAAGTTAATAGAGGATCCACTTTGAAAGAGGACTCTGCTTTAACCATCCTACAAAATAAAAAGTATCCAGGCTTTCTAAAAGCTCCTTCCTGCCCCCAGCCCCACCCCATAAGGAAATAAATAAGACATCACAGAATCCTTAATATCACTGTTTTTTTTTTTTTAATCTGTGACCCAGCTGATGATAAACACCACAGATGTTAGGAAAATCTTTGTAATATGTCATACCATGTACTTTCTCATTCATACTGAAGGGCGGCAGACTATGCCACACTAAAATGTGCCTCTTTGGCATTAAAGATTATCTTGAGCTGAAGGCAAGAGAAAAACAGCAAATGTGGGGACAAGCTTCCTCTGAACTTCCCATCAGCCTCAAGACAGGTCCTCCAAAGGAACTCAACTATCATCAATCCCGCCCCAGGAATTTCATCAGCCAGCGAAGTCCCGGAGAGGAAACTAGAAGTCGACTGCACACCCAGAAGACTGTCACGAACTATCAGGTCTCCTATCTAGTCTAAGTGCCTTTCACCCTTCCTAAAAAATCATTTATTCTCTTCTAAGTGGCCTACATCCTCCTACCCTGCTCTCGTATAAGCTCTCGAATCACACTGATTTTTTTTTTTTTAGTATTCACTCCCCCCATGTCCTCATGCCTATAATATTAATAATTAGTAAGTAGTAATTATTATTTCCTGTTAATCTGTGTGTTGTCAGTTTTTATAGGTCCAGTTGTTAAATGTAGGGGGGTAGAGGAGCATTTTTTCTTCCCAGAATACACTTTATTTTTTTAAAGGAGCACATGAACTGAATGAGCCTGCAGTGTCCGTGGGAGCTCTCCTTCCCTTGCTTCCCCAGCACCCTCTCTGCACACACTGTCATGCACGTCAGTCACTGTCTGCTAACCATGCAGTTTGTTCCTAATATGTAATTCAGTGGGCTATTTTCTTCTTAACTAAGCCTACCTAAAGTGTCACACAGGTCTTAGAAGAATCCCTGTAAAGATACAACTGGGTCAAGTTTTTGCTGCTATGAAAAAGAAAGAAAACGATCCATCTAGTAGATATGACAACTCAGAAGACCTAAAATATTGTTGACTGTATCTTAGGGACATAATACACATTTCTCAACTTGTAATGTGCTCTTCGGGATAGATATATCTTTCTCTTTTAGCCAAACTTCCCCACTGTGATTATTAGCCCATGTTATTGTCCTTTAAATAATCTGGGCCATTAATAAATCTGTAATATGTAAATATGTAATATTAAATGTTCTAAAAAAATTCTGGCAGACCCACAGACCCTTATTAATGTTGTTTGTTATTGTTATAGCGCCATTTTGCTGGCAATTAATTATTACATATCAAATGAGTCAAATCACCATAAATTTTTTCTATTTAAGATGTTAAAAGTATCTAAATATTGTTATTTCGCAAAACAAATATAATTCCCCCACGTAAAGTAATCTACTTTAGAAATCACATACAGTTGAAAATAAAAATAAGTGCTTAAAACCCACGGAGTAAGTGCTTTATTTTCATTGCTTTATCTTGAATAGAAGTTCTGGAAGAAATCATTTAGGTCCAAAAATATTTCTAAGTATGCCTCTATTCTTGACTTTCCTCTAGCATAAGTAATCAAAGTTGGTAGCTGTACGAATTATAAAATCGGGCTGCCTTATGGCCAGTGACGGTTTATTTTGTAAATAGGTAGGTAGTATGTCTGTGATAGAACATAAAGATAGAGACACAGACAATAACACCCATGAGCAAAGTGATATTTCCTACCTTATATGGTTTGGATGGCCAGGCAGACTTGTTATCAATATCCCAGATCAGTATCTCACTTATTCAAAGAACTCTCATTTTTGTGTTACTGTTAAGATTATAAATTTCTAATATTATTTTTTCCTGTTAGGCAACTAATTTCAGTTTGCATTAGCATATTTAATAACTGTGTAGCTCTCTTTGACTCAGTCCTTCTTGAAATCTTCCACTGGTCGAGAAGGAAGGAGGGCACCAGACTGGTTTGGGAATCAGCTAAGAAGCAGGGCAGAAGTGGGGCTGGAGAAGGTGAAGAGGCAGAGATGATCAGAGGAACTCACCACAATAATGGGAAGCCCGGATCTAGAAGCAAGCCAAACATGTGCAAGAATCTTAGTACAAAAACAAAAGCAATAGTCAGAAAAGAAAGTCAAGGGACCAACAGCCCACCATAGTGGCAAGAAGATTACTTTCGTGAAGCATGAGAACAAACAGCAGCCTAAGAAAGAAACACTCCTTGATTTAAGGAGACTCTCCGGAAAATACAGCTGCCATTAGCCCACTCACAGATGGGCGGTGACTCAACACCAGGAGGTGCAAATTCAGATGCCATCAATCTCCCTCTCAGGGATCTTCCAGCCAGAAAAGATATGCCTATTATCATCAAAGGAAAAGGTCCAATAGAACTTTCTATACTTCCTATTGAAGCCCTAAAACTGCCCCCTTTGGTTAAACTGGTATATAAACCTTACCCCTAGGTATTCAGTGAATCACTTTTTGTAGAGTACTTCTGCATGCCCATGAAAGAAACTTCTGTTAATCCATCTCTTATCGATGAATCCACAGGCTCTCAACCAATAGGATGTAAACTGGTAGAGGAAAAGTTTTCCTGCCAACAGAACCTTAGCTGGAAAAGGCCAGAGTAAAATTTTAAGCTAACTATTTAGGACCGAAGAAATAACGAACAAACACTTTTGAGATCAAAGATGGGCAGTGGGATAGGACACACCTCGATTTTGACCTTGCCCTTCAAACATCACTGACATCAACAGGGAGACCGGGGGCTGGGGGTGACATTGGGCGACCACAGATTGAAAGCAAGCAAGAAGACTTAATAAAACAAAGTGAAGACAAAATA
This sequence comes from Ursus americanus, assembly GCF_024610735.1. Classification (NCBI taxonomy): domain Eukaryota; kingdom Metazoa; phylum Chordata; class Mammalia; order Carnivora; family Ursidae; genus Ursus; species Ursus americanus. The sequence continues at coordinate 24,699,257 of NC_142127.1, read as the reverse complement.
AAGCTAACTAGGTACCTAATCTTTTTCTCACAAGTCTTTTAAACGTAGTTTACAATGCTTAAGGCATTAATATGCACCCCTTTTCTGAATCATCTCACGAAAAATGGGTAGAAGGCCTTAAGATTATGTCATTTTCTACTGTCACAAGGTAAAATATAAAACTGAAAGTTAACAACAATAGAAGGGTATTACGACAGAAAGGCACTTTCCTGGAATATAACTGTAAAGTCTTGAAAATAATCAACCAGTCTAATAAAGTAGGGTAATCACAGAGAGATGAATAGGATAGCCAGGCAGCATCTCTTTTAAATGCCTGAAGGATAAAAATGCACACCCTCGCTGAATGTCCAAGAGGCAAGGACACTCTCTAAAGTTCAAATTCAATCTAATTCTCTGCTCTCTTTTATATTAAGGGCAAAAATGAATATTAACCATTTTTATTAAGTATGACCCTCATTTTTTAAATACTAAAACCTGCTAGTGCAAAATGCTTCCAAATGTGGTGATATTTATTTTTCAATTTATGCATACAAGTTATGCAGATACAGTTATAACAGGTGTAATAAATTATATAAACCTCTATGATTTTTGCATTGAGTTGAGAATTTATATTCTTAACCACTGAAATTAGAACTTTACAGTGTTATCTGATGCCTGTGGTAGGAATCATTAGCACAGTCAGTGTTAAATAAACTTTAAAAAGAGGTGCTGTTCCCAATATGAAGACCAGTGGCATGAAACTAAAGAAAGAAGATGACACTTAAGAGTTTGAATGAGAGCCAAATATCTCGGTCCGAGTTCTTACCTGATTTAGCTCCATTTTTCTGCATTTTTTTTCTGACCTTCGGGTTTGGCCTCCTCCTCCTACCTATTTTCAGATTCTAATATTCAGCATATATTTAAAAAATATTTCTACTCATTGTTAATATTTTTCTTTTTTTTTAAATTGAAGCATAATTAACATACAGAGTTCATCTGTTTCAGGTGTACAATATAGTGACTCAACAATTCTCTACATTACTCTGTGCTCATCATGGTCAGTGTACTCTAATCCCCTTCACCTGTTGCACCCATCCCCCCACCACTTCCCCTCTGGCAACTATCAGTTTGTTCTCTTTAGTTAAGAGTCTTTTTTGGTCTCTTTTTTTCCTCCAATGTTCATTTGTTTTGTTTCTTAAAATTCCACAAATAAGTAAAATCATATGGTATTTGTCTTTCTCTGACTTATTTCACTTAACATTATACTATCTAGATCCATCCACATTGTTGCAAATGGCAAGATGGCAAGATTTCATTCTTTTTTATGGCTGAGAAATACATATATATATTACTCAGTACACACACACACACACAGACACACACACACATCTTCTCTATCCATTCATCTATGGATGGACACATGGGTTGCTTCCATATCTTGGCTATTGTACAAAATGCTGTGATAAACATAGGCATGCATACATCTTTTCAAATTAGTGCTTTTGCTTTGTTTGGGAAAATATCCAAGAGTGGAATTACTGGATCATTTAGTAATTCTATTTTAATTTTTTAAGGAACATACTGTTTTCCACAGTGGTTGCACCAGTTTGTACTCCCAGCAGTGCATGAGGGGTCCTTTTTCTCCACATCCTTGCCAACACTTGTTATTTCTTGTGTTTTTTATTTTAGCCATTTGATTTGCATTTCCCTGATGATTAATGATGTTGAGCACCTTTACCTGTGTCTTATTTTTAATATTTTAAATATTTTTTAAAAATTAAATAATGCTAAATTTTTACTAGTTAAAAGTATTTTTTTTAATAGTTCTAGTTTCAGCTTTATTAGTAACTACCGAGGAAGGCTACAAGCACATGAAATTAAGTTATCTTCCTAAAGGGATTTACAATATGGTTGAGAGTATGAAGCTAATGAAAATAGATACCTCTACACTGCCTATTCCCCAGCAGTGATTATTAATACAATGGGCAGTTGGGGAGAGATCATCAGCATGGTTGAGAAGGTTGGGATTAAGGAAGGTAAGCATCCAAAGAAGCAGGGAATGTGGGGGATTTCTTAGGCAGAAGAGTAAAAGTAGAACAGAAGATATGGAGGAAAAAATGGATTTAAGATTTCAGATTCTTGCAGGTTGAAGAAGCCTGCTTAGCTAAGCCCAAATGGAGCATCTTCTCAATAAATAAACATACTCAGTTTGGGGAGGGCAGTACCTTCTACTCCACTAACCCGCAACAATTTTTATTTCCTTATTTATAAAAATCAGTGTAAGAACAACTCATGAAAACACTGAATTGAATTCTAAGTTTTAACTCCCTTATTAGCCATTAAATAAATAAAATAAAAATGATTACATATAATTTAGATGCATCAACTTGGGAGAGGGACTTATTTTTTTCTAATATTGCGAAAGTTTTCTCTTGACTGTCACTAACTTGCCATATGACCTTATTTACTGATCCTTAGTTATGTTATCAATAAAATGAGAGTACTGAATGACATGATTCCTAAGGTTCCTCTATGTCTAAACTTCTAGGAGTCTACTGAACACCTTGCCAAGTACTATATAGCCTAGAGGGATTTGAAGGGATACATGCAACCCGATGTTTACAGCAGCATTATCAACAGTAGCCAATTATGGAAAGAGCCCAAATGTCCAACAAATAATGAATGGATAAAGAAGATGTGGCATATCTATACAATGGAATATTACCCAGCCATCAAAAAGAATGTAATCTTGACATTTGCAATGAAGTGGATGGGACTAGAGAGTATTATGCTAAGCGAAATAAGTCAGTCAGAGAAAGACAAATACCATATTTCATTCATTCATATGTGGAACTTAAGGAACAAAACAAATGAACATCAGAGGGAAAAAGAGAGAGAGAGAAGCAAATCAAGAAACAGACTCTTAACTATAGAGAACAAACTGCAGGTTGTTGGAGGGGAGATGGGTGGGGGGATGGGTTAAATAGGTGATGGGAATTAAGGAGGGCACTTGTCCTGATGAGCACTGGATGCTGAATATAAGTGATGAATCACTAAATTCTACATCAGAAACCAATATTGCACTGCATGTTAACTGGAATTTAAATAAAAATCTGGAGGAAAAACAATAAAGTTCTTATATGAGATGTCAAAATGATAGCTTTTGAGATAATACTTACATTTTGGCCCACTTATCTAGTTCTTCTTCCAGATATGTTTTAACCATTTTTGGTTGAAGGCCAAGAGAATTTCCCAAGAAATAGATGGCGTTTTCATCCTTACTCACTAAAGATAAATCAACTGAAACAGAAAGAAATGAAAAAAAATGCTTATTCAATTAATTAACCTTCTTCCATGTGGCATTGTTAATCCAGTACAAATAATTAACATAATTAACTTCAATAAGGATAATAAATAACTTATAATTCTTCCCAAGGATAATATCAAGTTTTCAGAGAAACAATATTTTATTTTCTTATTTTAAAATATAATTTACATTTATAGAGACTTTTGTTGAGATCTCTCATATTTATTGTGCTCCACGAGGAAGTCTAAATTAGCGACTATTCCCAATCATAAATAGATGAAGGCAACAGAAAAAAGTTAGCGTAATTTTCATAGGAAGTGTATCATCAGCCCTTTTAGTCATACTAGAAGGTTACCAGAGTCCAGGCACATACTAACCTTCTGCAGTAACTGGTGTTGTAGGTAAGGCAAATGAAAAAATCTAAATGAATATTTACATATCTGAAGTACAAACATAGGATTTACACATTTTTTCACTCTGTATCTCTATATACATATAATATATAACCAGGCAGAACATTTGTAGCTATGTCTTATTCAAATAAATCAAAATTTTATGGTCTATCTTACAACTCTCCCTTGACAGCAACCAATGCAGTTTTATTAGCAAACCAATCCATGTTTGAAGACTAAACATGTTCTGTGAGTGTCAGCCCCATCCACGACCCAGCATGAGCAGCCAATCACCCACATCTCTGCTCCCATTGTCTTGTCTTGTTCTTTCACTGCTGATGCTTTTACAGACAAATACATAGTGGGCTGCTTATATTTAGAAAGTCATTTTTGAAGTGTGTTCAATGTGAGAGAACAGCAGAATTGTAAACTAAATTATCTTGTCCCATGCCAGACAAAAGTATGGTTCCCCATCTCCTTTCACTACATTCCTCTTACTTGGTTGTTTGTTTAAAAAGTCTCAAAGCACATCAACTGGCATTATCTGAGAATTCAATCGGCATTGTGTAATGTGGCAGAATACAGTATCCAGAAAACGTGTTCTATAAAACTCCACAAGAATGAAGAGAAAGCGTACCTCTCCACCTTAGTCCCATTGGGTCTGTATAACATGAGAGATAAGCAGAACTTTAAGCTTTGGCTTCACTTATGCCAGAAAAATGTAAGGTTGTTATTAGAAACTGATGTTCTTGGCACTGCTGGGGTGCAGGAGTACACGCTCTACACTAAAATAGGGCATCTTGGCATACTGAGCATTTTAAGCTGAGGGGATTTGAGAAATGGCATGTGCGAGGACGACTTTCCCTCAGGAGGTCATAAAAACCATGATGTGAGAGGTGCCCTCCCTATCCACCTTCATCTCCAAGACACTGAGAGGAATGCAAGGAACAGGCCTTACCGTTTCCCCCAGTGTACTGCACTCGGGTCATACCCTTTGCTATTTGTCACATTTTCCCATGAGTGTCCACTCTTCATCAAACCTAGCATGAAAAAAACTCAGGTTTAACTGTGTCTTCGGGTCTTCATTTACTTTTGAAGTCTCCCCTCCGTGTAAAACTTGTATTTAAAATATATATATATATATATGCTTTTATCCTGTTAATTTGTCTTTTGTGACAGGCCTTTGGCCTAGAACTTAGAAAGGCAGAGGGAAAAGGTAGTCCTCAATTCCCTAGAGCAGCACTGTGTGCTAACAGAAAACAAGGACGAGGCCTCCAAGAGTTGAAGGAAAAGCGTGTGAACGAAGCTGGTGAAACTGCTTTCCTTAAGACTGAGAGAATGAAGGACTGTACCCTCTGCAACTGAAGATCCCAGGGGTGATAGAAGTAGCTCTGCAGGTGTGGCTGGGGACTAGGTAAGAGACTGATGGGAAGGACAGGCTGCTGCCACGGAAGCCACCTGCCCTCGAACAGCCACAGAAGCTGGGGTGAGGGGGAGCAAGACAGTTCATCTTCACCTCACAGACCTCTTCCTCAGATACCAAGAAGCCTCCAAAAATGTGCGGACCCCTAGGAAGAACAAAGGCAAATCCCCAAATAAAGGAACCAAGATTTTCCATCAAATCTGGGAGCTGTCCAATTTGATTCCTTTTTTAAAAAAAATGAAAAACTGTACCATTTTTATATCTCCAGTGTGGGACTGCAAATTATACTCATTACTGCGTATTTTAATTGATGTCACATGGCTCAAATTTGAACTAAGTATTTAATTAAGTACAGTAACCCAAACCATTAGGAAGATATTAATGTCTTTTTAATTGCACCAAATAAAAGATCCTCCTCCTCCTAGTGATCCGTCATTTCTCTGAATGCGAAGAAACACTGGGAACGGGTTTACTTTACTGTTGGATTCTGCCGAATAAATTATGAATATGCCTTATTTTTCTCACACCACTGCCCTTCCAACAAGTTTTACTTAAGACACATTCATCCACCTGTGTGGTATCTCCTGTAGGTCCCACAACTGTAGGTACCCCCCCCCCCCCCCCGCCCAGAACTGCTATATTGGTTTCTTTTCTTGGAGAAACAGAAGAATGAAGCTAGCAATGTCAGAAGGACTACTGGAACCTAAGGTTGGAGAGAACCACCTCCCATCTTCCTACATACCTACTGTACAACCATGGCCCTCCCCAACCATGGCCCTCCCCCTACATACCTACTGTACAACCATGGCCCTCCCCCTACATACCTACTGTACAACCATGGCCCTCCCCAACCATGGCCCTCCCCCTACATACCTACTGTACAACCATGGCCCTTCCCTTGCCAGTAACCAACTATGAGAAAGAGTAGTTATGATAGTTCAGGGAGAAGGGATGCTGTGGGGAGGAGATACGGGACTCGAGTGACAACCTTAAAGAGCCCTTGAGAATATTGAGAAGGCCCTCAGATAGCTGCTGTACAAAGACTACATCACACACATAAATATTTATAATTATATGGTTCAAATTTGTTTCCCCCTTTCCCCTTTTTCCCTGTTTACTCCTTACTGTTCATTGTAACCCAGCATCTCTTTCCATATTTCATGTATGACAGGGATGGAAAATAAGCTGAACATGGCATTCCCAAATTGTGATCAGCTTTTGGATCTTCTTCAATGACAGCATCTATCTTTATTCCCTGAATATTAGGAGTTATTCTGCATTTGTGCCAAGAGGACCCCACTGCATTAGTTAGGATACCCATTATTTGCTGGACCTTAGGGTCAGCCATGACTCATCCTGAAAATTACGTGAAATTTTATTGATTGTTACATCAATTACTACTGATCATCATCAGCTGCAGCTTTATAGCCAGAGCCCAAGTCTAGAGTCTTCTGGAATATACCCATGACAATGGGTGGGCTTTAGAGGAGAACATACTTCCTAGTCTTCAGTGCCTGTGGTTTGGCTATTATACGTCTTGTGGATTCTGGTGTTAATATTCCATTTAATGACCTTTCTGAAAACATTGTCTTCCAAAATCTAGTCAAGACTGACATAAACCAGTCATTCTTTTTCTTCAGGACATTCTCTCTCTCTTTTTTTAAGATTTTATTTATTTGAGGGGCTCCTGGGTAGCTCAGTCGTTAAGCGTCTGCCTTCAGCTCAGGGCGTGATCCTGGTGGTCTGGGATCAAGCCCCACGTCAGGCTCCTCCACTGGGAGCTTCCTTCTTCCTCTCCCACTCCCCCTGCTTGTGTTCCCTCTCTCCCTGGCTGTCTCTCTCTGTCGAATGAATAAATAAAATCTTTAAAAAAAAAAAAGATTTTATTTATTTGAGAGAGAGCATGTGAGAGAGTGCGTGAGAGAGCGAGCGAACACAAAGGTGGGGGGGCAGAGGGAGAGGGAGAAGCAGACTCACCACTGAGCATGGAGCCCAACACCAGGCTCAATCCCAGGACTCCAGGATCATGACCTGAGCAGAAAGCAGATGCTTAACTGACTGAGCCACCGAGGCATCCCAGGACACTCTCTTTTAACAACTTTTTTTTTTTTTTTAGCATATTGAGGATTTGATGTTCTGCCAAAATATGTATCTTAGAAATGACGGCATGCATATTTCTCTTCTTTGAAGGAGTTGCCAATTTGCACATAAGCTTTTGTAATTTCTCAATATTCCTCTTGGGTTTCTCTCTTACTTCAATGGCTTTTTCACAAAGGACATTAGGAGCTTACTGTAATCTCCCTTTTCAAAATAAACTTTTGTTTTATTAACACATGTTATTTTGGTGGGTCCCAAATTTTGGTTAAGTCATAATGATTCAGGACTGTAACTAAATTTTTTTTCCCCAATTTTTCTTCTTTTAGTGTCTTTGTTTCTTTTTTTCAGGAAGATGTTCCTCCATTAGATTTGGCTCCATCCCATTTTAGGGATGAAAATGTAAATAAAGCGTCTCAGCGGCTTCCTCTTGACCCATACTGTTTCAATATCTACTACTCTGAGAAAATACTGAGAGGTGTCATGATTGAGGCACCCTGTGATTTTGTGTCCAGACCAGACTATCTGCTACATTTGCTCAGTTTTGTCCCCTTGTAGGCAGTACCCCTAAGCAGTGATCCTTTTCTAGTCAGGGCAAGGCAAGCTTTTTCTGTAAAGAGCCAGAAAGTAAATATCTGTGGTCCATACAATCTGCTGCAATGACCCATTTCTGTCACTAAAAGCATAAAAATAGCCATAGACAATATATAAACAAATAAACGTGACTGTGTTCTCACAGAATGTTATTACAAAAACTGTTTTCTGATCCTGGTCTTATGGTCATTCTCCAAATTCCAGCACAGACTGGGCATGTTGAAAGAGTGCACGAATTTCCTTTACAGTAAAGTTTCCATCTTCTGTAAATACCCTCTGAGCTGGGAATATCTGCTTCCTGTTGAGACAGAGAAACTAAATGAACCCCATGAAAAAAAGCCATTTTCTTCCCCTTTTCTCCAGCTTCCGTTATTACTATGATGGGTACCCTCACCCTACTCTACACATGCCTTGTAATGCAAATAGCATAGGTCCTCCTTATAAAGGACAAAGAGATAATGCTACACACAGAGATAACGCTATCTTTGGAGTCCTCCAGCACAATAGTTAACATCTAAGGAGGGACCAGGTGGGGCCCTCATCAATGTTCTCCAAGACCACTGACTTCAAACACCTTGACATAAGACCCTGGCTTCAGGGAATGAGTGACTTACGAAAATGACACATGGACTTTGTCTTCGTTCTGACCATTTCTTGGATACATGAGAGGACACATGCACCAGACCGCAATCCCCAGTAAAAACTCCAGACTCAAACAAAAACAAGACTCATGCTCTTTTCCTTTCTGAGTCTCCGGGATGCACCCTCCATCTCTCTCTATATATTCAATAAACTCTTTTACTTCCTGCTGGCTCATGTTTGATTTCCATCCTGCCTGAAGTCAAGACCCTCTTGGCTAGTCCTGTGGGACCCCTTCTCGGTGTCCTCCGACTGACCTGCAAACATCACTGGTATAAATCCTTTGTATTAGAAGCGAGGGCTTCTGTAAAAATCCCAGAAACTGAGTGGTTACACAATAGAAATATATTATTTCTAGAAGGCTAGAAGTCCAAATCTAGGGGTGGGCAGTTTGTTCCATCTGAGGTCTATGAGGGAAGGGCGTATCCTAGGTTTCTCTACTTGACATGTCAGTGCCTCTCCATATTCACAGGTGCTCTCCACACATGATGCCTGATGCCCATGTATCTTTCCATCTGTCTCTGAATTTCCCCTTCTTGTAATTCATATCGTATTAGGGCTCACCCTAATGACCTCAGTTAACCTTGAATAAGGGACAGGTGGGGCTAGGTAGGGAGAGATAGATAGGGGGCTATGTGATCAGGCTCACAGAAATCCCAAAAATGTGCAGGTGTGGGGAAACCAGAGATAAGGGAACAAACTGGACCACCCTGCCCTGGGCCTGTTGGGTGGTTTTTTTTTTTTTTTTTTTAAGATAATCACCTGTCACCAACAAAGAATAATCAGACCCTAAAAACAAAGTGTTATCACTAGTCCTTGCTCAATGGTGATATCAATAGAGATGTTAAAAGAATTTAAGTTCCCTGGTTAGCTTTCTATAAAAGACCAGCCCTAAAAGCCCTCCAGACAAGAGGGATCCCTCTCACTCTTGAGAGCTTTTGCTGTATCTTCACTCAATAAACTTCTATTGCTTTACTCACTGTTCTCTGTCTGCAAGATTCATTCTTGGACTCCATGAGACAGGAACCTAGCTCTCCTGCTTCAACCTGACTGACTACATCCATATGTAAAGACTCCATCTCCAAATAAGGTCATGTTCTGTGGTACTAGGGGTTATAACTTCAACACATTCTCTTTTAGGAGACACAATTCAACCCACATATCCTCCTTAACAGTACACTTGGTTAAAACAGGCCTCACCTAAATTGGGCATTAAGTCAACATTTCAAGGGCCATTTGTCTGGAAGTCTCATTTCTTCACAAAGGTTGCTTTTGTAGAGCTCACGATTCTGGAAATTCCCTTAATTGATTCTAAGTAACATTTTACTGCATCAAAAATGTCCATCACTCTAGACCTTATTTTCTTACTCTCTAGTTTATTTGTATGTTCCAAGACTAACCCATTTTTGCTTCTTAAATTCAAATCAAAATTTCAACATCACTTCAAATTTAAAGTTTCTCCCACTCTCAGCTCAGGTCTGATCTAATTTTTTTAAAAATGTAGTTTGGAACAAAGCAGTATGTCTATTGTAGGCTCTCCCCCTCCTCCTTGTTCCTCACTGCTGCTGCCTTCAGTCCCTCCAATGGAGTGAGGAAATAAATAATAGAGGCAGGAAAACAATCTGGCTTTGGTTCCTTTATATTATTAGTAGCCCTTTCCCTTAGAACATACTTTTTATGGGTCCTTTAGAATTTCTTCCCCACTGGAGTCCTCCAGCCTCCAGCTGCCTGACGTAGTTCATGTGCACTCCAGCTGCTAACTTTGATCCTACTTGCTACCACCACCTCCCACCTCTGGACAGCGTATGTCAAGATTCTTTCTGCTGATGTTACCATAAATCAGCAAGCAGTTTTCTCAGGTAGGGTCCTTTTGGAATGATTTAAATTCAAGCTCACTTAACTGAAAAGAAATATGACCCCTTAATATAGTAATTGATGGCATGCTAATGAAGCTATTCTAAATTTTGAGTTATAACTAGTCTATTTTTTTAAATTTTATTTATTTATTTGAGAGAGAAAGAGAGCAAGAGCATTGAGCAGGGTGAGAGGCAGAGGGAGAAGCAGGCTCTCTGCTGATCAGAGAGCCCAACGTGGGACTGGATCTTGGGAGTCCAGGATCATGACCTGAGCCAAAGGCAGACACTTAACTAACTGCCTGAGCCGCCCAGGAGCCCGAGTTGTAACTATTTTCAAGTCTTGAGTAAAGTTGCCTTCCACGAATAAATATACTCAGTATGTCTGGAGCATCCAATTAATGTTATCAAAGTTGACCAAATAATAATGCAATTGCAAATACATTGTTGGATACAAGTAGCAGCTGTTTTCTTTGAAAGAGATAAACTATTATGTATTTTTAAAATCACACATATGGAGGTATAATACTTTTTAAACTAGTTATGATCATCTACTCATGAAATGATAATTTAAAACACAGATTACAAAAATAGATATTCATGATCTTTATATATTTTATTTGGATTTATGTACTATTTATCATATCAGGAGCTTTAAAAAAATACAGTGCTTAGCCTTGATTCAGAGATGCCGATTTAACTGGTCTGATGTGGGGCCTGGATACGACATAGTTCTAGAATCTTTCCAAATCATTCCTTATGTGGCCACATTTCACAAGGCCTGGCACTACCCCCTTATTAAAAATGAAACAAAACCAAAACTGAGATTTCTCAAGTTTAACTGAATTACTGAAGGTCACAGAAGATACCTTACTTTTAACTTAATATAGCAACTGGTTATTGTAATTTATAATTTAAAGTATTTTAAAACTCAAGAATAAAACACATGTGAAATCATTCAAAAGCAAAGTTAGTAGAGTAATTATAAAGTGATTCTATTTTTTTCCTTATTATAAAGAGAAAAACCTAGAAGTAACCCTCTGATTTGACTGAAAACAAACATAAATTCCAAAGATTTTAAAAATGACTTGTTTATGTAAAGAACGTCTAAAATAACCTTATATTTTTAAATTTTCTCATTTTTTTGAAGATTTTATTTAAGATTTTTATTTCTTTATTTGAGAGACAGGTTGTAGGAACAGAGGGGAGGAGGCAGAGGGAGAAGCAGCAAACTCCTCACTGAGCAGGGAGCCTGATTTGGGGCTCGATCCCAGGACCCTGAGATCACAACCTGAGCCAAAGGCAGATGCAGATGCTTAACTGCCTGAGCCACCCAGGTGCCCCTGTTTTTAAAGATTTTATTTGAGAGAGTGAAAGCACATGCACCCACAAGCAGGAGGGAGACAGATAAGCAGACTCCCCACCTAGTTGGGAGCCCAAGCAGGGGCTGGATCCCAGGATCTCGAGATCATGACTTGAGCCAAAGGCAGATACTTGACCAACTGACCACCCAGGAGCCCCTCTAAACTTTTTATAAAAAGGAGTTCAAGTGGTAATGGTTTTGTTTATAAGGTGGCAGTGTCCATCTTTGTTATGTCTGCCATTGGGGGTACTATATGCACATAAACCAACATTAAATGGGAATGTCAATATGTGAAAAGTAGTAAGTCTAAATATTTCCTTTCAGGGGGTGCCTGGGTGGACCACCTGGTTAAGCGGTTTAAGTGTCTGCCTTTGGCTCAGGTCACAACCTCCGGGTCCTGGGATCCAGTCCTGAATCCGGCTCCCTGCTCAGTGGGGAGAGTATGCTTCTCCCTCTGTTCCCTCTCCCTCTCCAAATAAATAAATAAATAAATAAATAAATAAATAAATAAACAAACAAATAAATAAATCATTTCCTTTCAGCATTACAAATTCCTTTTTAGTTTGTTCTCTATAATTTTAATGTTTATTATCAGATTATTAGGTATTTATTCATTAGAATAAAAGACTAGTTTGTTAACATATTCTCCTCTAATTTTTTTTGAAAATAAATTTCCTTCTTTTTAAATATAGTTAGTTTTAATTGATGTTTTTCTCTTGAATAAGAAAATTCCACATCCTGTTTCACTTCAGAAGTGGCTAAGATTTTAGCATACTATGACTGTCCATTTGATAAATCTGAGCTAAGTTTTTTATTTATTTTAAACAAGAAATTTTGTTCTCAAATTTAAAGAAGAAAGGAAAAATTTTAAAAAGACCCTCCTGAAAGCTGTACAATGTTTTCGAAGATTGGTGAACATGGAATTATTGCTGATTTTATTATAATCAGTAATGGAAAGCAGAGAGATTCAAGTTGTGTTTGTTTCATTTGTGTTTTGATTATTTGGAACCCTGGTAATACCAAGAAGATTATAAGCAGGTAACATGAATTTATTGGATAGGAACAGTCTAACTGCAAAATTGTCTCAATCTAAATACTTGTGGTACTATTATGTTGGGTTTTGGTTGTTGTTATTCTTGTTGGCAATACTGAATTGAATCTTGACAATTTGGAATACTGCTTAACTGGGATTGATGCTTAAGTCTATAAATCTCTTGAGACCACAGTCCTCTGAGGAACTAGGTAAAAATTTTATAAATAAACAAATCATCTCCAGGGGCACCTGGGTGGCTTCAGTGGGTCTTGATTTTCGCTCAGGTCATGGTATCAGTGTCTTGGGATTGGGCCCCACATTGGGCTCTGTGCTCAGTGTGGAATCTGCTTGAGATTCTCTCCCTCCCTTTTGCCCCTCCCTCCATTTTCACATAACCCCCCCCTCTCTAATAAAGAAATAAATCTTTAAAAAAAATAATAAACAAATAATTTCCAGATGCAAACTAATGGGGGCCAAGACATCACTTTTATGATGATAATGACACATAGAGTACTGCATTTCAAAATGCCCAAGGACCAGAGTTCTGGTTCTGGTCATCAGAATGAAACAACTTGCTAAAAAAAAAAGATTTTAAAATAAATGTTCTTTCTTTTAGGTATAGTTTTAGACTTAATGTTTTTTTTCTTGAACCACAGAAAAACAGCTCTTGCCTTCTATACTTTAGAAAAATCTAAGACACAATTTGACATGGAGAAGTACATTCTGACACACTGAATGTTGACTAAAATGCACCAAGTAGCATTTTAGAATCTGAGGAGTTTGAAAAATAAATGGTAATAAGTATACTGGGGAAGAAAACCAGAATTTGAAATACCACCAACTGGCACTGAGTTTCTTATTTTCCTTCTACTTCTGAGAAATCTCTCAGGGCTTACTTTCAAAGACAGCCAGAAACTCCAAACTATGTAGTTGAGTGTGAACTCTAAGAACTCCAAGAGAAGCCTACTATGCCTATCTCTGGTTGGAGTTGTAGAGAATCACTAAGGGCCTGAGGGGGGTGGGGGGGAGAGAAAGAGAGAGAGAGAAATCTTGTTGCTGTTTCCTTTTCTCTTTCATTTTTCAGTTCTCTTTCATGGTCATCACTAGTCAATCCTGTGACAGTGGTGGCAGTTATAGGGACAGTGGCTGCACAGGCGTCCAAATCATGGAGACAGGAAACCTTTCTCTCTCACCAGAGGAAGAATGGTTCTAAGAATATTGGATACCTCTAGCTGTTTTGCTCTCTGTGCCCTCTTGCTTCTGGGCACTGAAGACAAGCATAGTCATAGGAAGTGCATTAAAAAAAAAAAAAAGGATAAATTAAAGTCTCAGTTTTATACCCAGAGGAAGAAAATGAAGATGGGCCCCTGGGAACAGGAAATTGTTAGGCCTATTGAGAGCTTAAGAAAATGATCATATAAAGTTGTACAGGAACTTCTGAGCTCACTCCTGCCTGAATGGATCTAATCCTAAACAGTATTACTAACAAGATTGTCAGAACTGAAGCTAGATCCTAAATTGGTGATTGAGTGTCACATACACAGGACAAATCCAAAAAACACTGCAAAAACTTTGAAAACCAAATTAACATTGGAACCACCATCCACAGAAGGAGGGGTAGGAACTTGCAAACACCTTATCTAGGTAGGTTGCTCGCTAAAGCAAACCAAAGGAAACAAAAAATACTAAATTCTTGACAGGATTTAAAAAGAAAAAAGACTTATAAGGTAATATCAAAATGTCTAGATGCAATCTAAATTTATTCAACATAAGAGGAACCAGAGTAATCTCAACCTGTTTTAATGGAAAAGAAAACCAATGGACATCAACTGCAAGACAACACAGGTATTTCCATTATCAGACATAGTCCATAGGTAGCTATTATAATTATAATCCAAGATGTAAGGAAAAACACTTTTGAAATGAATAAAAAGAAAGTTTCAGCAAAGTAAAGTATTTTGAAAAGAAACAAACTGAAACTTCGGAACTACAAAATACAATAAATGAAATTTTGAGAAATTCCAAAATGGACTCTTTTTTTTTTTTTAAAGATTTTATTTATTTGACAGAGAGAGACAGCCAGCGAGAGAGGGAACACAAGCAGGGTGAGTGGGAGAGGAAGAAGCAAGCTCCCAGCAGAGGAGCCTGACATGGGGCTCGATCCCAGAACACCAGGATCACGCCCTGAGCTGAAGGCAGACGCTTAACGACTTAGCCACCCAGGCGCCCCCCCAAAATGGACTCTTAAAAGACAGCTGAGCAGATGGAGATGGCAAAGGAAGAGTCAATGAACTTACAGACAGATCAACAGAAATCACCCAATTTGTACATCAGGAAAAAAAAAGAAATTGTAAGAAAATGAACACTGTCTCAAGGATATGTAAGCCAATATCAAAAGATATAATATTTGTATTATTAGAACACTGGAAGGAAAGGAAGAAAGAATGAGATGCAAAAATGTTTTAAGAAATAATGGTTGAAAACTCCTTAAACTGGTCAAAAATTTAAACTTACAAACTTAAAAATCTCAGTGAACTCCAAGGAGAATAAACTCAAATAAATGCATGGCCAGACACATTATAATCAAACTGCCGAGAATTAAAGACAAAGTCTTTGAAGAAACCAGAAGAAAATAGTCCTTTGCTTACTGGGGGCCAATAATTCTACTGACTATAGTTTCTCATCAAATACCATGAAGGATAAAAACCAACAGAACAAAATTTTTAAGAAGTGACTGAAACAGGGTCACCTAGGTGGCTCAGTCAGTTAAGTGCTGGGCTCTTGATTTTGGCTCAGGTCATGATCCCAGGGTCGTTGAGATGGAGCCCTGTGCTGTGCTCCGGGCTGAGCATGGAGTCTACTTAAGATTCCCTCTCCCTCTCTATCCCCCCCCCTTGCTCTCTTGCTCTCAAAAGAAAGAAAGAAAGAAAGAAAAAAAGAAAGAAAGAAAGAAAGAAAGAAAGAGAAAGAAAGAAAGATGAGAGGAATTTCTTTCAGGTGAAAAGAAATAATATTTGAGAGAAATTTGGACTCTAGGAATGAAGGAAGAACAACAGAAATAGTAAATATCTTAAAATATATATATAATACAGTTTTAAATATTGAAAAGAAAAAATGGTAGCATTACCTGATTAGGTTTTTAGTGTTTACAGATGTGATATATATGACAACTATGGCATAAAAGAAGAAGGTAAAGAGAATTATCTAATTATGCACTGGTAAATTTTTTACATCTTCTTTGACATGATAAAATACTTCTAAATCAACTAAAAAGTTTTAATATATATTTAGTATATATTAATATATTATACATATTATGTAAATTTTAGAGTATATGTGTTTTTAATCTCTAGAGCAACCATTACAAAATTTACGCAAAAGTTATAATCCAAAATTCAATATATGACTTTACGTGATACCAAAAAAAATCATATGATCAAAGAAAAGGCAAGAAAGGGGAAAGAGAAAAATGAAAAACTGACACAGAAAGCAAATAATAAAATGGTAGATCTAAATTTAAACTTATTAGTAATTTATTAAACATAAAGAGTCTTAAACACACCAATTGAAATTCACTGCCAGACTGAATTTAAAAAAAGAGATCCAGGGCAACCCTCTCAGGTCCCCTCCCTCCTCGGGAGCTTTGTACTATCGCTCAATAAATCTTGCTTTTCTGACCCCCCCCAACAAAAAGAGATCCAACTATGTTCTGTCTATAGGTCGACCGTCTATTTTTCAACTGCAATGATGTAGGTAGGTTAAAATAAAAGGGTGTAAAAAGGTATGCCAAGCAAACACTCATCAAAATGAACCGAGATCAGTATATTTGTATCAGACAAAGTAGACTGCAGAGAAAACAAATTATCCCTGGTAAAGTAGAACATTACATAATGAAAATGTATCAATTCAACAAGAAGATATAACAGTCTCGACTGGGAATGCATGGAACAAGGGAGTTATTTCTCCCAGTTAATGGTTTATTCAATGAATAATGATTTCAGGTTTATTCAGTGAGTACTTAAAATATTCTCTTCTCCTTTTTCACTTCCAGTGCTTTTACTTGGATTTTTACAGTTCCCTTTGGATTTCTGCAAGAGTATTTTAATCATTTCCTTAATTCTATTTTTGCCCTCTTCAATATGATTCTACATTGTTGATGAAATGATATTAGTAACATTAATATACAGTTTTGTGGTTCCAAGCTGAAGTATTTTTCACAGCCACGTATAAACGCAGCAGAAATTTCAAAAATCACAGCAGCGAAATGCATGTGTATGCACACACACAAGCACACAATAACAGATTCTCTAATTCATCAGCAACTATGCTTTCTTTTGCTGTGTCTTTGCAAATGCTGTTCTTTTTGAGGGATAAGACCTCATTGACCACCTCCATCCCAGGGTCTGCCTAGATGACTCCAACTCATACACAGAGAAATATGACAGTCCCTGCTTTCAGGGAGCAAATAGTCTAATACAAAAGGAAAGACAAGATGATAAGCCCATGAAATTGCAGAATATAAGTGCAATGAGAAGTTCAAAGTATATACAAAATTAAACTTTTAACTATGAAATGCTCTTATTTTTCTTATAGAAATTAGATATACACAGTCATAAATATATGTCTTCTCGAAGTTGGATAAAGCCTTTATTTAACATGCTAGCTTCCGTTAAATAAAGGATTCTAGTTTATGCTGAAAAGCATACTTTCCCACATTTCATTCACTGATACTTCATACTTGTCACTAACTTCTGAGCCTAACAATAGTTGAACTGAAGAGGCTCTATTATATTACATGGAACCCCTGGAGACAAACTCAAGCATGGCAGTTTTCTATGTCAATTTTATCTAACAAGATAATATCACAGAGTCACAGTAATAGTAGATCTTATTTGGATAGCATTCAATTTAACTTATTAAAGTTGGCTGACAATTTACTCATCTTTCCTGGATATTTGATAAAATTGAAAGAGGGGAATATCTGAGTATGAAAGAAACAGCGATAAAAATACTGTTGAAATAATTTTCTAGGCCCAAGATGGAGCTGCTTCTGCCTAGGATGGCCCATCAACAAATTTAGGAATCTTAGGAACAAATTGAGCGCTGCAGGAGGGGAGGGAGGTGGGGGATGGGGTACCTGGGTGATGGACACTGGGGAGGGTATGTGTTGTAATGAGCACTGGGTGTAAGACCGATGAATCACAGACCTTTACCCCTGAAAACAGATAATACATTATATGCTAATTAATTGAATTTAAATTTTAAAAAATAGTAAGAAAAAATAAAATAAAAAAAAATAAAAACAAAAACAAAACAAAAAAAATTTTTTCTTGCATCTCCGCCAAACCAATGTATCTTATGGAATTATCCAATATCATCTCAGAGATTTAGGAACAAGGATTTTCCAAACAGGAATAAATTCAAGAAATTTAGACAGGTCTTTCCAATATTTATGTCTTGCATGTTCCTTCCTTTCTTCCTTTTTCTTTGTGCATGCAAGTATGTGCGCATGCGTGAGTGTGTGTGTGTGTGTGTGTGTGTGTGTGTGTGTTATTTTGGGGGCATGGTCTTTAGAATAAAGTTGAACATAAGTGTAATACCAGCTGAGTAAAAATAATTTTGACCCTTTTCTCTAGCAACAGCTCAAAAACCATCTAAGAGTAGGGGGGGGAGAAACAACTTATTCTTATTTTGATAAAAAGCTCTTAGAAACCCTGAGCAGACATTATATTTAATGGCAGAATACCAGAAACTCACAAGCTGTGCCTACAGCCTTTCCTTGGAAAGTTTTAAGCCTATACTGGGAGTCACGATCCTTTCATTTGTTCAAAACTTATTTATTTACACTCTTTGTTTTTCATTATTCAGAGTTACTAAAGAACATTTGTTCTTAGTGTTATGCTAGTCTCTTAAATTAATTTGAGAGGTAGTATCATTTTTAGATGTTCTTGGAAGGTTTTATTAAGAAGGGGAAGTACTAGTTTTTTGATGGATTCTTATTTGTCAAAAGGAGGAAATCTGCACACCATCTGCCTCTGAGCCTGGTGAACCTTGTTCACTGGGCTCATCTTCACCTCTGGAATCATGAGGCTCACTTCCTCACTCCATTCTTGCCTTTGCTCAGGTGTCATCTCATCAGGGTTCCTCCCCAGGTGGTCCTGGGTAAAAGAACGCTGCTAGCACCCTGGCAGGCCTCACAACACTTGGAGCACCACCTGAGAGCAGAGTATATACCACGTTGTTTCTAAGTTTATTTTCTGTCTCCCTATACCAGAATAAAAACTCAGGGCTGTGACAACGTTGTTCTTTAGTTCTCTGATAAATTGTTCTGGGAATAGTGTCTCGAACAGAGTTAAGTGCTTAATAAATATTTGTTGAAAGAATGAACCATTGGCAAGTAAGAAGCACCCAGAGGGAGTATAGTGGGAATAAGAAGTGACAGATTCATCTCTCTGTGGCATGATCCTAAGTGATCTATAACAGATGAGTGGGGTCCCTCCGAGTCTCTGATTTAGTAATTCTGGTTTGGGACCCAAGAATTTGCATATTCTAGTAAATTCCCTGGTGATCCTCCTTAGGCTGGTCAGGAACCCACAGACTTTGACAATAATGAATCTAGAAGAACTCTTGAGGTTAATGAAGTCAATTTTTATATCATTCTAAACTGTAGTTTTTGAACAGATATTCAATCAATTCTTTTTCCTTCTCTTTACATTTCTTTAGGAATCAAGAATTTATCCTAGATTGTAATTTTTATGTCATTTCCTATTGAACATCCAATTTAAAAAAATGTTATAACCATCATCAGGACACGAGAGTCAACTCTTCAGTCTAATGAAGTGATTATATATATAATGCTTTCTTTACCTAGGTTTTGATTAAATTATCTCAAAGCTTAGTAGAAGAGTCCTGTATTGAGCCAGTATTAAAAAAATCTCTACTGAAGTTAGAAGTCTGTATTGAAGGAGCAAGGAAACTAATATTCTGGCCCTGTCTTAGGCTCACTTAACATAACCTCATTTTCACACTGAGAAAGTCCCTATACATTTTGGAGCAGTGTTTACCTTTTCTACATGTAGGAACACTGGATCTGAGAGGCTCCTTGCTTCTCAAACTCACCCAGCTAGATAAGAGTTAGAGCAGGAAGTCACAGCAATCTCAAGACCACAATGCCCCCCAGGACAAACACAATCGAGTTTTGTTCGTTGTGTTTCGAATCCACTGTGCTGGGAGAGATGGGTAGAAAGCAAGTTCCAAGGCAGAGACAGGAATGTGAGAATGTAACTAATATTTTGTTGTAACAAAACTGACTCCGCATGAGGATGAAGTCATGTTAGCCAGTGAGTCTTAGGTTTAACAACAGAAAAAGTGATACATTCAAACAGGGCTTAAATTTTCCATGTACCCCTTCATTTCAACAGTCTTGAAATTCAGGGCTGAGCCCTACCTCAAATCTCTGATGGTATTATATAGAAGAAAAGCACCTTAAGAAAAGAAAGACAGACAAAGCAACCAAAACTCCCTAATGCATCACTTCCCATGTGCGGGAAGTAGTCATTGCTCTTCAATGTGTATCTAGACGTGGCCATTATTTAGCCTCATTTCCCAAGATGGTCCAAGCTTCAGCCACACTATACCACTGGCCACTTTCTCCTCCCCAGTGCTGCTGCCATGTTTTTCCTTCTCTCTGTAATACCATCATCTATCCTCACAGAATAGGTTTTGTTAGTATTTTTGTTTGCTTACTTTGCTATGTCTGCTTTTCCCATCACTCATGAAAAGGAATAAAATAATTCTAAATCTTGAGGAAATTACAACTTTCCATAAATGTCAAAAAGTTCTAGAGCCCTAATTCTTGATTTATAGTTCTTGCTGTCTGTTCAGAAGGCCACCTAAAGTTTTGTGATCCTCCAGGCTTCTGCTGTTATCTCCAGTCTAGGAGCCCATCAAATTTCCCAGGCAACCCATGGGCTGGAGAACACATTGGGGCAGGGTCACCAGAGCAGACTTGTCTCAGGTGGGTCATGGGGACTTCAGGGGACTTCAACCCTGTGTGTCACATGTCACCAGGCAACCTTCTCTCACATCACTGAAAGAATATCCCTAGACTTACCTTCCTCATTTCTCAGGCACAAAATTCTCTTCCCTTAAGATTTAAATCAAAGTGCCCTTTCAATGCTGGATTCTAGAAAGACCTAGATTTTTTTTTTCTGTGATTCAGTTCCCTTCACTTATCCCATTTTATTCCTAGAGCTATCATTTCTATCAATGTCTACCTCAATTGATATTAAGCAACTTTATTTTTTTATTTTTTTATTTTTTTTAAAGATTTTATTTATTTATTTGACAGAGATAGAGACAGCCAGCGAGAGAGGAAACACAAGCAGGGGGAGTGGGAGAGGAAGAAGCAGGCTCATAGCGGAAGAGCCTGATGTGGGGCTCGATCCCATAACGCCGGGATCACGCCCTGAGCCGAAGGCAGACGCCTAACCGCTGTGCCACCCAGGCGCCCCGATATTAAGCAACTTTAAATTGGATACAGAGCTTTCTCTTATTTTATACTTCTGTAATTTCATAGGGTGCCTTCCTGGGTTGCATAATAACATATACGCCAAATAAGACAGCTACGCAACCCAATCTCATTCTAAAATCATATTAGCTGATGCTTTTGGATTATGAGTATCCAAAATTATATCTGCTTCATTTAATCTAAAGAAAACTGAGAATTAATTATGAAATATCTGAAAATCATTTTGGTGGATCAATTCTATTCAAGCTGGTAGTCTTTTTCACTGACGTAAAATGGAGCGAAGTCAAATATTTTAAAAAGTCGTATTTTTATATTTGTGCTACCTATTTTTTTAAAATAGGACATCCCCCAAACTCAGAACAGAGTCAGCTTACCATATTATTTAAAAGAAAAAAAATGAAGTATTGTATTTCTTAGTCATTGATTGTCTCTTTTCTTTTCTTTCTTTCTTTCTTTCTTTCTTTCTTTCTTTCTCTCTTTCTTTTCTTTCTTTCTTTCTTTCTTTCTTTCTTTCTTTCTTTCTTTCTTTCTTTCTTTCTTTCTTTCTTTTTTGGTAAATCTTATACATGCCATCTTTACAGCACACAAAGTTGGTTATTCACATAACATCTTCTTAATATGCTCAAATCCCAAAATAATATTTCCTCTAAGACAAATATCATGTTATCATAAACTAGGTGCCACAAAATAAGAGATATTCTAATACTGTATTGAAAAGAAATTGTTTTGAGCTCTAAGTGCTTAGAGAACAAGTAAACGCGTCTGCCTATAATTTTCAATCAGTCACTCTATTGTTCAAAGAAGTAGATGACAGTATAAAAACCCTGCAAGTATTTTATTCAGAAGAAGAAAAGGAACATAAAGAATCTGAGGCTAAGGTAGGCTGACAGGCTGATTTAGTAGCACCAGGAACTTACTGTTTTTCAGACATCATTACAATAGCTCTATTATATAACAGAACAATGATTTCTAAGATTTATGATAAACACATGCAGTAGCAAAAATAAATTAATAAATTAATTAAGAAAAATAAAATCCTTTTCAGTGCTCTTACCGGCAGGTAGATCCTGCATTTTGGGGATATGAAAATGCTCCTTGAAGTGCCTCAGCTCATCTTCCTCATCAAGGCGGAGGGCGACCCTCTCATCTGTCGGGTGACATCCAAGTTCAGATGCAATGCGTTGCACTGTGTCAGCTGGTAACTCGAGAGGTGAAGGCTCCATTATAAGTTGTTTCTCTAAAAATGAAAATAAATACTTAAAAATAATTTAGCCATCATCGTTTTTTTTTCTGTAGAAAATTAGCCAACCCTTTTGTCTTAAGATTCTCATCTTCCCAACCTCAGAAATAATATAATTAACCAAACAGCATTAAACCTCAGGCCTGAGTTTTTCTCATGTGTGAAATAAAGAAATCATGTGTGAAATAAAGAAAATGATAGTAACTTAGGGATGTTGAAAGAATAAATTTAGGTAATGGTGGTAGGACAGAGTAAGGTCTTAATAAACGTTCACTCTTTCCATTTTTATTTTCTGGAAAATGGACCATATTAGTGACTTTCAAACATAGGTAAGTTCATCCCCTTTTCCTCTAGATGTCTTACTGAGGGTAACAGTAAAGATGCTTTTGTGAAAAGTGTAGAGAAACAGTGCCCCACCTACCTTGTTCTTCTCCCTATCCCGCTTCCACTATTTTACTCCCAGCGGTTCTTGGATCACAGCTTTAAAATTAGGGACATATATACAATAGAACCATAACAAATTCTTTATTGTGAATGAAAACAATATTGATGAGAAAGGTAACTTTACCTTAAATAATGTTAATAATTTTTGCCATATAAAGACCAAAGAGATCTTCCGGCTACTGATAAAGAGAAACTTCTCTTTAAAACTATATATTCCATCTTAGGACAAAGCAGAACCCCGTGATATTTTCTGAAACTACCCTTTGCTCTGTTTAATCATCATTTAAAATTTCTCACAATTTTGGAAAGAAAGCTTAAATTTCCTGGGTGGGGGAGGAAGAAACAATAAAAATTTAACTACATATTCTTAAACTTGACCCCAACTTTCTTTATATTGATTTATTTATATTTCCCAAAGTTTTAGCTTTTTTGAAATTGAGCAAGAATAGTATTAGAGGAAAAAAAATTTCTCAGGTAGCCTGATTTACAAATTTATACTTTTGTGGTTCCACTTAGGCATTCCTCCATTCGTCTATCTTTCAACTAGCACTTGCGGAACACCAACCACGTAGCTCTAAGCACTGATGAAAGAGCCCTGTAAAGGATCGTGTGTAAGTAAGACATTTTTAGAGTTTACTTTTTAATGGAAAATGAAAAATATAATTAAATAATGTAATTCCAGAGAGTTTCAAGAGCTATGAATAAAAAAAGCAGAGTAATGGGACAGAGAGTCACTAGGGTATGGAATGACCTCCTCAGGGGGAGGGTCAAGTGCATCTCTTGGAGGCAGGGATCTACGTGCGTATATGAAACATGTCATGGAATCAAACATGTGATGACCAGGAACTAGAGAAGATGATTAGAAAATACACAGATCCTGTGGTGGGGACAAGCTTGGCCAGTTCAGCTAATGCACTAAGGAAGTAAGGGAGAAGGAGACACTATGTAGTAAAGAAGGCAGGGGGCAGAAGTTAATTATGAAGAACTCTGAAGCCAGAAAGGAGTTTGATTTTTCTAAGTTTAATAGGAAATTGCTAGAGAGTCCTGAGTCGGAAAAGAGATAGGACACAATTTTGCGTGAAATAAAAATCAGTTTTTCTGCTCTCTGATGAGTTAGGAGGAGTTGAAAAGGGGGCAGATTCAGGTTATTTTAGCAGTTCAGGGGAAAATGATAGTGGATTAAATGTGATGAGGAGAAAAGCAGAGAAGTGTGTGGCTTCATTATATATTTTGGAGGAAAGGCAGATAGATTTTTCTCTGGTGAGGAACCTGAGCAAATATGATGAAAGTGGTGAAATAAGAAATACCTAAGGAAGAAAAATTTTGAGGGAAATCAAAGTTCTATTTAGGACACATGAAATCTGAAGTAGAAATAACAAACTGGCTATTGGGTATTTGGGTCTGCAGCTCAGAAGAAAATTAGATCACAAGATGTAAGCTTGGTATTTTTCAACTCACAGACTATACTTAAAGCCTAGAAATCCTAAGACCTACCTAAAACTAACAGAGATGAGGCTCTCAAATCTCCATCAATCATCTGTCTTCTACTCAACACCCTCTTTTCTCCCACCCCAACCAACAGACCCCAGTGTTGAGGCAATAAAGAGTCGCATGTCCGAATGTTATACAATACCAGTAAAACAAGCATACTTCCTATTCTCTAAACTGGAATTCTTCTTCTTCATTTGACCTCTTCCTTTCTCAATTGCCAGTGGTCCCCCTGATAAGCTATTCTGTATATTCTCAAGTAAGGATACTGAGCTTGATCTGAGCATGCTTTTAGCTTTGATGCCAATAATGGCTGCCAATTGCTCCAATCCATGCTTTTGTACAAAATGTCAGTGATTTCAACATTAGTGTTGACAGTTCTTTCCATATCTGACCATACTAAGTTATTATTTGTCTTTTTCACGAAGTTTTCTATCTCTGTGATTTTTCTCATGCATTCCCTTTGCCTAAAATGTTCTACTTCCTTTTCTGCATATTCACATGCCAGTCACCTTCAAAGCCTTAGTTCAAATGCTACTTTTATTTTCCCCCTCTCATGAGGCCTGTCATGTTTTCTCAACTAAAAGTAGTTTTTCTTCCTCTGGATACCTATAACACTTAAGAGCACACTTTTATTCATAAGTAATGCATCCTGCAAGATACTGTATTTATTTAGATGCCTCTGTGGTTGGGAAAGCTTAAATATGTTGCCACACCTACAACTTGATTCTGCATAGGTTTCCACCTTTTTGCCTTCTGATGAAATAGTCTGCTTTTTGCATAGAGATGACAGTGTCTCTACCACTTCACATTGCCTGGTCACAATTGACTAGACCTCTGCTGGACACTTGACTCACCGGAGACAATGCATTGCTTGTCAAAGGTCTGTGAGTGACTTGCTGTGAATGCTTTAGCCAGTCATGATGGTGTTTAGCTGAGCATCTAATCAAATTCTTTTAGGAATCTGAGCTATGAGACAGTTATTTATACAGCTGGAAATGGGAGCAAAAATTTTTAAAAAGCATAGAAAGCAATGATAAGATGGTTGGATCTAGGAGTATTGCCCTGAGCTACTCAATTTTTCAAAGTCAAGCAGAACCACTGATCGTTAAAATATGAAGCAATTTCAGAAGCAAATAAGAACCAACTTAGTTATGCAATAGCAGGGGATGGAACAGTTATGTGTCCTGAAAGGTTACAGGATAAACCAGTCTGAAGAATCATTGAATCCTTCCATGCAACAAACTACTTCTAAGGCCTGGAAGGTCACCTAGAGAATTGGCTGTCCTGAGAATCCCATGAACTGTTTTCTGCCTATCAAGTATGTTTTTATTATAAACACATTACTTTTGGTGGCTTGATTGAATTGTTGGTCCACCCTACTAAACTATATATATTCTGCCTGGAGGCCTGAATCTTGTTGAATGCATCTTTGTAGCCATTCCATTCCTGCAGTGGCTTTTAGATAGAGTGTTCCCCTAAAACAGCAGTTTAGTAAGAATGCACAAAATAGCTTGAATTATTTCACAGTATTAATGACTATTCCTAGAGGGATGCCATTCTCATTCCAACCACATGGAAATTAATTAGAAAAACATTTTCAATGAGACTAAGAATCAGAAGATCTTGCCTTATTATCTAGGGATTTCTTTGGAGAGTCAGAACTTTGAGGGTTCACTGGGCTTGACTGTAAACTCTGAACAGCTTACTTAAGCATACAGATTAGTTTGCTACCATCATATTCCCAGTAAAATCCAACTTTATTTAACAAAAGTTATCCGGGGGCACTGGGGTGGCTCAGTTGGTTAAGCGGCTGCCTTTGGCTCAGGTCAAGATTCTGGAGTCCCAGGATCCAGTCCCGTATCAGGCTCCCTGCTCAGCGGGGAGTTTGCTTCTTCCTCTGACCCTCCCTGCACTCATTCTCTCTCTCAAATAAATAAATAAAACCTTAAAATATAAAATAAGATATTCATATTAACTCATTAGCCTTCTTATATTTGCTTCTTATTTAATCCTTGTAACAATCTTGAGGGGTCAGAATAATTTTCTTCTACTTCCAGACCAAACTCTGGAATCAAGAGATTAGAAACTAAAAGGTGAGAGAAGGATAATAATAGAGTCCACTGTTTGGGACTGCACTTCACCTGAGGAACGGTGTCAGCCATGTTGGCATAGCGTGTGGGTAGAACGCAAAGAGCAGAATTCCTGCCGCTCTTTATTTTTCCTTTTATCTTACTTTATGATTTTTGAAAAATGTTTCTTTGGCTCATTCTCTTTTTCCCCTAACTTCATTCTTTTTTTCAGCCTTTACTCCACCTGCAAACTACAGCAGAAAAATCCATCTACTCTTTTTAATCAAACCTTCTAGTCTAATCCCAGCCAGGCAGAGGTTAAAGAGGCTGGTCCCTCTTCTGGGCCTGTTACAGCCCAAATGTCACAAACTCACCTGCACAGAGAGTGAAATACCTGCTGGTGAATTAGGCTTTCAGGGAGAACACACCTGGTCTCACCTGCCCAAATGCACTGCCAACACCAGAAGTGAATACAATCCTCAGGGCGCACAATACGGGAGTGCCTCGCTCCAAGGAAGTATTTATTTACTAGGAATAGTTGCTGCTTCATTCTGCACTCACCAGCTAAGGCAATTAGTGCTTCACAAGCCACAATTTTGTGCCTCCTCTAGGTTTACCATTTGCAAATAAATTGACATGCTCTTACTGGAAAAAAAAAAATCAATTCAAGTTAAAAAACTCCGAATTTTATATTTCGTGTATTTAATTTTGATTTCATTAAGAAGGTGGGTATATATACACATTTGTTCTTAGTCAAGTCACCTAACTTCTCTGTGCTGCAATGTTATATAAAACTAACTTAAGTTCTACTTTCTTCAGAGATTCATGGTTAGGATCAAATGAAATTAATTAGGTAAATTCCTTTATACAGAGATAAAAGATATGTTCATAATATCTTCTAATAGTAATACCTTGTGATGGAAATTGCCATTTTACCCTCAATTTAGCTTTTGAAATTTTGTAAATTGTGTTCTGTCAATTTTATTAGGCAGCTATAACTTTAAAGCTAAAACTTTTATAAAAAATGATTGTTTTCACGGAATCATGAAATTCAGGACCTTCCAGTCACCTCTGCGTCTAAGGTTAAATAGTTAAATGACTGTGAATACTCAGTGGTTAATCTTCACACAGTTTCAAGTTTCGTGCTTGAAATTAGCAAATTACACATGAGTTCAAAGTTTAGAAGCTGGCAAAGCAAATTATAAAGAAAGAGCAAAGCTTTTAAGTGAGAAAGAAAATGTTATTTAATACAGGTGCACAGAGCAGTATTCTCTAAATGTATCACTGTTCACTTCTGCAACTGCATGTTTCATGTCAATGATCATATGAATTACATACTGAGCATATCCCATTAGTAAGATCAAGGCATTTGCTCTAACGTTACCCCTAAAAAAACTCCCACCCTCCTCAAAATAAAAGCAGGAAAGAAAAAAACTTTTTTTTTTTTTTTTGCTATGAAATAAAAGTGTACCAACTCTCCATTCTTAGGCAAATATTTCGTAAAATGAAAGGGAAGAAACCCTGCTTATGAAATAGACATTTTCACTTCTCCAAATAAATACTGAATATGACTAATGGCACCGTAAGACAACTAGAATTATCAGAAAACATAAGACCTAATACTTTTTTTAAAAGATCTGAATTTTTATCTAATCTTAACATTTAAACCCAAGTAACTACAGAATTAACTTCAATTAGTCAAACGTAATCACCTTGTGCTAAATGAATCGCGTAGTACTAGTGACAGCAGGACACTGGTGAGGAGCTCTATTTCACCCAACATTTTAAAGTGTGGGGGGTTGCACATTACAGGATCGTGCTGTTTCTATGAAGATAATTTGGAGAAACAAAAAGAGAAGAAATTGGCAGAAGAAACCTCTAAAACATTATAACAAGGATTCTAGCAGAGAGAATTTTCCTTTGGAAAAATCACTGACTATATATTTGTGTACGGAGTGTATTATCAGCATCTCCGCTTACCAGCTAGGATTCCAACGATGGGGTTCACAGCTCCCAGTCTCCTATTAAAAAAGAAAGAAAGAAAGAAAAAAAAAAAAACCTCTCAAGATTTCCTTGAAAACTTACAGGTCAGGACTCAGGGGGAGAAGTTCAGGGCACTTATGCTCAGACTCCACCCTGAGGGGAATTTGTGAGCTAACTTTAGTTCCTCTCCTCTTTCTAAACTGAGAGTGAATCTCCGGTCACTGACAAACATCTAAGCAAAATGCTGCTCTTAGTCTAGTTCAAACAGGTAGGGCTCCTTCAGCGCGCTGTCCCCCTAAGCAGCTCTGCCCTTTAGACTCTAAACACGCCTTGCCTTCCAACTGCTTAAACTTTGGGCACGTGAGCTATATCCTATAAGGATCCTACCGACTAAATACAGTACCTTTGTTTGTGTGTAAGCTGAACTAATGAGTTTGCTCAGGAGCTCATTTCCAAATTTGCATTTCTTCTTGCTTTGGGCTCTGGAATACACTAAGGACAGGAGAGAAGTTCTTTCCCAATTCTGGGAATAAAGGAAACTTGGATTTTGAGGCTGTGCCCAGCAGTCAAATGCAGTGTGAGTTCCTAGTCTACAGGCCGTTTGATGTTTAACAAATGAATATTTTAGCCAACAGTTTTAAAATAGGTTCTCAACTCTAGAATATAGTTTATTGCCCAATAGGTACATTTAAAAAATTTCTAAATTATCAATTTAGTCATTTAACAAGACAAGGAAGAAAGAGTTTGAAGATCAAGTGGAAAGTAGCCTGGAAAACTTAATAAATGCAAATTATTCCTTTAAGCCTATCATCTCTCTATTGTTCCACCTCTGTTATCTTTTTATGCTTGTCCCTGAGCTCAGGTGTTTGGGTAAATATCCTTTTAAGTATAAAATCAAAGAGTAAAGTTTCAGAAAGAAGACTAAAGATAGCAACTGGTTTGTAACAACATGGATGGATCTAGAGAATATAATGTGAAGTACAATAACCAGTCAGAGAAAGACGAATACCCTATGATCTCACTCGTACGTGCAATTAAAGGAACAAAACAAATCAGGGTGCCTGAATGGCTCAGTCAGTTAAGCATTCAAATTTTGATTTTGGCTGTGGTCATGATCTCAGGGCCATGAGATGGAGCCCTGTGTTGGCCTCTGCACAGGGCAGAGAGCCATCTTAAGATTCTCTCTCTCCCTCTGCTTCTAAGCCCCCAAACCCCCCACCCCATCGAATGCACACTCTTATCTCTAAAAAAAGGGAGGGGAGAGAAAAAAGGAGACAAACCAAAAACACATTTTTTTTTTTTTAAAGTGGACTCCACACCCAGTATGGAGCTCAACACAGGGCTTGAACTCTCAACCCTGAGATCAAGACCTGATCTGAGATCAAGAGTTGGACTGAGCCACCCAGGAGCCCCCAAAACACTCTTAACTGTAGAGAACAAACTGATGGTTAGCAGAGGGCAGGTGGTGGGGGGATGGGTGCAATAGGTGAAGGGGATTAAGAATACACTTACCACGATGAGCACTGAGTAATGTAGAGAACTGTTGAATCACTATATTGTACACCTGAAACTAATATAACACTATATGTTAACTATACTGAGATTAATGGTTTTTTTTTTTTTAACATTTTATTTTTTTGACAGAGAGAGACACAGGGAGAGAGGGAACACAAGCAGGGGGAGTGGATGAGGGAGAAGCAGGCTTTCTGCTGAGCTGGGAGCCCGATGTGGGCTGGATCCCAGGACCCTGAGATCATGACCTGAGCTAAAGGCAGACGCTTAATGACTGAGCCACCGAGGCACCCCTAAAGTTTTTAAAAATGAAAAAAAAAAATAAAGATAGAGAATGGGCCTGAATAATTGAACCCTTTTGTATGCATGCCTATGCTTTTTTGAGCATCCAAAACATACCAGCTAAAGCATTATTTGATTTAATCATCTCTACCATATGTTCACTGTATAACGTGGGACAATTTGCCTAACCCTCTTTGAAGCTCAGTATGCCATCTATCAAATGGACCTAAATTGCCTTTCTCAGAAAATTACTAAAATACAAAGCAATGCATGTAGAAAGCTAGAGTAATAAGACACATAAGTCCATAAGTGACACATTCTTTTTTCTTCCCCCCAAATTAATTAGAAAAAAGTATTACCTTTCAGTCTCCAAAGAGGGGGATAAAACACATGAAATTAATTTAATACAAGTCATTGAACAAAGAAAAAATATATTTCATTTCATCAATCCTACTTTTACGATACTCCTACAAAGTGAGTCATATATCCTTATTTTATTAAGTTGAAAGAGTAAAACTTTGAATCAGGTCTGGGTGTCTCAAAATTTGCACATTTTTTTTTCTGTTTTATTTATTTCTTGGGCTGTAAGAACTTTGGAAGATTGATTCTTATATCCAGGAAGTGAGCCTGGCCTGGAGTATGTGTCATTTTCGGTGAAGAATCACACTCCTTTCACTACTGACTGCGAATACAGAGATAGAAATAGAGCTACAGATTTACCTATCAAGGTCTTATTTGCACATTAGTTTTTCTAAAATCTCTGATAGTAGTGTTAGAAGGCATTCTATCAAAATATGAATCTGCCCTGTGATAAGATCCCCTGCCCTTCCCTATATAGGAAGGTGGTCTTGCCTGAAACAATCCTTTCTTTTGCTAGTAACTTTCTTGGGCCGCCCTCCTTCCTATAAAAACTCCATTGTTAGAACCACTACAGCTCCCCACTACTTGCTAGATGAGATGCTGCCCAATTCATGAATCCTTTAATAAATCTAATCAGCTCTTCAAATTTACTCAGTTGAATTTTGCCTTTTTAACACCACTGTTAAAGAACTTGCTTAGAGCTCTAGGCTACATTCCTATTCCTTATGTTTTGTAAATCTCTTTTTTAATTTGTTACCTTCTGCTAAAAAGCAAAATTCAACCAAGTAAATTTTAAAGATCTTAACTGGCTTTATTCAACAGTTCACAAATCTGGCAGCACTGAATTTAGCAGAGAGAAAGGGGCTCCTAGGAGCTGTACAAAATGAAAGACTCATAGAAAGAAGGAAGCTGGAGCAAAAATATTAGGCTAGATTAAATAAAAAATCAGATTAGTTATGGCAGGGTCACGTTCCCTTCGGGCATGGCATGGGTTTTCAGCTGGATTACCTAATTACTGCTGATCAGATACTTCCTGTTTGAGTGGTTTAAGATTCCATTTTGGGGGGAGGGGAACAAAACTATAATTAAATCTCAGTTTGGTGATGTGGGGCTTAGCTTAAGTGACTACATTATGGGTCTATTATCCTGTTTTTGACACTTCATTCATTAAAAAAAAAGTATTAAGCATATTCTTTGCATCAGGCACAAAGCTAAATGCCAGGGATATCCTGCCCTAAAAATATAAAGGAATTGTGAAATATCAAGCCTTGGAGGGAGTGATGAAAATAAGTTCCACTTACGTGCCCCCTGTGGAGGGAAAAGAGAATAGATTGAGCTTCCATTTCTTCTTTTTTGGAAAGAAGAAGAAGAAGAAATATGTTGTTGCCAGGATAAACTGTTGTATTAATTCAGTTGTCTATTAATTTCCATATATATATCATTTTGCCTACAAAATGACAAATATCTAAAAGGTAAAGACTTTGATTTTACCCTCCTTAGCACCTTGTCCATAAAATGGAGCTAAACAAATATCTGTTAAATTAGTTACATTTTTATCAAAATGATTCAGTTTCTTCCCACAAAATTGATGATTAGGGATATAAGGGAAGTTCTTTTCTTCCTAGGGGTGAGTAAAGGACAGGTGGGGCTAGGTAGGGAAAAGTAGATAGGGGAATCCTTGATCAGGCTCACAAAAATCCCAAAAATGTGGAAATGCAAGGAAACCAGAGATTAGGGAAAAAACAGACCACCCTGCCCTAGGCCTGTGGGGGGAGTGTCTTTTTTACGATAATCACCTGTCCCCAACAAAGAATAACCAGGCCCTAAAAAAGAAGTAAGCCATTAAAGATGTCATCACCAGTCCTTACTCAAACTAAAACATCACAAGAATGATAAGGCCATGCGTTCCCTAGTCAGTTCTAAATGAAAGACCGCCAGTGGAGGCCCACATTGGCAACCCTGTCGAGACCCCCTCCCTCTCACTCCTGAGAGCTTTTTGTCTGTGTCCTTGCTTAATAAACTTAAATCGCTTTACTCACTCTCCTTTGTCCACGAGATTCATTCTTGGACTCTGTGCAACAAGAACCTCGCTCTCCCACTTCAGGGGTAGTCCTTACATTTCCCTTGTTTTTCTGGGCTTATCTACCATAGCTAAACCAGTGCCAGGCAAATAGTAGACTTCAGTGGGTGTTTGCTGTATTATTTACCGAATTAAATTCAGTGCAGCCACTTGTTTGTGTAAGAATCCTAGGCTACACATCCATCTATGACACTCTAATGCTAAATGTTCCATGAGTAGAAATGGGTGATGAGATTGAATACAGAGCTGCTCGGTGGCCAATCCCGGTCTTACTCTTAACAAAAGTGTTCTGAGAAGTGAAAGAAAACCTCAACCTCAGGGAGCAAGTTGGGGAAGAACTGATAAGAAGCTGCAGTCACAAATTTGGGCATGGAAGGATAGCAGAATGCGCCCCTCCAAAATATGACTGCAGGAATTCAGAACTTGCCACCATATGTCGCTGTCGTGTATGGATTATCTTGAGCTGCAGGAATGTAAACAGCAAAGGGGAAAAGATCTCTCTGAGCTCCCCAATCAGCCTGAAGACAGATCCTTCCAAAGGAATTCAGTTATCAATCCCCTCCCTGGGAGTTCCCTCAACCAGGATGATTGACTCTTGTCACAGGGAGGGGACTAGAAGTCAACACCACACCCAGACCAACTTGGTCATGATCGCATCTCTTACCTATACTTGTAAGGGCCCATTCATCTTTCCTAATACTCATTTACTCCCCTTTAAGAGGCCTACATCTCTCATCTCCTTTTCCTTTTAAGATGGTATTTAAAGTCTGAATAAGTCTGAATCTAAACCACCTATGGGAGTTGCTCATTTTCCCCTGGGTACCTTCCGTGTATACATAAGGCATTCATGTTAACAAACTTGTTTTTCTCTTGTTAATCTGTCTTTTATTATGGGGTCCCACCTGTAAACTCAGAAGAATAGATGAAGAATTATTTTTCTTCCCTACAATATACAGAAACTTTCTAATTAACCTATTTTGCAAATTAAATAACAATGTTTTAGGACCTCAATCATCACTTCTGTAGAGGGAGATTTAATCTGAGTTGTTATTGGGACTCTCCTTTCCCGGATATTTTAAGCACAACAAAATACCCTGAGATGAACCTATTAGCTTCCTTCTCTCTTGTCTCTTCTGCCTCTTTTTCCCCACTCCACCTCCCTGCCCACCCAAATACTCTTTCCCCTTCCTCTTGGGGGTAACCAATATAACATAATATATTCTTTTTTAAAAGCCATGTCAGCATGTTCTCACCAATTTCTATTCTGAAGCCACGGAAGGCAGAATGTTATTTATATGCGTAGAGAAAAATATAAAGAACAGAACACACACACACTTAAAATTCTCCTCTGCTCTTTCTCCTCCCCTTTCTTTCTCCCTTATTCCTCCCTTCCCTACCTTTACCTCTCCTTCTCTTCCCCTCCCTCTTGCCTTCATTTGCAAGAAAAGATTTCTTTTCCTTTGGTGGTTCTTGGTCACATCACTTCGAAGAATGAAGAGGTAGACCAGAGAGAGTGGTGGGCAGCAAAGCAAGGTTTATTGAGTGATAGTACAAAGCTCCCAAACAGGGAGGGGCCCCAAGAGGGTTGTCAGTTTGGTGTTTAAATCCAGGGGTTTTTATGGGCTTGTTGGCAGGCTGTTTTAATCTGATTAGCCCTGCATCCAAGCCCCTGCCATCCAATCAGGTTTTTGTCACAGATGTCAAGGATGGCGGCTCCTTCCTGGGTGGTGTAAAATCTTTTAAGGGTGGTTTCCTCTTGGGTGGGGGAAGGCAGTCCCTGACTGCCTTTCTTCCAACTCTCCATCACTCATCTCTCCCCAGTCCCTCTCCCCTTGCCTTCCCTCCATCTCTTTCCCTCCCTCTCCTCCTTCCCCTCCCCCATTTCTATAGCAAGGAAAGCAAAACAAATTAATGTGCCAATAAATCACTAGGCTATATTCAAATAATCTATTTTCTCCTTCCTGTGAAGTATATATTCTATTAGAAAAATTTCCCAGTAAGGGGCAGGGACTTTCCCAACCTCTTTACATAGTATTTTCAGTTTTTCTGAGAAAAATATAAGAGCTTATTATAAACAAACGCTGTTCTGCCAGTTGGTGATTAAAATTTGTTTAGAAACTAAAATTCCTGTAACCCATTCACTTTTTCCTACATCAGAATTTCTCCTTCACTGTTAAATTCACAAAGGTATTTAAGGTGTGTCCTGGCAAGGGAATTTTAATAGCTCTCTATTAATATGTGTTTGCATGTCAATTTGCCCAAATGCCTGATATCTTACATGAAGAACTGCAATTAACAAATTAATTTAATTTTTTCTCTGTATTTAAATAAAAAGCAGATTATAAGAGTCAGAGCTAGGTACAAAGAGTTTTCACACAATCCATATATACAGGCTTGCTAGTGGGTTATTTGATACTGTATGTAACTAATTAGATCTATTTGGTTTGTTTATGTATGATGACTTATGAAATGTTAAATTGTAAAACTTTGAAGATGTATCAATTTACCATATTTTATTGATTTCATATTTTTAATTTTTATTTTGAAATAATTTCACTCCTACAGAAAAGTTGCAAAAATAGTACAAAGAATTTTGTATATCTTTACCAAGATTCACCAATTTCACATTTTGATACATTTGGTTTTTT
The DNA here is from genome assembly GCF_024610735.1 of Ursus americanus. Taxonomy (NCBI): domain Eukaryota; kingdom Metazoa; phylum Chordata; class Mammalia; order Carnivora; family Ursidae; genus Ursus; species Ursus americanus. The sequence goes on along the minus strand of NC_142127.1, from coordinate 24,663,941 downwards.
TCTCTCTCATAAACATACCCACACACTTCCAACACACATATGCCTGTGTCTTTTCTTGAACCATTTAAGACTAAATTGAAATATTATATCCCCTTATCACTAAAACTTCCTAAGTGTGACTTCCCAAGAACAAGGATATTCATTTACATAATCTCACCGTAGTTATCAATATCAGGAAATTCAACATCAATAAAATACTGTTATCTAAGAAACAAACCTTATTCCATTTTGTTCCAATTGCGCATGATAACGTCCCTCTTAACTGTCTTTCGAAGTACAGCCTCAAATCCAAGATTATGCAGTGAATTTAACTGTGACCTTTCTTCAACAGTTTTTTTTCTGCCTGTCCTTATACCTTTTTGTTTTTCATTTTTTTGTGTTTATTTGTGTGTGAAAAAGCGCATAACACAAAATTTACCATCTTAACCTATTCTAAGTGTACAGTTCAGTAGTGTTAAGTATATTCATATTGTTGTTGAACTAGTCTCCAAAACTTTTTCATCTTGTAATCTTTAAACTCTATACTAATTGAACAACTCCCCTTCCCACCGCTCCCAAACCCCTGACCATCACCATTCTACTTCCTGTTACGAATTTGACTACTTTAGATACTTCATATAAGTGGAATCATATAGTATTCTTTTTTTGACTGGCTTATTTTATGTAGCATAATGTCCTCAAGCTTCATCTATGTTGTAACCTGTGACAGGATTTCCTTTTTTTGTGTGGCTGAATAATATTCTCTTGTATGTCTACATTATATTTTGTTTATCCATTCATCTACTAACGGATATTGGGTTACTTCTTTTGACTATTGTGAATATGTTATTATAAACGTGGTGTGTGAATATCTCTTCAAGACTCTGCTTTCAATTCTTTTGGATATATACCCAGAAATAGTATTGCTGGATCATATGGTAGTTCTATTTCTAATTTCTTGAGGAACCTCCATTTTTACGTGCATTTCTCTGTTGATTAGTGATGTTCAGCATCTTTCCATATGCACGTTGGTTGTCTTTATCATATAAAACACTAATACTTTTGAAGTGCAGAGAATAGTTATGCTATAGAATATTCCTCATTTTAAGATTATCTGCTGTTTCCACATAATTTGATCTAGGTTCAGAATTTTGGGCAAGAATGCTTCATTAATGACATTAAGACCTTCTCAGGGAATCTCATTAGGAAGCACATGAGGTCAGTTTTTCCCATCATTGGGGATGATAATTTTGGAGCTCAAATTGTCCCACATTAGCCAGTGGGAGCTCCTTCAACTTGGTTCTTGTCCTTTTGACATGTCACCATCATTTTGTTTTTGAGCACTTGCTTACTTTCTAGCACAAGATGTTCCCAGGCTAATCTTGCATCAGCCCTGCAATCAGTCATTCTTCCAAGGGGCTTTGGTTCTTTTTAGAGGGGACAATTAAGAAACCAAATCTGGTCTGTAGATAAGCTTATTGCTACCAGGTATCAATGCCTCCAGGCACATAGTACCGAAAAAGTTATTTAGATTGGTTCTAGCTTTTCCCCATTCAGAGTGGTTTTATTACATCTATAAAATACAGTTCAATTTATTATTTTGGTTTGTTCTGAATTTTAGGATTTGCCCAATTCTTACTGATTTAATTTTAATTTTTAATGCTTAAAATATTATTTTAACACTTTAATATTTAATTTAAATTTAATAATTAAAATATCTAAATATATGAATAGGCGCATAAATATATTTACATACACAAATATGTATATATAATAAGTAAATATGTGTATGTGTTTATGTATAGAAGTATATGTATCTTCAACACAAGAGAATGCTTACCTTATTCCCTAAATAAGAAGGCATCTACCCAGTTTTTCAAAGGACAAACACCTGAAGTATTTCAACTAGACGCTACCATTTCCCTCTGAATGAGGCAAGAAAAGTCGAACTAGTGACCAGAAAATGATTTAACATCTTTAAGAGATTGAGGCCAGTTTTTGCCCTCTCAATACTTTGAGCGCAGAGGCAAAAAGGTCAAACAAACACTGCAAATTTACTCTCAAACAGCTCATTCTGTAACGTTAGTATAGCTAAGTTGGGATGGGACAGACAGAAAGCAAACTTTGTTTACCATTTTAAACTGGAAGCTATGTTAAGATTCTTGCAGGTGGAAAGTGATGGGCAAGTAGAAAAAATGATGACAGGGACAAAGAAGCCTGGTGATTGTGTCTGTTACTGTCCTGCATTGTACATCTTCTTCTACCTAAAATGCCAGCCACAATTCTTGTGTCCATTTGACCCTTGGTGGAAATAAATTACTAAAGTTGGTGTTTAGCACAGTATGACTTGATGGGGTAAAGAGATGATCTCTAGTGGAGTGAGATAGTCTATAAAACGAAATAAATTTGTAGAAGTAAGAACTCAGGGAGGGGGTGATAAGTAGTATATCCTTCTCACCCCACTACATGCACACATACTTTTGGAGCAAGAGAAGGCATTCTGAGGATGAATCTGCTCAGGTACCATTGACATTTCAAGGAACGTGGTAAATCAGTTGGCATCTGGGTGGCTTTTCAAGAAGGTCAGATTTTATCCCAAGCTGTACACTTGAACCCCACTGCTTTTGGCTCTGAGTGAATTTAACTCTTACAGAACTCCAATTTGACTTTCTGCTTTAGCGTGAATTGGGGGAAGAGGAAGTAAAAAAAGCAGAAGCATGAATTTTACTTTATATATATTCTACTTTAAAAGGTGATTCTGCTCTGAGAAATCATAGAAGAAATATTCAGGTCTAAATTATGCAGAATGGTGCTACTCTTTGCTTTGGGTGCTAGGGAGAATAAAATCAATTTTTTGCTCTACCTTTACTGTCCTTGGGGGACCTTGGGTTGGCATCATTGGGTTCTAACTTTCTTCTGTAGTTACTGTACAATAACTTATCCACTGGATCAATCACTTTACTTATTTATTTTTCATCTATATGTGGCCTATTGCATTTTAACACATACCATAAATTCCATAACACTGGTTAAATGATAATGGATAAACAAACAGATAGGTAGATAGATACATAATTGTGATTCTTGCTCCCATACAAATTCCTCCTCTCTCGTTTTGGCTGGGCTTAATTGCTGTTCTGTAATCCACTTATCCATACCTGTTGACTACGATATTGTATTCTCTAGAACATTTGTTTAAAATATTCACCCTCATGATCCTTCATTTTACGAAGACTTCAAAAAGCTTTGGAAAAAGCCAGATCTTCACAGCCTTCCCTGTGTTGATCAGAGGATCCCCAAGCTATTCTACATGACAAAAGGGCTTCAAGGTCTAGATGTTTGCTGTGGCATCCAAGCCAGCCAGGGCGTACTTAGTTTGTAGATTAGCTACATCTCTTATTCAGTTTACGTAGGACCTACTTCCAATAGGACAGTTTATATATTGTCCGACTTGTAACTTTCAATTATCAGACACAGAACAAAGATAATTCCTTGTAATTATTACTAATTACAGATTCATCCCGTATAAGACCCCTGTATTTGTATTGTGGTTGCAGGAATGAACTTTTGGACTCACTGCCCTAACACAGAATGAATGCAATAGTAGGTTAATGTTTTACTAACACCATAGAAGCTAAGTAGGAGACTCTAAAATTCAAATTAAAAGACACTAATACAGAACAAAAATCATCAGTGGGAAGAAATATGAAGAGGAATTATTTCCTAATTTCCTTTTATCTGTGTGACTATGAAAATCACAAGATCATCATCCTATTGGGGCTTTACAGAAAGCGTGAAGCCCTCGCTTTGACTAACTACTACCTATTCATTCCTTCCATCCCGTTTCCACCATCACTACCTGTCATGACTTACCAAGGGCTCTTTGTGACTTGGCCTGTGTCTACCTGGGATTCTCATTTTGGCCCTTTCCCCCCATGTGTGTTATAGGCTAGCCATGCTAAACTTAACTATGAAAATTTGACTGCCCCTACTCTCTCATCCACCTCTCTGTTTTCCCTTATACAGTTACTTTCTTCTGTTTGCAATGTTCTTTTCCCTATTGATTGTACTTTCCCAAAAATTGCTTCAAGTTTTCCTCTTTAACTTTGTGGCCTTCATTTATACTCCAGTCAGGTTTTATTATCTGTTTTATAATGCTTCCCATGATATTTTATTTAACTGACTGATTCTGTTTCAAGAGAATTAAAGTCTCCTGTAGCTCAGAAGCATAACAGGTCCCCAGGAGGTCTAGGGGATTTATCTACCAGTGTGGTCCAATCCTTTTAGTTGTCGTTGAAGCAATAAATCAGCATGGCTTAGAGTGTAGGTCCAGGAGAAAAAGGTTTCTGTGTTGTGAGATGATTTAGCTAGATCTTATTGTGTGTAAAGCCAATTGCTGTTGCACTTTCCTCCACAGTATTGTACTGACTGTGACTTCTTATGACCATGGCTGATCTATGTACTCTCTCTTCCTGTCTTACGTTTCTTTCCAATACTTAGAGTGGAATGGAGTTTAGAGATTGATCCTCAGTCTATCAAGTTGTCCAGAATTACTGCTCTGGGTAAGGTATTCTTTATTGTGTCCCATAGAACTCTGACACCTGCCTTGGGAGAACTCTGTCTAGGGCTGATATGAGGTATGAGTGTACTCACTGCACCCAGACTTCTTAGGTCTGAAACGTTACTGTGTTCAGCAGCTATTCTTCATAATTTCTGGTTTGGAATTATAGCTATTACCTGTTTTAGTAAAGAGAGAGTTTTCTTCTCCATTTTCTAAGGATTGTTCTCTTGACTTCAAAGAGAAGAGCAGAGTAGTAAAGCCTTTTTTTTTTTTTTTGAGAGAAAGAGAGAGTGAGTGTGTGCATACACATGCATGGGGGAGGGAGGAGCAGAGGGAGAGGGAGGATCCTTATGCAGGATCCACACCTAGCACGGAATCATACATGGGGCTTGAGTCCCATGACCCTGAGATCATGACCTGAGCCAAAATCAAGAGTCCAGTGTTTAATGACTGAGCCACCTAGGCTTCCCTAGTAATGCCATTAATGTTTCTTATTAACGGCAAGCTATCCTTAAGTCTTACTTCCACTTCTACTCAATTACTGAGCCTCGTCTTGGGCAAAGCTCTAATGATTTGCCAATTAGGAAAATCCAAACTGCCTTCTCTGCTGACAGCCTCTACACTGACTGCTCTCGTTCCTAGCATTTCTTTAACAGTGCAAATCTCAGTTTAGTCTGTATCCTCATTCTCCTTTACCGCCTCTCTTCCTATCTCACAGCCTTTCCTTTTGTCACTCATAAAAACACATCTCTTCACTCATGACTTATGAGATATGACTAGTGCATCTATTACTACTGCTTCTTATGTTCTACATCTTGATTATGGTACAATTACAGCACAGTACAATAAAAGGAACACTCCCTATCACATTTGTGGGACTTGAACATATTGGCATATGGTTTACGGAACAGTGTGTTATCTAGTAAGAGCTTCTTAATAATCCAAATGCCATAAAAGTACACCTGTATTGCTCATTGAATTACATGAGGGTCAGCTCAGTTTGGAAAGCTTGAACATATGCACAATCCCTAAGTCTATAATATTTTGTAATTTACTTGATTATTAAATGAAATTTACTGATTAATGTAATAAAAGTCAATAGCTGGTCTGAAAGCTTTCAAGAAAAGTAGTTATTTCATATTTACATGTGATCTATTAGATCTCCAGAGAACATGATTATAATTAAATTATTCAAAGCATTCTGAAAGTACATCCTGTGGAATTAGGAAGAGGTGATGATGATTTTGCTTAGGAAAGTCAAAGAAGTTTCCAAAGAAGCTTGAAGCTACACCCTTTCTCCCTTGCCTGTGGCTGTCTCTGGTAATGGAATTCACATTGTACTCTTTTCCTCTGTGCCTAGATGTGATCTTCCATCCACTTAACATAGTACTCCAGGAACTAATTTGAAGGGATGAATTATTTTTATTAATCTAGTCTGAACATATACAATTTAGGACAGCATGCATTTTATACTGATCTGATTTAGATAAGTGAGTATAAAACGCTCCCCAGAACTCCTTGCTGGTAAGGAATCTGGCCAAGAACAGAGGTATTGATTGAAAGAGCCAAGAAAGGAAACGAGGGTGGGAATTTATCAAACACTAGCAGCTTACTTTAATGATCATTTCCTGAGAACTTCTGAAATATTTTCAATGTTTAGAGAATTTTTTAGTAACTAAAAGGAAAAGTTTCTACTGAGCGAAAACTTCACACACATATAAGAGCATTCCAATTGACCCATTGTTTTCCATATCTATCTCTGTTTGCCAATATCTATAATACAAATATCTAAAATACAAATATTTTGCCTTATGACTTTATGAATGATTCTATTTCCTATTAAGACATTCTAGTGTATTTTATTCTTTCCCTTCTAGGTTTATTCTTCTTCATATAGAAATCAGACACAATTTAGACTTTGTATTTCATGATACCTTTTTCAAAATATTTTGACATGTTGGATGATAAATCACACACTAGGGGCAAGAGTAATGGCGATGAAAGTGTTGCACTTTTGAAAATACAAATATATGGATTCAATGGATAAAACTGTGCCCAAATGAAGAGAGTGTGGATCCCTCCCTCATCAGCAGGTCAGGTGCTTGCTGCAGAAACGCAGGTCAGCTTTAAGGGCAGAGTGTGCTTCCCACACAGGCTGGAGTGCCAGGCTAATGTGAGTTCAAGTGCAGAGTAATGGCTTCTGACTTCCCAGCTGCATCTCCTTCATCTGTCACCATAGTGTACATTCTAAACTTCCTGTGTCTAGCTTGAGACTTTGGTCCTGGATTAAATATAATACAGAAGAAATCATTCAATTTAAACATAGATTAATATTAAGTTTAAATCTAAGTTTATATATGTATCTAGGTCCATCAAACTATTAGCTCAATTTGAGAAAGCTTAATAGATACCTAATATGAACTGAATTCTCACCAAATATTAAATGCTGTACTAGTATTTTATATGTAGTATCTCATTTTATCTTTAGAGGGAAAAAAGGAGCTATAGGGACCATTACTATTTCTACTTTATAAGAGAGGGAATTGAATTCGGCTAACAGAAAAGTAGCAGAGGTTAAAAGTAGATAAAGATTAATATCAAGGATATTTAAGGAATTCCTCAAGAAAAAAAGACAGAAAACAATAAAAAATGGGCAAAGGATTAAAATATGTAATTCACAAAGGGACTCCATACATTTTCAAAGAGATATATAAACACTTTAGGAATCAGAGAAGTGCACATTAAAGTCATGCTACCATACCTTTATGCAGCAATCATGTTGATAGAAATTAAAAATTTCAGATGGCACCCACAGTTGGAGGAAAAGTAGAAAGTCTTGGACATTTTGGTCTAGTAAAACCAATAAGGAGAACTTTCTGCAATTTATTGAAATGAAACAGAAATATACTCTATGAATCAGCAATTCCACTCTTAGGGATAGATCTGTACTGTTTTTCCCAGTTCAGATATTTGAACTAACTCATCAGACCCCAAAAATATACCCATTTCAGACTTTTATTTACCCAATGCAGAGATCTGAAAAATATCCACAGTGTGAACTCACGTGGGCCTAATCTCTGTGCCCTGGGAGTGGGCTGATTCTCTGACTTGAGCTGTTAAGATCTGCATGAGGAATTTATCTTTGGGAGAGCTTGTTCCAAAAGCTCTCAGTGGCTTGGTAAATAGCCAAGTCAGGCTCATCCAAATAGTTAGGCCAGAGGCAAACTATCAGTAAAGAAGCTAACCTTGCATGTTGTCAGGGCAGTTTCAAACCCTAAACAAAACAATAGAAATTCCACTGCCCTTACCTTGACTGAGTCAAAACCAGACATCCAATCATCCCCAGCGGTAAAGATACATCTCTACCTGTGCAGCTGGAAATTAGGTCTATTTCTTGTAGAAATCCTCCCACACTGACAGAAAGAAAGGTGTGACAATATCTACCTTCAGCATGCTTTTCAGGGCAAGGATTCAGGAATGCCGTCAAGGAAAAGAAATTAAGGAAAATGTGTGCGACACATACGATGGAATATTATCTAACAGTAGAAAGAACTAGATTTGTGTACATCGACATAGCTAGATACCAAAAGTAAAATGTTCGGTAAAAACCAGAATCAAGACATTTTCCTGAGATGTATTACATAATGAGATGTATTGCATAATGCAATTTATGAGCATAAAACACACCAAAATAGGCTATGTATTATTCAAAAATCCACAGTAATGTAAATAAGTCATGGAGAGTGGTTTGGGAAGAACGCAAATTATGAATGAAAGAATAGGTGCTTATAGTGGAATGGGATTGAGATTAGTAATAAAGAGAATAAAATAAAGTGTGTGTATGTATAAAAGAGAGACAGAGAAGATTTCCATGTAATATAGGCCCCCCAACTAATAATAGATAATATAATAAAAGAGAAAAATAAAATAATCATAGCTGGTATCAAAAGAAATGAAAAATATTTCTGCGGATAAGAAATAGATAAAACAAAAAAAGAGGGGCACCTGGGTGGCTCAGCCTGTTATGCGTCCCACTCTAGATTTCAGTTTAGGTAGTGATCTCAGGGCCCTGAGATCAAGCCCTGAGTCAGTCTCTGCACTGAGTGTGGAGCCTGCTTGAGATTCTCTATCTCTCACCCTCTGCCTCTCCCCCTGTTTATGTTCTCTCTCTCTCCTTCTCTCTCATAAATAAATAAATAAATAAATAAATAAATAAATAAATAAATAAATAAATAAAATTAGAAAGGAAGGAAGGAAGGAAGAGAAAGAAAGAAAGAAAGAAAGAAAGAAAGAAAGAAAGAAAGAAAGAAAGGAAGGAAGGAAAAAGACTGAATTTATAGACCTACAAGGCTCTGGACCTGGGTGAAAAAAGAGACTAACAAGTTTGGCTCCTATGGGAGATGGAAATGCTCCTTACAAATTGGATTACCAGAACTATGATTGTTGCTTTGGGAAACAGAGGGGTCAACGGGTGGTTGCAAATAATTTGTTCTTTTTGTCTGGAAGCTTGTTAATTAAAAAAAAAAAAATTAGAATACAGAAGTTCTGCCAAAGCATTCCAGAATGGATGTGTGTGTGTGTGTGTGTGTGTGTGTGTGTGTGTGTGCGCATCCATATGTGCATTGGTGTGGGAAAATCTCTGTCATTTCAGTACTTACAGCCTCTCCCCAACCTCTTTCATTTTCTTTTTCTTTAACTTCTATATTTCACATGGCAGACTTCCTGGATACACATTACAAGTCCCTTGTCAATTTCTTTGCATTTTCACCATTTTAAGATTATGGGACACTAGCCTAATTTTAACAATCACCACTTACTTCCTCACTTCTAATTTTTAAATTTGAGAATTATATATTTTTGTACCTGAAAGCCTTATTGTTAACTGAATTAATCTCAAGGTCCCTTTTTGTTTCTTTCTTTCTTTTTTTTTTTTAATATTTATTTATTTATTTATTTGACTGAGAGAGAGACAGCCAGCGAGAGAGGGAACACAGGCCGGGGGAGTGGGAGAGGAAGAAGCAGGCTCCCAGCGGAGAAGCCTGATGTGGGGCCCAGAACACTGGGATCATGCCCCGAGCCGAAGGCAGACGCTTAACGACTGCGCCACCCAGGCGCCCCCCTTTTTGTTTCTGTAGCAGTTGTCATAGGTTTCCTCCAGATTCAATTTCAAAGCTAGATGCAAATTCAAATCCAAATTCAAATTCACTAGAACTACCTACCTGTTTGGAGTTTTTTCACCACTCTTCTGGTCTCTAGGTGCTGAATTTCCTTAAGCGTGTATCTGTTCCTGGCTTTGTTTGCCTTTATAAATCAGATCACACTATCGCGGTAACTTGAGGGATGCAAATGACAGGAAGTGCTTCGATGCCCACAACCAGGCATTGGTGACGTCCGAGCTGGCAATGTCTGTCCTCTGTTGAAGTGCCGTCAAGAATGCTTTCTACTTCATAGTCTCTTTCATTGAAAAATTTGCTATTCTCCAAAATGCAGATTAAAGAGTGTCTTCTGGTATAACGTTCTAACATGTCTCCCAGGGCCACGGAACTCCAAGGAACTCCAAGCCTTCTCAGCAGTCCATGGGTTGGTGCAGATGGAGTCTTCTCCAGGATTCTCAGTATTGATTTCTCATCCCAGAACTCTCCAGACTTGGTCAGGAGGCGTCTGTCTGGCTAAGAGAAAGTAAACTTTCTGTGTACATTTTCTTTTCTTTTCTTTTCTAATTTCTTTTCTTTTTTTCTTTTCTTTTCTTTTCTTTTCTTTTCTTTTCTTTTCTTTTCTTTTCTTTTTTCTTTCTTTTCTTTTCTTTCTTTTCTTTTCTTTTCTTTCTTTTCTTTTCTTTTCTTTTCTTTTCTTTTTTTTTTTTCCCCCAGATTCCAGTTTGGGGTTAGGTTTGGGGAGCGGGGGTTCTGCTTTTATGTCCTCATGCTTTCATGCGGAGAAACTTCAGCGTGAGTTACTGTTTTGCTTCAACCACTTCCTAGTTTTCTGTTTTTCAGAACTGCTTATCTGTGGAAAGGATGCATTCCGTTTGGCTCACCCATGTGGTAAGCTTATCAGGACAGGGCCTGCCTCCAAAGGTCTCTAGGCCTATGATTTTATTAGGAGAATAGATGTGATGCATTACAGAGGGAAAGAAGCCTATTGTCACCACACTTCAAACCAGCTTTGAATAGTATTGGAACAGCTAGTCAGAACCTAGAGTTTAGATAGTACTACATGCTTAATTTTTGTCTCCCTACCCAGCAGTCTGAGACCTTAACCAGTCTACTCAGTAGTACTTCATTCAGGAGCAGTAGTTGAGGATACGATTGGAATTAAGAGGGTAGGATGGTAGAAACATGCACTCTGTCATTATTTTCAGGCTCTTTTTTGAGTTATCACATTTTTACTTCATTTTTGTGTAGTTCAAGCTCTTTATCAACAATACTAATACATGGTCTTTCTGTTTTTCATAGTTATGCTACCCTGATGAATTCAACTATTTTTTTGCCCATCATTGCATAGAGAGACCATTCTGGTATCTCCATTTAGAGATTTATGTCTTTCTTCTCCCAAGCCACCTTAGGCTCATTACAAAGGAGGTATTGAAAATATAACCAATGAAAAAGTATACCATCATGCCTCATTTACCTTCTTCAGAAATGCTTCAGAAAAAGAACACATACCGTTCCACAGCGCATCTCTGTAATTACAGATGCTCACTGTGGTCCCAATTTATGCTTTAACTTCAAACTGAGATTGAAGTCAACTTTTTCTTATACCATTGAGCTTCCTCTTTATTATGAAGTTGTTCATGTACGTACTTCTGAGTTATAGTAATATTGGCCATTAGTTTCAAAGAAGGCCTCTTCGATGTTTGTTATATAATATCTACACTATTCTTAATGATGATCATTGTAGGCAGTCCTATGGAAAGGTTTTGATTACTAGGTCACAACTTGAAATTGTTCAGATATGTGCTGTATATAGTGAAGATTTTGCAGGAGTATTTTACCTTCTAAAATTCATTATTTGAAAATTATTTGTCTTGATAACTCATCTTGAATTCTTTGTTCAATTTCAAATTTTGATTTTTCCCATACTACTCAAAACATACTTAAACACGTCCATAGATAAAATTATAATAACCCTGCATAAAATGGTACAAAGAAAGAAATTGCATATAGACACAGAAAAATCCCAGGTATAGTTTATATAAATCTGTTCCTTAAAAGCCAGATTTGTTGCAAACATTGTGGAATATTTCATGGACTCTCATTAGAGGTAGAAAATGAGTTTTACAACTCAGGAAAATAAAACACAAATATATAATCCCTTTGCATCAATATTCAATATAGTATTTTCTCTTAAAAGAAAACAATTTACATTTAAAATACATAAGCATCAGATGCACACGCACAGACATAACTGCACCTGCTTTGTACCCTGAAGAAATGTGCTGCATTTTCTTCTAATCTGTATTACAATCTATTATCTAGCTCCTGTATGAAAATGATTTCAGCAGTGTTGTTTTAAAAATTAAGCTACTATAATACAGCTCAAGCAAATGATAGATCTTAAACTCAATATTCAGAGTATGGCTCTCTACCAGTGATAGAAATTGATCATTCTAAATCTCCAAAGTCAGAACATATTCAGGAGATAAAAGCCTTAATGTAGCTTTTAAAGAGACATATTTTATTCTGACCAGACAATAATTCTCTTGCATTCTTTGGACACCTATTACGTGCAGAATGTCAACAGACCGTCAGTAAGAAACACGATTTTAAAGCCATTTTACTTGCCAAACTTTTTTTCAACACATTTTGTTCTTTGTCCCTTGAATTGTGGCCCTCACGCTGAGTAAATCATGGCATTTCTGATGGCTGAACAGATGGTCTTCTGCTACTTCAGGCTCTGTCTCGGTGATAGCTTCTCTTAAGTGAAATCTCACTCTTTCCAGAATATGCCACCGTGAGTCTGTCTTCAGCTTCTCTGCTACATCGGTTCCTGCTTTATACTATACCTTTCATGTTTATTTCAGAAATCTTGCTACAGAAGTCCTACCACAAAAAATTTTCCCTAAACATTTAATGATTCCACAAAACTTTCATATTTAACTCTTTTTAATGTCACCGGTTGCTCTTAAAAATTAATAATTTAATAAATATGGGAACTTGGGAATATTGAGAAAATATTTAGAATTACTGGAAGAAATATTTGGTCTCCAAGTCAGACCTTCTCAGGCAAGGCCTCTGTCAACCCCTCCTGTAATGCCTGGCATGGACCGAAGTAGGAACACCATGCATCAATGTTGACTGATTAATTGACTGTTTCTTCTGTGTGTCATGCTATCTGTCATTCCCATTACAGTCTCTGCACATGGACTCACTAAGTTTGTTGCTGCTATCCATCTTTAGAGCTATACCATATGGGGAGGCTGGATGCACAAAGGATTTTCTCAGCATTGTATAGCTGGCACTCAAGGTTCTTATACTGAATATTACGTCTAGGCATGAAATGAAATTACATAGCCATAAAGATTTGCTGAGAGATCCACAGGATTTTGGAATTAAATGACGTAGGGGAGGAAAAATCTCTTTCTCTACTAATCTTAGGTTTTCCTGCTGAGGGCTCATAAATTAGACTGGCCCAAGCCAGATTAATAAGAGAAAAAGAAACAGAAGTCTCTTAAAAGTTTTGGAGGTCCATGTGGCACTTGGGAGTACCCAGAGATGGGTAACTCAGAGATTTTGTTAGAACTGGGCTTTTGTAGTATCTTAATAAAGGAATAATACTTAGAAAAGTGACAAGACAAAAGAAAAGAACCTTAAGTCTCAAGAGGCAGCCAATTGTAGAAAGGCAAATACATGGGAAAACTAATGATAGATCAAGGCTAGTTAGTAAAGTTTATTCTGTAGATTCCTTGGTTGCTGTCTCCAGGCTGATAGAGTCAAAACTTGTCTCCACTAGGGGTGGCACAGTTGGTTCAGCGTCCAACTCTTGGTTTCTGCTCAAGCTCTTGATCTCAGGGTCAAAATATCAAGCCCCGCATCACGCTCCAGGCTCAGCATGGAGTCTCCTTATGACTCTCTCCCCCTCGCCCCCTGCCCCTCCTGCTCATGCTTTCTTTCTCTCTCTAATATAAATAAATAAATCTTTAAAGTTGTCTCCACTGATTAACTTTTGTCCTTCCTGGTAGGGAGGGGAGGAAGAACAGCTTTGTAAATTTATGTCCAGTTTTTAGACAGATGCCTGTTTGGTGAAGGGGTAGACTTTTCTTGCATCTGCTTCTTCTCAGTTGCCTTCAGCTCAAAATAATCCTTATGCCAAAGTGGCATATTTTGCTCTGGCATATTCTGCCATCTTACACTGATTAAGTACTATGCCTGGAGCACCTACTTGCAAGACAAAGTTTAAAGTATTCAAGTTTCTAACATTGGGATAATTCAAAGGTAAGAAAAAAACATCAACATGGGGTGCTTGGGTGGCTTACTAGGTTAAGTGTCTGCCTTCGGCTCAGGTCATGATCTGAGGGTCCTGGGATCCAGTCCCATGTTGGGCTCCATGCTCAGCAGGGACTCTGCTTCTCCCTCTCCTTCTGCCTCTCCTCCCAACCAGTGTTTGCTCTCTCTCTCGCTCACTCTGTCAGATAAATAATAAAATCTTTTAAAAAATAAATTAAATTAAAAATAAATATATAAATCAACATAGATAAGTGGCATATAGGCTTTTACTTTTTTTCTGTTTAGATTGACTCTATTCACAAAATCATCCAAGAGAAGTGTAAAAAAACCCTTCTCTCAATTCAAAAGACTGCTACCCCAACAGCAAGATCATGCATACAAGAGCACTAAAGTTGGAAAAGCAGAGCTAAAACTTCAAAAGTGATTGGAGGAATTAACAAGAAAATGTGAAGAACTATTTGAGGTGTAATAAGACTCTTGAGTCAAGGGGGAGATGCACAGGCAACACATCCGATCAGACCATCAGAAAAACTCTGGCTGACGATTTCCATTTGTTCTTTACTAATTGAAAAATGTGTGGATGTTGTAGTTCATGGTTTATAAATATTTAGAGTAACATGTATTTGGCTGTCTTAGCAGATATCGTTTCAGACATTTTCTACATTTTCTTTATACAATATTTTATTTTATTTACTTTATTTTTTGTTTTTTTTAAAGATTTTATTTATTTATTTGACAGACAGAGCACAAGCAGGGGGAGCAGCAGGTAGAGAGAGAGGGAGAAGCAGGCTCCCCGCTGAGCAAGGAACCCAATGCAAGGCTCAATCCCAGGACCCTGAGATCATGACCTAAGCCAAAGGCAGACACTTAACCAACTGAGCCACCCTGGTGCCCCTCTTTATACAATATTTCAAAAACACATAGGATTCTGCTGTCTATAGAGTGTCCTGGTCTGCCTGGACACTGATTTTCTAATAGTCTCATAGTCTGGTAAACAGAGGAGGAAAAAAAAACATGAAAACCACAGATTATACAGAATGCTCTCTTCAAGATAATTAGGTTTTCCTCAGTGTGCTACAAGTGCTACTATGCTGAGATGTCAAATGTGATAGGAAAATAAACCCAAATTACAGTATCCAATAACTTCACTGAAGTCTACAGTTTTAAAATCATCTCCTATTAGTTAACAACTGAACTATCTATTTCAATCAGACTAACCTTTTAACTGCGCAAAATACCCTTCCTCTCTTCTCTTCTGACACGTGCAGCACGCTCCCCACACAGACACAGACGCCATGCTGTCATGCTCTTTCTGTGCTGTTTCTGTTCTCCCTGGATGGCTTCTTTCCTCTCAGGCCATCCATATCCTGACCATCCTTTGGAAGTCGTGGGTCATGTGACAACCACTTGACAGTACTGATGCCTCTTTTCTCTAATTCTCTTTTATTGTTGTCAGTCAATTACATCAAACACAGTCAAGCAGATGAATATAGGACACACTCAGTCAACTTTATGATGATTTATTTTTCTGCAGATGGCAACATAAAAGCAAGAGGCCATGCGTATGAGTCAAAAGTACGATACTTGCTACACTGAGTCAGTTGGGTGCTGCCCTTATCAGAATCCTGTCACTTAGTAAGGACACTGAAGAATTGTTATGGGAACTTGTGGTTATACTTGATGCTGACCTCAAATGTCAAAAGAAAAAAAACCCAAAAACTCCAAACCACCACTGTTTCCCTTGAAAACCTGTATGGAGCTGTTGTTAGTGCATTTTTAAGACATTTATGATGCTTTTTTTTTTTTCAACTTATATAATGCTTGATTTATGAGAAGGGTGAATATAGGGGAAATCATGAAATGGAGAAGCCTCTTTATAAGTATCCTCCTTCATTCTCTGTCTTCCGCTTCAATTTATCCAGTGTTCCCATACTGTTGCCTTTCCAATTATGTATGAAACCTAAATAGTTTACACACACACACACACACACACACACACACACTACTCATAGCCAGGAAGAAAATTTCAATGTGCTCGAGTTATTTTGTGTTTGTACAGGTATGTACACTTTACAGGAGAAGGCAAACACCAACATCTTTGCTGAAATTGGCAAACAACATCACCAAATCTAGTCTACATTTTTAAGTCAATGGCAAAATGAGGGAAAGAAATAGGAACAAAAGATACATAGAAAGTTTTTCATTATTTTCCTCCATGTATGGTGAAACATGGCTTTTCCATGATCATGCCAAGCCAACAAACTCCCCCAGATCCACTCACTGATCACTTAACACACACACACACACACACACACACACACACACACAGAGATATGAATACTCCTCCGTGACAGGTAAATAGTGAGCGTTTTTATAAATCATATACATCCCTGAATGATTTGTAAATTTTACTTTTTTAAAGTAAATTCAGACGTTCTACCTGAACCAAACTTACATATTCCAAAATATTTGAAATTTAATCTAGTGGGGCAGGGGTGGGTGGTGGAAGCATTTGTAACATGTACGTGCATTTTGATCATTGATTTAGGTAGTTAAGAAATTCTCTGAGTGGGAGTGGGGTAGATTTTCACTGCATAAGATAAAAACAGATGATCCAATTTATAAAACTTCTGGTAAATTTTAGGAGAAATGCTGGTATAATTTTAGAGAAAAAGATTATCTGCAAAATTAAAGCTCAATGCTAAACAAACTGAAAATATTAAAGAGATGAATGAGTGTAAATATAAAGACTAGCATAGCAAAACGCTGTAGAACTCATCAAATAGAAAAATCAGAGTCCAGGCAGAAACTTCTGCATTAAATATAGACAAGCATATGTAGAAATGCATTTAAAAACTATAAAGTCTACAACAGAAAATATAAGGGTCAATAGCTAAATGCATAAGTGCTAAATTAATATTTAAATAGTCACAAGGGTCAGCAAGATTTGTATATCTTATATCAGGGACAAAGGTGCAACAAATTTTTCGTATAATTGTAATTGTTCGATTAGACGTTCTGAAATTATGTCCTATTTGTCAAAATGATGGTGCTAATGGACAATTGCATTTTAGATGACCTTTACAGGAAAAATATTTTTAAATGGAAACTTGGTGTTTCTTTGAAATTTTCTCTTGAAATTTTAATCAATCAAAATGTGGGAGAAAAACTACCTGGAGTATTGTTTCAGTCTTCCACTTTATTGGTTTGTGTAGATCCGGGATACAGTTACCCATAACACACGAATGATTGTCATGAAATTTGTCAGGAAGCTCAACTGCAATGCCAATAGTAAATCCACATTAAACACTGCAACATTTGGTTGGATACTAATCAGCTTCACATAGACTTAGAGTTGATCCTGCATTTAAAGAGGTGACTAAAAAGACATTAACAATATATGGCACCTAATTATGTTTGAATCACAAGTTTTATTACCCTCTTTGTGAGTTGGCTACTGGAAGCTCAGGGACCCCAATTCCAGCCCTCAGGATAATTAATGATGGCAGTTTTCTTTTATCTACTTGCTGATGCTGTCTGCTGCATGTGCTGTCTCACTAAGATAAACGACTTAGCCAATTGCAGATAAAAATGTTTTCCATCAGAAGTAGGCTGTGACACTACAATGGAAAGCAAGCTCAGCCTGACTTTATGAATGGCAAAAATTTCCTTGCCAGAATGTGCAATGGTAGATGATATTGTTAATATTGATTTCTAGCCATACAAGGGTAACCATGTCAACAAGATCAATTCTTTTAGTCACATCTGTTGTTGTAGGATAAAAAATATCTACTAACTGCCAAAACTGAATTTAATACCACATCGTGGTTTAAATTTTAACTTATCCCGTCAGGTTTTAGCTTTTTAGAGGGGGGGAAGAAGTGAAATATTGATGATTTTTACCCATTGCAATCAGCCAGGGTTAATGTGCAATTTCACAGAAAAGGACTGAAGTAACCCAAGATTTAGAATTATTTCTATAGAAAGTGATATCCTTGGACTGGAGTAACTGTCATTAATTTCTTTCCTCTACACCCTGGAGATTTTAGGCTAGTTGTGAAGAAATGAATGCATTTTAGACAAAAATTAATTATAAAATTTTAAAAATTGTACTTGCAACGCTTATGAATACAATTTTGACTTTTAAAGCAAGAAAAATATGTAGATAATAATGACAATTCAATACACAATCTTTTTTTTTTTTTACCATTTTTCCCTGAAAATTTTAATAGGAAAAAGAAAACTACTCATGATAAAAATATTTTTCCCACTAGTGCGGGTCTTCTTCTAGTCACAACTGGGATATTTTTAAAAGCATAAAGTGAATCAAATTGTGTTACCTACAAACATGAAAACTTCCAGCAAAGTACAGGTCAACAAGAAACAAAGGTGAAACTCCTCCCATGGTAAATACAGCAGCACATGATTTAGTCCTGGATACATTTTCTTTCTTTCTTTCTTTCTTTCTTTCTTTCTTTCTTTCTTTCTTTCTTTCTTTCTTTCTTTCTTTCTTTCTTTCTTTCTTTCCTTCTCTCTCTCTCTCTCTCTTTCTCTTTCTTTCTTTCTTTCTTTCTTTCTTTCTTTCTTTCTTTCTTTCTTTCTTCTTTCTTCCTTCCTTCCTTCCTTCCTTCCTTCCTTCCTTCCTTCCATTTTATTCTCTCTGACAAATAAATAAATAAAATATTAAAAAAAAAAAAAGGAGGGGGGACGCCTGGGTGGCTTAGTCAGTAAAATGTCTGCCGTCAGCTCAGGTCATGATCCCAGGGTCCTAAGATCGAGCCCCACGTTGGGCTCCTTGCTCAGCAGGGAGCCTACTTCTCCCTCTGCTTCTCCTCCTCTTGTGCACTCCCTCTCTCTCTCCTTCTCTCCCTCTCTCTGACAAATAAATATATAAAATCTTTAAAAATTTATTTTATTTTATTTGGTTTAAGATTTTACTTATTTACTTATTTATTTGACAGAGAGAGAGACCGTGCACAAGCAGGGGGAGAGGCAGAGGGAGAGGCAGAAGCAGGCTCCCCGCTGAGCAGAGAGTCCCAATGTGGGGCTCAATCCCAGGACTCTGGGATCATGACCTGCGCCGAAGGCAGACGCTTAACCGACTGAGCCACCCAGGCACCCCCCAGATACCCTTCTGTCTTCAACTCACATCATAGTCCTCTTTTCTCAGTGATCTCCAGCCATCTCTTGGCCTTCATTCCATTCTGCAAACCTGCTCATTTTGCTTGCATCTTGTCTTTCATACTTGCTGTTCTCTCTGCCTACAGAACTTTTCTTTCTAGTATTCTCAGAGTGTGCAATCACTCCGTTCTGATCTCTGTTCAAAAGTTATCTCCCTATTTGCCTTAACCAAAAAAAGCAAGTTCCTCATGCCTGCATCACCCTAAACTTTCATTGCATTAGCATGTTCTGAAATGATTCACTTTGTTTATTTGCTTACAAGTATTATAATAAGGCCAGTAATATTGTCTTTCTTTTTCAAAGCCAGATGCATAGTAGATATTCTATAAATAGTTGTTGAGTTGATGGATGAATGTTGACCAGGATATCAGAATATTTTTAAAATACCTACATTTGCTCATATAAATTATTCCTCCAGTGTTTTTTTCACATTATTTTCTCATACTTTAATAAAAATATATATATAATCAATCAAAACTACTTATATGTAGAAATTATACCAGGCTCCTCTAGGAGGAGAAGGAAGATTAAACGGGTCTTAAGAGTGCTTTAAAAAACATAAATACAAGTTATTCTTAGAATTCATCCAGTATTATTCATGATGAAATGATATCATGTTTTATCTGTTCATTTGTTCACTCTT
The DNA here is from genome assembly GCF_024610735.1 of Ursus americanus. Lineage (NCBI taxonomy): Eukaryota > Metazoa > Chordata > Mammalia > Carnivora > Ursidae > Ursus > Ursus americanus. The sequence goes on along the minus strand of NC_142127.1, from coordinate 24,644,131 downwards.
TTACTTACATATTCCCTTGATTTAACAAATATTTAGTGAGCTCCTGCTATGTGTAAGATACTATTTATAGCACTTGAGATTCTTCAGTCAAGAAAACCCTGGTCTTGTAGAACTTACAGTTTAGTGGGAATGAGCAATAAACCTGGTAAATAAAAGACATGGGAATTCAGAAGGTAGATAAAACTCTGGAAAAACACAGCAGGTAGGGGATGAGAGAGGCCAGCAGGCTACTCTTGCTAGTTTTTGCAATTGCATCAGCACGGTATTGGTCACATGATGTATGCTTTGCTAATGTTGCTCAAAATCCATACTATCTTCAAAAGATTCATCGCATACACACATGCCAAATTTGCCATTTTCATTACATATTTAGTTATATTACTGCCACTTTAGTTTTGTTGTAGTGAAATTTTTTTTTTTGACTAGTATTTTCAACACTTACCCAGCTTCTGCACTTTCCAGACATAATGGAGGCAATGGTGTCCTCAAAAACAAGATCATACCCAGAAAACATGCCATTGCTGGACAAACCACACAACGACAAAAGGATACCTACCACGCCATGAAGAATGTCATCTTTCATTATTCTCTGCTGTTCCCTGTTACTTTCATAAAAGTTATGGCAAGCCATAGTAAAATTCTGTGTTTAACTATTTTTTTTCTCTAAAAGCATATTTTTAGTTTCAAAGGACAGAGTCGTTTTTAAAATAATTTCTGCTTATTTGTTTTTATTTACCAGTGCCAAGCATATCATGGGCAATTAAAGCAATTTTTGGAAAAAAAATTAATGAGCACATCTGCAAAAGTTTGTGATGTGCCATAATGTACCCAACCATTGTTCTATGGAAGAACTAAAGTGTCCATTAACTTAAATGCAGATGATTTAGATAAAGAAACTAAACATTCAGCTTTGCAATATAAAATTGTGTATATTTGATTGAGGCAGAACTTTCTATGTGTGCTGACTTTGTTGCTGTTTTTTAACTGGATGAGAAGGCAGAAGGAGACAGATGGTAGAAATGTTTCTTTTCTTTAGAATACTTAGAATGGATTAAACTACATTAAACTGTATTGTTATATTGCAGAGATCAGAGTTTTATTGAAAATGACTCAGAGGAAAATGCAGATTCTGGGACAAAAAAATAAGAATTGAAGAGATAAGCATTTGGTTGGGAGAATTTTTCTCTCTGGGCCTCATAATAATGGGCATTCTCCTAGAAGAGAATGTTCCACCACTTTTCTGATGATGAGAGGTAAACTGGCTTGCTACTTTTTTGACAAGTTGTCCGCTAGAGTGCTACCCTGCTAGGGAATCCTTGAGGGTGATCCAGGTCCAGCCAGCTCGGAAATAAACCACATGGCTTAGCAGTTGTAAATAGCTGCAGATTGCATCCCCCTTTGTTGACTATGAACTTTCAGTTAAATCTTTTTAAGAGTTGTGATTCAGACACAATCCTGTAGAAGGAAATTTAGGGTAGGACCTATTTAACTCTTGTACCAAAATGGTAACGTGGAGGTCTGTGCCTTCCTCACTCCCACATGCTTTCACATTCATTGCTGCAGTGGGCCAAAGGATATGGGAGCCTGGAGAGGGACCAGGAAGGTGAGGCAGTCATGCAGGCTGGTATCCAATACTGCTAATTACAGCAATGGCAGCTACAGCAAGAAGCAGAAGAGTAAAACCATTAATGTCTATTGAGTGCTAACTCTGTTCTAATATAATGTACGAATTCCTTTAATTATCCCAATACTATGAGGTAGTACTATTATTAACTTGCCAGTCATGAATGGAGAGGGACTGTAGCTGAGTCATCACAATGTTGATATTAATAGATAAGACACATTTATGTGGATTCTCGTCAGTTGATCATGACCATCATACTCTCTATTGGTGAGGGTTCTTTGGGAGAGCTTGGGTAGACTAGAACAGAAATCATGGAAAGAGCTTCTATTAATCACTACGTTTTGTGAATAATCTACTTGGATTAGAACACCAGTTTTCCAAAGGGTTAAAAGGTCCAAAGGACTGTGTCATAGTTGTTAAATACTCTGTACTTCCCATTCTCCCAGGAGCTTCTTTGTGAACTGCTAGGAAGAATAGTTATTAACACCTAACTAACAACTATTAAATTATTGTGAAATGATTTGCCCTAGCATAAATTATCTATTAGCTCACAGGGCCTTCCTGAGAAGTAGGTACCTTGCTGCAATTCACCCTGAGTCTAAGAAGAAATAGTTGGGCACTAGATGCTCTGATTACTCCATTTTCAGCCATTACCACATATCAAAACCAAAAAGAAATTACTGAGGACACTTGAGCCTCAGGGGTTCCTCTCTATCCTCTCTCCTTTCTTGAATTGGTTTAAGAGAGAAAGAGAGAGAGACTATTTCACTTTTATATTGAAACTCTAGTGCTAAAACTGGGCTACATAAATCTATTTTCTATAGAGTAGTTGTAGATAAAAGAGGAAGAATGAAAGAGAATGATAGTGACAAAAAGGGTTCACTATCTGGAACCGTGACTGCGGAGGCTAGATAACTGAACGAGGATACAATGTAGTTGGAGGGATGATTCTGACTGACTTTACTATTGACTTCAATTGTTATTGTCGAATGGATTTGGCAGTGATCTCTACTGATTATTGAGGTGGCTTTTATACAGAGTCAACTAAGCTTTAGTGATGTTTTGGTATACATCCATAAATCCATCTATTTATTTTCATTTTCTTGGTATTTTATCAGGAAAAAATGTGTTTATTTTCTGCATGTGATAAACTACTTTAACCCCTTCATAATTTCAAAGTAGAAGTATTTGTTTCTGAAAGATATAAATATCAACCAGCAGGCACTAAAATGGGAATCGCAAGGGAACTTCTAAGGTTATTGGGGTAAAGACTTAATGAGCAGAGAATTCATAAACATTCCGGGATAAAATATGAAATGCAAAGCTCAAGTTGACATATCTGTTGTGAAGCATTTTGTTTTGAACTTAATTCTCCAAATATAAAATATTAAAGAGATTTTTAAAGACAGATGATATATATACATTAAGAACAATATCGTGAAGTATCATCTAATTATTTATGTTTTAATCTCAATAGATTTTTTTCATTAGGTTGTTAATGCTGTTTTTTTCTTTCAGGTGTATTAGTCCAGTGTCCCCAAAGTCAAACTTATTCGAGGTCCTATTCTTTATTCCTCTGGAGAGCCCGGCATCATGTCTCCAAGCATAACACATGGTGGGCTTAAATATATTTCATCTGCTTTTCCTTATTTCTTTTGTTAGCATATGCTGTGCTTACAGTGTTACTATGTGGGAAATAGATAACGTAAACAGCTGGACAGTACTAAGACCTGTAGAATACAGAACTGAATACTTAGTTGATACCCTCTGTCATGAACCTAAGTTTCTTACCTGGAAATGAAATTTAAAAAAGAGAAGAGGGGCGCCTGGGTGGCTCAGTGGTTAAGCGTCTGTCATGGGCTCAGGGCATGATCCCGGCATTCTGGAATCGAGCCCTGCATCAGGCTCCTCCGCTGGGAGCCTGCTTCTTCCTCTCCCACTCCCCCTGCTTGTGTTCCCTCTCTCGTTGGCTGTCTCTCTCTCTGTCAAATTAATAAATAAAAACTTTAAAAAATAAAAAATAAAAAAGAGAAGAAAGCAAACATTTTTTTAAAAGGTGGGGGGGGCAAGGAGAATGCACACTATGCATAAAGGAGCTAAAAATATTATGTTTTATTTTTTCCAGTCAATATTTTCAAAAATAATTCCACCTACGATAATTGCCACAAACATGAGAAGTCTACTTGCTTCCAGGGGAATAGTTCATCAAAGCTCTCTCATTAGGAGTCCTGAGCACTAGAGGAGAGAATCTCTGCTGTGCTGACATTTGCCCTGCCTATTGTTAAAGCCCCAAGGAGAAAGGCCATCATTCTTTATTATCTTCTTTACAGAACCTGTGAGATTCCAGACATTGCAAACTTCCTTATCCTCAGAATTCTTAATTTCCTCTTAATGGTTAAATGCACATTTTACTACAATCTTTTTGAGACTCATTGTATCTTCTATTTTGTTGTATATACTATAAAACAATTGAGATGTTTACAACTAGCCAATAAACATGTATTAATTGTTGATTCAAACTCATGTCTGATAAAATTGTAAAGGGGAATTTTCTCTTTGTGTAATTTTATTTGTACAGCTTGAACAAATAGTTCACACTTTAAATGCCTTCAAATGTGTTTTTCAATCAATCAATAAATATTTACTGAAAGGTTTCTGTGTACTCAGTAAGGCACTGGATGAATGATAATAGGGTTGAGCAAATCCTTGGAATCTAGTTTTATCCCAGTTTTGTAGAAAACATTTCTCCTCCTATATTTATTCCAATTTCGAGATGACTCTCATGTTTGCATCAGATGTGACAAACATTTTTGTGATGTGGTTTGAGATAATCATTTGATATTGTACCACTTTTTAAAAATAAAGTAAGATATTCAATAACTTCTGAAAACAAGAATAATGAATGGTGCTTTGTCTTACAATATGTTAAAATATGTATGTAAAGTTGAGATGTTATATACTATATTTAATTGTTTAATTCCATTACTAAGCAAATATCAAGTGAAAATTTAGTGACTAATATAATGTGTAATTTAATGAATAGTAAGAAGTACTATTGTAAAAGTTAGTGGGTATATCACTTAAGCAGGGCAAAATACCTGGATCCAGGTGTGTCCATGTATGTGAGTATGTGCATGTGGGCTGAATTCACATATATCCATATATTCTTACACGTATAACTTGGGTATTTCATAAAATTGACATCTTAAACATATAGAGAAAAGATTACTTTATCATATGCAACAATGACTTGCTTTTATTTAGGAAATAGTAACTTAAATTCCCCTTGCACCACATAAATCAAAATAAATTCTAGATCTATTTAATATATGCTACAATGAAATTTTAAGATGATTTTAAAATGTATCTTAGGGTAAGGAAGTATTTTCCAAGTATATCAAGGTGGGGGAGCATAAAGAAAAAAAGATTTACCACATAAAATTAAAACTGTCAATATGGAAAAGTTAAAAGTCAAGAACTTTTAAAACTTGTACCACATATGTAAGGAAAATCTAGCAATCTCACTGCAAAATGAATACGTAAAATGTTTTGGAGATCCACTATAGTTGAGAACAAATACACCACCAAATATTAATTTTCTTCGCTTGCATAGAAGGAGATGAGAACATACAAAGCAAATTTAGTCTAAATATTGATAAAAATAAAATAACTTCATGTTTGTTAGTTACATATTTTAGACTATCAAAACTCGCTAAATACATAAAAAGCAATTTGAATTTAGTAAAAAAATAACATCTGTACAAATAGAAAGGTGTTTGAGGATACACACAAAGATAGTTCATAAATGTTGAACTGCAATTAATAAATACAGTAAAAGATGTTCAATTTATCTTATAATCAAAATGAGGTATCACTTTTCTACCAAATTGACAAAAATATTGAAAAACAGCAATATCCTGTTTGGAAAGGATGTGGCAAAACACTGGTACTCTTGCATGATACTGTTTATTTGTAAATTAGAGTATTTTGACAATAAGAACATTAAACCTTAAAAGTGTATATATATTTTAAATCAGAAATTTCACTTTCTGAGAATCAAGTCTTCAAAATATAATCAGAGAAATGCACAAAATGCCTCTCTCAGGTGCTCAAAAACACCTTAGTCATAGTAGTCATATTCTAGAAACAACCTTTAATGTCCTCCATATGGGATGTTTAAATGCAGCCACTAAGCATAACAGTATTAGTGCATATGTGCTGATTTGGAAACTGGTTTGCAATATACTATTTAGTGAAAAACAAAACAAAATTTGATAAAGAATGGTCTCAGTTTCTAATAAATGCTCATTTAGAGCACTGAACCCAGGATGAAAGGAAATCTCTTTAGTAGGTCTCACGGAACCCTGTAGAACGTGGCCCAAACCCACCCCTTTCTTCGTTTATCTTCTTCCCGTGGACTGGAATATTCTCATTAGTTCCTGATGTAGGTGACTTTGCAGATGCTGTAATTGTATTCTCCCCTTCTCTGCAAAGCTAAATCCTACTTACTTTTCCTTCACTTTCCCCAATTCTTCTTATGTGCTTTTGCTCTGTGTTTTATCATGATACCAACTGAGAGGGAAAAGTAAAAAACAGTGTGCAGAAATAAGGAATAACAAGATAGTATGGAATTATACAATGCAACCAGGGAGGAGCTCTCTGAGAAGGTTATAGTTAGGTCAACCATGGGGATGAGAAGAAATCAACCAATAAGAGTCAGAGAACAGTGTTTCAGACAGAGGTGAGAGGGTTGCAAACATAAAGAGCACAGGCACCAAGGGCCCTGTCCAGTAAGGAGGGACATGTGGCCATATAAACCTGGAAATGACACAAGACTGGTTCTAGGTGAACTAGGGGAGGTAGGCAAGGGTCGGATTATGCAGCACTTTTAGATCAAGACTAGGTATCTGAATTTGTTCAAAGTATATTGGGAAGCCATTACAGGATTTTATGGTGTGGGTGGGGGGTGACTTGATTTGATTTATGTTTTTAAAGATTGCTCTGGTAAACTAAACTAAACTAAAACTAAGGTTTTAGTTCTAGCTGTGAAGACCTTGAAAACACTAACTATGAAAAACTATGCAAAACAACTGTTAGAAAGCGCTAGAGAGCAACTAAGACTCAGAGCGACTAATTGGGTTGTAAGGCTCCACCTTAGGAGAAGGGAAGGAAAAGTGGTGTGACTAGAGCATTTGGACTGTTTCCTTCAAAGGTATTTTCCAATTTTCAGCTCATGGGAATGAGGAGCAGAAAATGGCTAATTTTACAGAGATGAGTTTGGTACTAAGAAAATGGATGAGACTTGAAGCAGAAAAATCCTGGAGAAAGGCAACTTCATAAAAGTGAGTACAAAAAGCCACATGCAAATTCCTCAAGCATTTGGCTGATTCCCAAGCTATACCAGGTAGAGCAAGATTTTAAGAAACCTGGTGGAAGACTGGCTACAAGCCAAACAGGTTAGCAGGGATTTACAGGAACATTGACGTTTAGATTCTCCCAAGAAGGAGGGGCCTTGTTAAACTCCAGGCACTCCCCACTGAGACCCCAGAAGGGCTATGCATAGCAGTAAGACTCTGTGGCAGGAGCATAGCCAGAGGACTGTGGTCTAGGAGTAGGGACACATCGAAATATCCTCTTAGAAATAGATTTCATGGATGATAGAGGCTCAGAACCTTTAGGAAGGAGGAAGTTGGATTATGTAAATTGATGGGATCGACTGAATAAAACTTCAAATTTGATTTCCCTAATAGTAGGAACAATTAAGTTTCATAAAGAAAAATAAACAGTATTTTTGGCTATCTCTGAAGTATGTACTCTGAAACTTAGATTGGAATGAAATTTTGGAAGGATTTCCTTGAGGAACTAGTATATTGTTCCTAGTGAATTTACTCAATGCTGTTTTCTGGATTTGAAGTGTGTATTAGTCAATGTTTGCCAAAGAAACAGAATCAATAGAATGTGTGTATACAGAGGTGGTTTATTATAAAGAACCAGCCCACACGATTATGGAAGCTGGCAAGTCCAAAATTGCAGTATAGACCAGTATGCTGGAGTCCCAGGAGAGGTTATGGTACAGATGAAGTCCAAGGGCATTCAGCTGGAGAATTCCCTCTTGCTGGGGAGGCCAGTCATTTCGTTCTCTTTGTTTGACTGAATGAACCCTAACCACATTATGGAGAGCAATGTGCTTTACTCAGAGTTCACCAATTTAAATGTTAATCTCATCCAAAAATATCCTCCGTGTTGACACAGAGCTAATGATCACAAGGCATAACGTGAATAAAATGCAAAGATGTTAAGTATTTAATCCAATGAGTTTTGACAAGTATTTGCTCCTAGGTGATCACATCACAAATGAAAGTATTTCCAACACCTCAGAAAGTTTTCTCATGCACCCTTCATTCAGTCTCTCCCCATGCCAGGCAATCATTGATTTGATTTCTATTATCAGTTTTTCCTGGTCTATGTCTCTATACAAGTAGAATTTTAAATAACTGGCTTTTTTTGCCCAACATGATTTCTGTGAGAGTCCTTCATGCTCTTGTGCACCTTGATTGTGCTTTTATTTATATCTCTGACCAGTGTTCCCTATATAAATATTCACAGTGTTTATGCGTTCGCATTTTAGTTTGTTTCCAATTTTTAGTATTATAAATAAAACTGTATTAAGCATTTTTGTACAAGTATTTTGGGGACCATAGATTTTGATTTTTCCCGGGAAGATATTTAGGAATGAATTTGCTTGATCACAGGGTAGGTATATTTTAACTTCATAGTGAACTGCCAAATAGTTTTCCAAATGATGGTACCAGTTCCTTTTCTCGAGGAATACATGGAAGTTGCAGTGGTTGCGTGTGCCTACTGACACGTGGTATTGTCATTCTTTTTAATTTTAGTCATTCTAGTGAAATGATTTCTTGATGTGGTTTTACCTGCATTCCCATGATGAATAATAACATTGAATGCCTTTCATGTGTTTATGCATCAGTTGCACGTTCTTTGGGGAAGTTTCTAATAGTCTCTGGCCCATTTTATTTTTTTATTTTTTATTTTTTTTAATTAATAATTTTTTATTATATTATGTTAGTCACCATTCAGTACATCCCCGGTTTCCGATGTAAAGTTCGATGATTCATTAGTTGCGTATAACACCCAGTGCACCATGCAATATGTGCCCTCCTTACTACCCATCACCAGTCTATCCCATTCCCCCACCCCCCTCCCCTCTGAGGCCCTCAGTTTGTTGCTCATAGTCCATAGTCTCTCATGTTTCATTCCCCCTTCTGATTACCCCCCCTTTCTCTATCCCTTTCTTCCCCTACCGATCTTCCTAGTTCTTATGTTCCATAGATGAGAGAAATCATATGATAGTTGTCTTTCTCTGCTTGACTTATTTCACTTAGCATTATCTCCTCCAGTGCCGTCCATGTTGCAGCAAATGTTGAGAACTCATTCTTTCTGATAGCTGAGTAATATTCCATTGTATATATGGACCACAACTTCTTAATCCAGTCATCTGTGGCCCATTTTTTGTGTTCTTGTCTTTATACGACTGAGCTTTTGAGATTTTTAAAATATATATTCTAGAAACAAATTCTTTATCATATATATGCATTGCAAAGATAAATACCCAAGTGTGCGTTTTACTTTTTCATTTTTTTTAGTGATTCCTTTTGACGAGCATATAGTATTTTGTCACTGTTGGTCTTACTTTTTCTGTTATTATTAGGGCTCTTTGTGTTCTGTGTTCTGTAAAAATATTTGTTTACCTCTATCACAGACGTTCTTCTCTTTTATTCTACAAGTTTTATATCTTTAGCTGTTACATTTTTTTTCTATCACTCACCTTGCACTATTTTCTTCACAGCTTTATTGAAGCGTAATTGGCATACATTAAACTGCACATATTGTGTAAGAAGCCAGATACAGCATCTCAAGGGAGTCTCACGTCTCAGTCTAATGGAAATTCTGTTATTTCATTTTCTCAGAGTCCTAAGAACACATTTTTCAACATGTACCTGCCATGCATTTTTTAATTCCACTAGTCTGATGTATACTTTCAAGTCTTTAAGCACCATTTTATTTGGTCTTTCATTCCGAGCCTTTGAGTGTGGCAAAGTGGTTTCATCCCATTCTACTTGTTAAGCCACAAATAAGTTAGGACCAGAGGTTGCGATGAGGGCCACGTTGCTTTTCAAAGATTCCATTACTTTTTTTTTATAATTGTGGTTTTAAAATATATCTCTCTCTATCTATATAAAACATAAAATTGATCATTGTGACCATTTTTAAGTGTATAGTTTATTGGCATTAAGTACATTCACATTATTGTGCAATCATTGCTACCCATCTCCAGAACTTTTCATTAACCCAAACTGAAACTCTGTACCCATTAAGCAATAACTCATCATTTTTTTCTCTTTGGTAACCACTGTCCTATTTTTTGTCTCTATGAATTTACCTATTGAATTATTTTTTATGTATCATGTGAGATAGAAGGGAGGGCTCATCTTTTCCCCCATACGAATACTTAGTTATTTGAGCCTCTTCCACCTTGCCAATTTTTACTAAACAGTGCCGTTGAGATTTTGGTTGAGATGGCATTGACTCTGTAGACCAATCTGAGGATAATTGAAAAGCATCAAGACTTGTATCTATAAACAGGATAGATCTCTTATCTAGGTCTTCTCTAACTTTTCTCTGTAGGTTTTTGCGTTTTTCTATGCAGGCAATATGAACGTCTCTCATTAAATGCATTCTTTATTTTTGTTCTCTGACAATAGTCTAAATGGCATTTTTTAAGTTTCATTTTTGATTACTTATTTCCAGGCAACTTTAAATCTTCAAATAAGCCTCCCTTAAGTACAAGGTAAAGCATAGTTGAAGATGTTGGGAAACCATATCTTATATACATGCCTGGCACTTGAAAATCATTTTCTGGCCTGTTTGGAGTAGCTATAATATATTGTTGTTGTTGTTATTGTGGTGGTTGTTGTTGTTATTGTTGTTGTTGTTTTTAATGTGGAACGAGAGAATGCAGAAGTTAGATGGTATTTCTAGAGTAATGTGTTAGCTAGCAACAGGGCCAAAAAAGAATCCAGAGCTGCTGACACCCTGTCCAGGGTTCTCATGGAGGGCAGTTATGAAAATATCACTTTAAGTAATATGAATAAAACTGCCAACAGATTTGTGGTGTTTGCGGATAGAAAAGACTGAAGTCTTTTCAATTATACTTATAAAGAGTTATTACATTTCCTATTATAAATGTTCGTAATATTTAAAGGTCATTCTGACACAAGGCTCTTGGTTAAACACAGAAATGCATTCACGGGCCCATTATCGCCAGGAGCTCTACCATCAGTGGCTTCATGTTCAAGAGAACATTTTGAAACCTCCTTTACAAGGATTGTAAAAAAAAATGGGATTGATTAATTGTGTACTACTTGACCTTATTCATGTTGTGATTTCTGAAATTCTTTGTCAAAAAATAAGTAATTTAGAGGTCTTGAATGATTTATCAGCACTCTTGTTTATTAAATAAATCATAATATTTTATAAGTTGTAATTAATGATGTATAATCATAAAGAAATTTTGCCTTCCATATATATTCCATAGGTGCTAGACCTTCAGTCCCAGATTTTGGCCAGTTCTAGTGTGTTCCTGTACAAAATAAATAGTTTGTTAGCTTCTTTGAATTAAAAAAAACCCCAAACATCTCAAATATGGAAATAGTCCAATTCTATTTAATAATGACAACTGACTTTAATTTAACATAAGATCTTTGCTGACCATCACTGCTGAGATCTATTTCAGCAAAAGATGCAAGGGAAGAGGGCTAACTTCCTCATCTGGCCCTTTCACATCCCTTCTCCCTGAGCTCCCTAAAAGTGGTTTCTGGTGCTAGAGGTAGGATCCAAGGGAAGGAAGATGTGTGTGGACAGAGCGGAGAAAAGGGAACCAGGGACGTTCTTACTACTTGATACACTTATAAAATGGCATTTCATTTTCTGAGATTTGCAGATATTTAACATTGCCTTTCTATGCTGAATATGTTTGTCTTTTTCTGAGAATCCTGGATATCGTTCAATTGCCTTCGATACAGGTGACTGCATCTCCATGCAGATTAATATGAAGACCTTCAACACCTGTTTTTTAGTTTCCTTCTGCTCCACTCCATTACTTTCCAGGAGCCCTCTTCCATAGGATCTAAGTCAATCTCACTGTAAGGAAACACATTTATAGGTTATGGGAATTAAAGACAAGGGCATCTTTGAGGGGCCATTATTCAGTTTATCACACACATCAAATTCATTTTAAGACAATGGCAGAACTAACAAGTGGATATTTTATAGGCATAGATGCCTTCTCTCTATTTTTTCTGATTAATATTGTTCTGATACTTATGTTAATACTGCTGTTCATTTATTAGAAATATGTACTTAGTATTTATTACAGGCAAATGTTATAAAAGGTAAAGATATGAATATGTTCTGCAGCTTATTTTGAATAAACTTACACTCAAATATGTTTCGCTAGTAAGGCAAATAAATAATAATTTAAAAAACAGTCCATCTCGGTCAAAGGAATCATCTACACTGAAAGTTTTGAGCCAAATTGCTTTGTGTTAAAGATACAATGTGTTATCTTACTTAGAATAACAAAGGAAGATATATTGGAGGTCTCCTTATTCAATTTAAAGATCTGCTTATGGTAGTAGCTAGTATACCTCAAATATAGGTGAGTTTAAGTCCTCTCAAGTCAGATGTTTGAGACTTCGGACTATTAGGAATAGCTACAGTGATAGTTTTCACCAGCCACAATCCTCCTAACGAACTCCTCTATATCTGACAAAGGCATATCACATAAGATAATTAATTATTGCACGGTAGCTTTTTATAACACCGTGGTCAAGATCTGGTATCAAAGTTGGAAATACCTGTGTTTAAATGTCTTTAATCTGGGGCGCCTCGTTGGCGCAGTCATTAAGCCTCTGCCTTCGTCTCAGGGCGTGATCCCAGCATTCTGGGATCGAGCCCCACATCAAGCTCCTCCTCTAGGAGCCTGCTTCTTCTCTCCCACTCTCCCTGCTTGTGTTCCCTCTCTCGCTGGCTGTCTCTGTCTCTGTCAAATAAATAAATAAATAAATAAATAAATAAATAAATAAATCTTTAAAAAAAAAATAAAGGTCTTTAATCTGAGGCAAGTCTCTTTATTTCTTGTGAGATAATAGAAGATATATAATAAGTGATAAGAAGAACACTAGGAGCATCTTTTGAAAGCAGCTTTAGTAAATTAATCGAACCCAAGCAGGGGATCATGGGGACATCCAAGCTGTCGCCAAATCTCACAGAAGCTGTGGGTAACCTGGGAATCACTACTCGTAATTGGCATCTGAAGTGGGGAGGGATCAGTTTTGTGGGTCGGTCGCTATCTCCAGGTAGATAGTGTCAGACCTACGTTAAATTGTAGGACACCCGGTGGGTGTCAAGAATTGTTTGGTGTGTGTGGAAAGACTTACACACATTTGGCAACAAGAAGTGTCAGTAGTGAAGTGTTCTGTGTAAAGTAGAAACACACAGAAAGAGAACTGTAGGTTTTTACAATTCACTTCTCCATATTGGTCTTCCTAGACTCTAAAATACTTTTTTGAGATTAAACGAGGTAATATGTGTAGAATACCTGGAGATAGCATAGTTGCACTAGTGCTTAGTAATGAGTAGTTAGGACATAGAAACGTTAATTGTTAGTATTATTATTATGGCCCAAATAGTTTAGACTTTTATTTTTATTTTTTTAAAGATTTTATTTATTTATTTGTCAGAGAGAGAGAGAGCCCAAGCAGGGAGAGCTGTAGGCAGAGCAGGCAATGGGAGAAGCAGGCTCCCCGCTGAGCAAGGAGCCCAATGCAGGACTCGATCCCAGGACCCCAGGATCATGACATGAGCTGAAGGTGGACGCTTAACTGACTGAGCCACCCAGGTGTCCCAAAGTCTAAAAGTTTAGACTTTTAGAGAGAGAGAGGAAAGAGAGCATTCAACTTTTGTTAAATCATTTAGGTGATGCTTAGACTGCTAATATTCATTGCAGTAGAAGTAATCTTAGACCTTGAGATGATGGTAAATTTTGAAAATTCTGAAGATTAACTCACAGGCCTTCTTTAATGTTCCCCCTGCACCAGATTGCTTAATCAGGGACGAAATCATGAAAAATGCTTGTTTAATAATTTAAAAATGTGATCAATTCTATAACTGTGATTAGAGACATATTCAGAACTGAAATATTCTTACCCAGTATTTATTGTTAAAAAAAACAAACAAACTCAAAAACAAGAAAAACAAACTTCAAAGACTAGGCTTTTCTAATGTCCATAGGTGCATATTACTTATTCACTGATTTTTGCAAAATCATTTAGCTTAAGGTCAAATGTGTACTACAGACACAGTAGCATATAAAATTATTAACAATTATTACATAAATGGATGATACAGAGATCTAAATCTAAATTAAAAAGTTAAGCAGCAACTTGTTCAAATTAAATTGTTTAGAAAATAGATTAGTAATTTTCACTTAATAACTAAAACACATATTCCGAGCGTAAGCAAAAGACAGAACTGTAAAGCACTAAAAAACCTCTGAAAGTTTATAATAGAAACACATAACCATAGCAATTCAAAAGAAAACACAGTAATTTAAGTTTCAGTAAGTATGATATAAAAATTACTCTCAAAATTCTTCTTAAAGCCATCATCAAATTGTTCCATGTCATAGAACATATGACATTAAAATTTTTCTTAAATTATGTCAGGATGTGATGAAAACAAGAGAAACCAGAGAATAAAAGAAAGATCAAGTTTGATTTTCTTAACCCTTGCTTTATCCTTTAGATTGAAAACCCCCTTCCCTGGATATCACAGACTTGACCCCAGATGAGCACATCTATTAAACATGTGTCTGTGAAAATATAGGGTAAGGATCATGCTATCTTTAGTCTCATTCTCAATGACACATCGGGTTTATATATACTTGTTATTTTGCTTAGAGATCTTTCCAAATACCTAATTTTTTCAGTCATTCCACAAGTTTTTATTGAAAACTTCCTGTAGTTCATACACTTCCTAGGAGACAAAGAAGCCTGACCAGTCTTATGCTCTCACAGAGGCTACAGTTTGGGGAAGGAAAGGACAATAAAAAACACAGTAATAATATAAAATGTTAATCTAATAATGCGGGAGCAGATGACAGAGCGTGACGAGGATGCTATTTTACACTTATACACGGTAGTCAGAGAAACAACCTGGCCAGCTGTGTTTATTTAATTGTAATGATTTTTGCTTTTCTATCATCAAAGAAACAAATGGGCACTTTTTGTTTTGTTTTTAAGATTTTATTTACCTGTCAGAAAGAGTATAAGCAGGGGAGCGGCAGGCAGAGGGAGAAGCAGCTTCCTCACTAAGCAGGAAGCCTGATGTGGGACTTGATCCCAGGACCCTGGGATCATGACCCGAGCTGAAGGCAGACGCTTAACCAACTGAGCCACCCAAGCATCCCTTTTGTTTTGTTTTGATCTTCCAAAAGGATCATCTGAGCTCTGGTCCCTGGAGAGATAATTTCACTCACTTAAGAGTTGGTGCCAAAATTGAGCTTTTTTAGATACTTAATTTGGAAGCTGCTATTTTGAACTACATTGACATATTTTTGGTAAAAGGATTACTATAAATACATGCCGTGTGGATTATCATTTTGTATCTAAGAGCCAGGGCAAAAAAAAAAAAAATCATAAAAATGTTTGGGGTGTTAAATGAATTTGTACAATTACTTCTGACACATAATTTATTTCCTAACCAATTGTTTCCATTTTTGCATTACTGGCTGGGAAAAATAAAGCAAAATTTTGTATTTACCACCTTATGTCCCCCAGCAAGTTAGTGTCGTAACTAGATCTCTTGATTGCCTACTGCATCAGTTTCTCAAGCTAACTTGACCTTGTTTTGATCTTGGTCTTGATCTGATAAGAAGCCATCACTGTAAATCATAGACTGTATTTCACTGACTCTAAGATGCACTGTTACCTCTAAAAAAGATGATGCCAATTAAACTATAACTCCATGCTTATTGTCACTTAGACTCATATTTTATACTTTTATACTAAAAGAGCTCTTTTAGATTTAAATAGACATAGCGTTTTATCAATCTAATGCATTCACAGAAGGAAAGAACATTCTAAGTAAATTGGTTGAGTTGTTTCTGAAAGTTTTACACAATCAGGCTATAAGTTTTCTGAGAAATTTTTCAATTCGGTCATTAATATTATCTTTAAGAGTACTGAGGAGACAACATTTCTTAAAATCTTACACAGAATAATTAAAAATCCTTCCATAATGGGCTCCTAAGACAACTTCGCAATTATAAAAATCTAGCTTAATTTAAAAAAACCATGTCAGGATTTTTTTTAAAAAGATTTATGTATTTATTTTAGAGAGAGAGAGAGAGCATGCACACGTGCATGCAAGTGGGGGAAGGGTAGAGGGAGAGATACTCAAGTAGATTCCATGCTGAGCGCAGAGCCCCATACGGGGCTCAATCTCATTACCCCGAGATCATGACCCTGAAATCATGACCTGAGCTAAACTCAAGAGTCCTACACTTAACCTACTGAGCCACCCAGGCACCCCAATGTCAGGAATTTTTGCTAAACATTGTCTTTTCTGATCATGTTGAAGAGTTAAAAAAAAAAAAAACACTCCAGTATTATCTCTGCACTTTCCTACAAGCTCCCGCCATCTTTCTGCAAGTTTTCATCAGGCATTTTGATGGTTGCCCATGCACAGGTAATGCCAACTATGCCCCACCGGCAAGTAGGCTGATTGCTGCTTGGAGACATTTGTTTCAATACGTATCCATTGCAATGATGTTAAAATGTGAAAAAAAAATCAGCATGTCATGATTGATGAAACAGAGTACTATAGTGAGCATATTCAAGTATCACTGGTTCAACAGGAGCAAAGTAAAAATTTCAGTAAGCTTGTGTTTCTTCTTGTTCCATAAATTAAAGTAACCTAATGCTTATCTCAAAAATATCAAATTGTTAATTTGTCCTAATACACTTGCATTCTCTGAATAAAATCTACTTGTAAAATCTACTTCATCCCTATCCTTTTTTTTTTTTTTAAGTTCTGTGAAAGCTCTAGAAAACATAATTCTCAGTAGCAAGAGCTATAGCTAACTACATTTCAATCTGGGATTCGCTTCCTTGGCAATAGAAGCTTTGTCTAACTTGTTCTTTTCTGAAGCCTTTGAAGCAGGAAAAGATAAACAAGTGGTCTGGGGTGAGTGGAAATTAAACGGAAGGCAACGGAATTTGATAAAACTGCTTCCTTGTGCTCTAACCCTAGGAAGATATATGTGAAAAGCAGTCAACCACAGCCAACTCCAAGTTTGTATGCATAGTTCCTCTTTTGCTACTTGCTTCTTCCTGCTTAGCGCGTCTAAGGTAATACCCTTGGAAGGTACAATCTATGCCTTTGTTCTCCTTTCTCTCCCAAGCTAAATAGTAGATTAGGTGCATCAATTCACAGTAACAGGTATTTTTCCATCACTGTCTTGACATTTGAAGGCAGTAGATGCTGAAGCATAGATGTCCCTAGAAAATGTGACACGGTAAACTGGCTTGCTGGCTGTGAAGAGACTCCCTCGCAAAATCCAGTCTCTTTGTCTTCATTATAATCTACATTCTTGGTCATACCTGTGCATTGACAATTGTGCAATCTTACAGAGAAAAAGACACTAACCACACTCAGAAGCAAAGCTATATTAACCAGAATTTTTATTATTAATTTACAGTGAGAATTAGAGCAGTCATATATTAAGAAATATGTAACTCAATTTTATCGTGTTCAACACAGCCTCTTATTATTCATACAAATTTGCTCCTTCTACAGTCTTACCCACTTCAGCTAATTGTCACTGGATATTTATAACTTAAACCAAAAACCTTGGACTCATCTCTGTCTTCCTTGTTCTGCAAATCTTTACAACCGTCCTGCAGCAAATTCTGTGGACTCTACGTTCAAAACACATCTAGAATTTGACCATGTCTTTCCATTTCCTTGTATTCACACCAGTCCAGATCACCAACTTCTCTTGTCTGGACTATTGCAGTAACTCACAAAGAAGTCTCATTATTTCTACCCTTGCTCGGTATTAGTGTATTCTCAACACAGTACCCAGACAGAGCCTAATAAGATCTCTTTTGGTTAAAACTAACCGACTTCTTCAGATTCAAAATCTCGAGGATAACCTACAACAACCTAATGATGTTGTTGTCCACCTCTCATTCCCAATAACTCCTTTCTCAAATTTTGTGGCCCTCTTTTGCTTTATTTTTCTCCATATAATTTACTACCATCTAACATCTTTATATATAAAACTATTAGATAAACTCCACAGGGCAAGAATTATGGTCCATTTTATTGCCTGTTATGGCCCCATTGTGTAGAACAGTGACTGCCACATGGTAGACATCTAATACTAAGCGAACAAAGGAATTTATTCTGTTGAGCTAAACAAATTCTTTCCTTGAGATAAATATCAAAATTATAAGGTACCAGGTGAATGTAGACTCAAAGGAAGAACAATTATTTGAATGTTTCATGTTATGATTTCCATGAAGACATAATATGTATTATATTTAGAGTCCAGGTTGAGTGTGTGATTCAACTTTCCATTTCCCTGAAAATGCCTCTTTTTCAATGTTATTTTTGCTTAACAGTTTTCAATTATTCAAGTAATATATTATTGTATTAGTCTGTTCATACGAATATTCCATTTGAAGCTTACATCTTTTTGATCACCATCCTTCTGTCTTCCCCTCCTTGCTGGAATTTCATGTGTATCCTTCTAGTAGAAACCAGAAAGACTGTTTATACATCCAAATACGTGAACAAAAACATACAAAAATTTTGGCGCAGGCTTTTATTTTTACATAAATAATACCATAGTGTACATATTTTGCAGATTGCTTTTTTCACTCAGATACGTTTTGAACCTGTCTATGCTAACTCATAGAGGTCTAGTTGAGTCCTTACAGCTGCTATATATTATTCTATCAGATGAACAAACTAGATTTAACTATTTTCCTGTTTGGGAAACTGTGGTTATTTTAGGTTTTAAGTTTTGGAAAGAGTTTTTCATAAAAGACTTTAGTTCATCTCCATATACATATGTGAATTTGCTTTTTCTATCTTGTTACTTAGAATTAGAATTGCTGAATCACAGTATAAATACATTTTCAGTGTTAACAGATATTGCCAAATTCTTCTCCAAAGTAGCTCTACTGCCTTATACTCTCCCATCAGGAAAGAAAGAAAACAGGATTTCCTCACAATTTGTCAATGCATCATTGGCATGTTCATATTATTTTTTTTCATTTTTTCTAATCTGATGAGTGATATTTATTCTATAAACTTAAATTGCTATGATTACAACTGAGAATTACTGAATTTGTATATATGTGTGTAAATCATCTGAGTTTCCTCTTCTACACACTGGTTATTCATATTCTTTGCTGATTTCGTATTTCACTTTTATTTTCATGTTTTATCAATTATATATAATATGTTT
The DNA here is from genome assembly GCF_024610735.1 of Ursus americanus. Classification (NCBI taxonomy): domain Eukaryota; kingdom Metazoa; phylum Chordata; class Mammalia; order Carnivora; family Ursidae; genus Ursus; species Ursus americanus. The sequence continues at coordinate 24,624,887 of NC_142127.1, read as the reverse complement.
CATCCTCTACTGTGTATCTTTCAAGATTACTTTCCCCTTTGTTTATCAAAACATTTAAATTTTGATGTTATATTTATCAGCCTTTTCTTTTGACACATGCATTTGTAGTAAAACCTATTTTGTGATGAAAGATATGGTGAAAAAAAGTCAGGATAGGGATAAAATCAAAGCAGGAGCACATGGGTATAAAACGTTCTAGTTGTTATGCTGTTGATGGCTTTAGGAGTTGTTTTTTTTTAAATGCGTGTTTGGGGTGTGTGTGTGTTATTAAATATTACATAGCATTTTTTAAAAACCTCACTGTCTTTACACTCTTGCATTTCATTACAGTTTTCAGTTTTTTAAGTACCATCTGATTCTCACTGTTTTCTTTATGTGCCTTAATGCCATAGTTAAAATAATATCCAGTCTTCTTTTTATTTTTCTCGCTGCTTCCACTATGAGAACATTCTTACCTCTGTGTGGCCTTATGTGTGACACTGGTGGTAATGTGTTTTATTTGCCTCTATTATTCCCAGAAAAAAATATATTTTTGTCTTGCTTTCTATGATTTCTTTAACAGCTGAGAGTTGAGAAAACAAAAACAAAAACAAAACAGAAGTAAGCGTAAGTGAACTGCAGTGAAAAGATTTTGAAGAGGAATCGAGTCAGTTATTTTGTGCCTTCGGAGTATTTAACACAGGTGAAAGGTCAGTTCCTCCTACTCTTAGAAGGTTTGCATTTCCACAGACATAAGATGAGTCTTGTCTCTCCCATTTCTGTTTCATCCCCATACTAACTGCCTGGGAACTGTATATGTGACTTCTGCTCTGCCCTAGGTCACTTAAATTAGTTTCTTTTAGGCAAAATAAATGTTCTCAGACTGTAATCTCTTGAAGGACAAAGGGCGTATCATGTAGTTTTCTTTGTTCAGTGCCTGGAACAGCATTACCGGTGGTGAAAATTTTCTGTGATTCCTACTACTTCAGAGTAAATAGTGGTTATTAAGTCACCAGAAGTTTCTCCTCTCCTTTTGTTGTGAGGAACCCAAATACAAAGGGTTCTATTTGTATTTTTACTGGAAAATAGTCTGCACAAGTAATGCTTTTAAATCTCATTGCTGCCTTTATGAATTTAATACTAACAGAGCATGTAAGGATGTCAGGGGACTTTATGAATGTCAAATAGCTTTATCCAGTATTTATGAACTATATTGTGTTGAAATTCCCATGGAGTTATTTAGCCATCAAACTGCCTAAAGACAATATTTATATTATTTTAAATCTAAAACACAATATAAGAGAAATTCAAATACACCACTTTTTATGAGGAGCCATATAAATAAAATGTTTTCCTATGTCCTTGAAACTGAGCCATATGAGAAAAAAATTAAAAGTATGTTTTTCATGTGTTCTAGTTTATGACTTTTCTGGACATATTGGGTTATATATGCAATTATACATATTATTGTGTATATATAGTGTATATATATATATACACTATATATATATATTATGTATATATATTGTGTACATATATATTGTGTATATATAGTATATATATATATAGTATATATATATATACTATATATACACAATAATATGTATAATTGCATATATAACCCAATATGTCCAGAAAAGTCATTAATTAGAACATACGAAAAACATACTTTCAATTCTTTTCTAATATGGATCAGTTTAATATTATATATAATACTATATATACTCAATAATATATATACACAAAACAATAACACAGACATAAGCTCTACTAGTGTTTACTATAATTGTCAGAAGACCAAAGGTCTTCACTGACCACCTTACCTAAAACAGCCCATGGCAGTATATTAGAGATGTATTTATCTATATTTTGGAGTCTTTCCACACCTCTAGAATGAGGATAGGAACCTTGATTTGGTTTGCTGCCATATCACCTATACCTGAAACAATTATAAATGAATGAACAAATGAATGAATAAAGGATAATAAATTTTTAGTTTAAACACAGTACAGTGTATTTTTTGAAGAAATGCTATATCTTAAAGATGTTGGCTAAGCCTCTTAGTTTTTTTCAGTGTTGTGCAAGTCCTGAAAAATTAATCACATTTTCATTTTCTCAGGGGTCTATGTGAAACCACCAGATGTTATATAGCAGGTCACAACAGGTCTGAATGGTCAGGTCAGGGTTACACAGATATTGATTGCAGGGATTATCTATGTCAGCAATTACATATAGAGAAGTCAACAAGGTAGAAAAGGCTAAAATACTGTTAGAAATCTATGACATTAGTAGTGTCTGCATATCAACCAATTGCAAAACCTCAATGGCTAATGACAGCTTTTATTCTCATGCTTATAGACCTATGGGTTGACAAGGGGAACTCAACCTCATGTTGCAGGTCCATATGTATGTTAGGATGGTTCTGCTCCATGCATGTTCCCTCTGAGACCAGAAGGGCAGAAGCCAACTGGGGCATGATGTTCTTCTGGTGGTAGTCAGGAGCACCCCAATGGGCTGCAGAAATACGTGGATGTCCCATAAGGCTAAGGCTCTACTTATTTATTTATTTTTTTAAGATTTATTTATTTTAGAGAGAGTGAGAGAGTGTGTGCGTGCATGAGTGGGGGGAGTGGCAGAGGGAGAGAACCTTCAAGCAGACTCCCCACTGAGTGTAGAGCCCTATGCGGGGTTGATCCTACAACCCATGAGATCAAAACCAAGATTTGGATGGTCAACTGACAGAGCCACTCAGGAACCCCAGGGCTCACTACTTTAATGCTGTTAGTTATGTCACAACTCATAGGTCAAAAGAAATCACATGGCCATACCCAACTTCTACGGAGCAGAGAAATATATCCCCCATGCAGCAAGGTTGGGGAGAATAAATTTTGTTGAAAAATATCACAATCTACTTCAAGAATCTTTGGCAAACTAATGCCTAATAAACCCAAGCTAAACATTTTCTTCTGTTATTTCATAGACTAAACCAGAGCTGACTGACTAACCCAGATTCTTCTGGAAGTGTTGTTCAGTCATGTCTCCCCTCCCCAACTATATTGAAGGATTTACCATGTATGGGACTATATTAGTCAGGGTTCAGTTAGGTATACAGATCAACTGTAGTAATTTGGAAGAGATTTAATCTGGAGAATTTATTATATAAGTATTGGATGGATATGAGGAGAAAAAGGGTTTTGTATTGAGAAGTTGGAAAAAAAAAGTAATGATACTCAAAAGTCCTTGTGCTATGCCTGCTGCTGTTCTATTGGAACCTATTGTACGTGTTTTACCCACCAAAATTTCAGCTCAACGAAGACTGACTTTGAAAAGGTAACTGTCTTCTCCAGATTGCTTAAATCCAATATCACCCCCCATATCTCTTAACAATTTTCAATAACTACCAATTCAAAGACCCCAGAAGCAAGAAGCTTCCTCCCACTTTCTGATTTCCTGTTTGAGTTCCCAATGATAGCAATGCCTTGAAAAGCCAGATGCCAAAGGGACCTGAGAAATACAATGTGCTGACTCCAAGACGCCTAAAATATATAGCAGAGCCAAGAAGGGTGGACTTCGTAGGCCAACAGCAAATAGGCAAATGGTTGACACTAAGGGCTGTTCCTTTTTGGCTGGAGGAAGATAGGGGAGTTCTTTAGGATCTTAAGGAGAGGAGAGGGAAGTGTCAAAATATGAAAATGATGGGACAGCATTGGTTGCCCTACAGCTAGTTGGACAAAATTTGATCTCTGTTTAAAACAAAACAAAACAAACAAAAACTCCTGCCTTAAGCTAGAAGTTGAAAGAATGAATTCAGTTTATGTACTGCACTATGAGGTCCCAGGAATGAGCCTTGGGGTTTCAGGGTCCACATGATACTGTGCATGAAATATAGTGCTTACAGAGATTTCAAGCACTGGCAAGAAGTCTCAGGATAGATATGACTCAACACCAAGAAAACAGTGCCAGAATAGAAAAAGTTATACTAAAACAGTCATGACACATGCAAGATACCACCAACCTTCATATTCTTTACAATAACAGATTGAGAAAATGGGGATTTTAGAAGGATGAATTTCTTGCTTAAATTGATGAAAGTTTAAAGCCAATGTCATCGATCTTTAATGTGGTATAGTATTGCAATGGCCTGATGAAATCTGAGAGAGTTTACAAAACTATAAACTTTAAGAGATGGCATGAAACTAGTCCATCTAATCTAAACTTCATTTATTATGACCCACAGATGGAAATATATTTTATGGTGGGTTATATATACACAAACACATACACATAACATAAATAAAAAGTTTCATGAAACAACACTTACCCTAACTAGGTGGTACACTTTGATATTTTCTGTTTACCTATTTTAAACTATTTCAATTTGTGAAAGAATGCTGGCTGTGATCCATTTAATTGATTTCATGACTACTAATGGGGGTTTAACAGTCTTTTTAAAGTCTGAAAAACACTGATCATACTTAATTTTCACCTTTTAGTTAAGAAAACTCGGATTCTTGGGGAGCCTGCGTGGCTCGGTAGGTTGAGTTTCCGACTCTTGATTTTGGCTCAGGTCATGATCTCTGGGTCGTGAAATCAGCCGTGGCAGTCTCCCCACTCATCAGGGAATGTGCTTGAGATTCTCACTGTCCCTCTGCCCCTCTCCCTTCTCAGCACGTGCATTTTCTCTCTTGCTCTCTCTCAAATAAATAAATCTTAAAAAAAAAAAGAAAGAAAACACAGATTCGGTTTGATCAAAAACACTACCAATGTCCTAATGTACCTTACGCACCCAGTTGCGTCATACTGCTTTAGTCATAAGGTCCTGAAGAAGTGAAGCAATAGCTAGTTAAATTGTATTCAACCACAGGATTTTTTATCTATGCTCTTAGCAAATGTTTCACAATGATCACAATTTATGTATTTGAACCACACTGCTTCATGGGTTTATCTTATCTCCCCAATGAAATTGTTAGCTCTTTGAGGAAAGAACAATCTCCAGTATTTCTCTTTATCTCCTATAGCAGTAACATGATTCTAAGCAAAGAATTCTGATTCAATAAAGGCATATTTAATTGAATAATAGAAAAAATTACAAAAGTTAGCTTTAAATTCATATGCTTCTGAGAGATAGCTGACAGGTGATAGTTGTGTCACCCTTCCAAAAATAAAATATAATCAGAGAGTTTTCTCAATAACACGGAAAACTTAACATTTCATTTCTCTGTTCAATGTAAAGTGATGGCAGAGTGACTCAAAATATTCTGAGTTTGGAGCCCATTAACATTAACCAAAAACCTTTTTAGATTTAAAAGAACAGAATTTGGAATAGGCAAGCCTTGAGACAGTATAACCAGCACACATTTTCTCAGACTGGTAGAGTGCTGGTATACATTAAGAGCTTAATAGTTATCTGATATTCGTATTCTGTTAAAGTGTTTGGATTCCATGAAGACAACAAACAGGTAGGCTTATCTTATATGAAAAGGGAAGAAAACAATCTCCACAGAGACTTTCAATTCTGCCTTTCTATCAAATAAAATTTTTATGGCTTTGGCATAAATCCCTGAAAAGCTGGGATTTTAATAGAAATGACTATATAGTTTTAAATATAGCACCCCTGGGCTATTCTTGTATTACAGCAAAATTCAATGTCCTTCATAACAACCAAATATTGGAAATATTGATGGTGGTGTTCCATTCAATGTTTAGCTATTTGACAATCTTTCTTTTGATAGGAAATGTATTTGTCACAGTTTACATTTGTCAAGGACTGAATAATTTAAAAAACTGCTATAATCATTTCAAGCTTATGTACTTAAAACTACTACTTATGCAAATGTAAGTTTTAAAGTGCATAAATGTGGTGAGATATATTTATTACCCATGAACTGTAATTCTTCATATGCTGTCAGCATAATATAGTACAAAGAATGCTATACACCACGAGAAAGAAAACATGATTGTTAGAACTAAATTTGACATTCACTATATGTGAGATATTGGCAAATCACTTCATAAGTTTAGGTCTCAGTATTCTGTCAGGAAAATGGGAACCATAATCACATTCTTAAGTGGTTACTGTGCAATCAAATGAGACATAAGTGAGAAGTGATTTTTAAGCATAGAAAGTGGCTGAACAATATAAACTATTTTTACATGTATATTCTTATTGTAAAATATATAACCATTGTATATATAAATATTACAATATAATTGTAAAGAAAAATATTAAAACAATAGCGGTTACTATGAAAAACATCTATAAATTCTATAAATACTGCTATTTCATTTTTTATATAATCATTCTTCTTTTCCTAGATATTTATTTTATTTTTTAAAGTTTTTTATAAGGTTTTATTTATCTATTTGAGAGAGAGAACACACGAGAAGGGGGGAGGGGCAGAGGGAGAAGGAGGCTCCTCACTGAGCAGGGAGCCTGATGTGGGGCTCAATACCAGGACCCCAAGATCATGACCTGAGCTAAAGGCGATGCTTAACCAACTGGGACACCCAGGGGCCCCTTCCTAGATATTTAAATAACATCTTTTTTGTTATTATCATGAACAACTTTTAAACAAGTATATGGATGTATATGTGTGTGTGAATATATATGTATGTATATACACACAAACACACACATAATTATTTAAGAAAATACTTGAAGTGTGGCACCTGGGTGGCTCAGTCAGTTAAGCATCTGACTCTTGATTTTGGCTGGTCTTGATCTCAGGGTCATGAGATCGAGTCCTGCGTCAGCCTCCATGGTCAGCAGGAATCTGCTTGAGAGTCTCTCTCTCCCTCTTCTTATGCCCCTCCCTCTCAAATAAATAAATAAATCTTAAAAAAAAAAAAAAAAGAAAATACTTGAAGTGGATTTACTATCATCTTAGTGAAAATATTTGCGGTCAATTGCCCTCCATAACTTTGTGCCAACTTCTGATCCCATAAATCTCAAGTGCTGGATATTTATCATTTAAAAAAAAATCTTTGATAATTTGATAGTTAGAAAATAATATTGGTCTTTCAATAAATGTGTATTTGCTTACTAGATAGTTAAGTATTTTAAAATAATTATTAGGCATTTTATTAATGTTTTTCTTCATTTTTCTATTGGAAGTAGTCTCTTTTTACCAATTTGCATGAGTTCATTATTTGCTAAGCCTCAGCTTTCTTATCTGGAACATGGGAAAATAATACTTCATGAAATTTTTTATTGATAATATAAGCTAGAGTGTGGATAAAATATTAGTAAAATGTTAAACGTATTGTAGTTAAAAAGATAAAGATTTGGAAGTTTAACTATTAGGTTGTGCAGTCCATGTTCTTTTCAAAATAGAGCTCCATAAAAAAAAAATTATGACAACAGTCACTATACATCACTTCATGAAATGAACTAATACAATTTTTCCATTTTTCTTTTCTGGGCATCTATTTAACCAATAAATATTTATTAATCACCTAATGGGTCTAGTCATCTTGCTATGAAGTGATGTTTTAAGGGAGCTTGTGTGCTCTTATAATTTTAAAATATATACACATAACTTACATGTCACTTTCATGTCATCAAGCATCAATCATTAGATATTCTTCTACAGCTGAAAGTGTAAACAAGTTGTGATACATCCATACAAGAGAATACTACTTGGCAATAAAACAGAGCAAACTATTGGGGCATGCAACAACTTGTTGTTGTGTGAGAAAAGCCAATTTCAAAAGGTTACATGCTATAGTATTCTGGAAATCATAAAATTATAGTTATGAAGAATGGGTCAGTGGTAGTCAAGAGTTAGGTTTGTAGAGATGAGACAATAGGGGTGCAGCAAGAGAAATTTTGTTTGGAGTAAGAAAATGTTACTGTATTCTGACTGTGTTGGTTATGGATCTATACATGTGGTAAAATTGCATAGAGCTATGCCCACAAAGAATGACTATAAAACCTAAAGAAATCTAAATAAGGTCTGTAGTTTGATTAATATTATCATGCCAATGTCAATTTCCTGTTTTTTTAATTGAGATATGATTGATACATAATATTGTATTAGTTTCAGGTATATAATATAATGATTCAATATTTGTATATATTGGGAAATGGTCACCACAGTAATCTAGTTAACAGGCGTCACCATACAAAGTTACAATAATTTTTTTTGTGATGAGAAATTTTGCAGTCTATTCTTTTAGTGACATTCAAATATGCAATACAATATCATCAACTATAGTTGCTTCTCTATACATTACATCTCCACGATTCATTTATTTTATACGTGGAACTTTTTACCTTTTGACCCCTTCACTTATTTTGCCCCCCACCCCTACTCCCTGCTTCTGACAACCACCATTTTGTTCTCTTCATTTATGAGTTTTTTGTTGTTGCTGTTTGTTTGGTTTTTGTTTTTAGAAACACATATAAGTGAAATCATACAGTAATTGTCTTACTCTATTTCATTTAGCATAATGACCTCAAGATCCATCCATGTTGTTACAAATGGCAAGATTTCATTCTTTTTTATGTCTGAATAATATTCCACTCTGTGTGTGTGTGTGTGTGTGTGTGTGTGTGTGTATTCACACACAATGGACTATTATATATGTGTGTGTGTGTGTATATATCATATGTGATATTTATACCTATATGTGCATATCATATAAATAGGCATATATCTTACATATATCATCTATCACATTTTCTTTATCCATTTATCCATTGATGGACACTTAGGTTGTTTGCCTATCTTGGCTATTATAAATGATGCTTCAATAAGCAGGGGGGTGCATATATCTTTCAAATTAATATTATTGTTTTCTTCAGAAAAAACACCAAGAAGTGGAATTGTTGGATTGTATATTTCTATTTTTAATTTTTTGTGGCTCCTCCATACTCTCTTCCATAGTAGCCATACCAATTTACATTCCCACAAATATGCACAAGATTTCCCTTTTCTCCACATCCTTGCCAACACTTGTTTTCCCTTCTTTTTGATGATAATAGCCATTCCAACTCTTAGGTGTTAGGTGATATCTTATTGTGGTCTTGATTTGCATTTCCCTAGTGATTAGTGATGTTGGGCACTTTTTTATGTCCTTGTCCATTTGTTTGTCTTCTTTGAGAAAACATTGATTCAGAATCTCTATTCATTTTTAATGAGATTGCTTGTGTTTTGTAGAGTCGTATGAGTTTTTTTGTATATTTTATATATTTATATATTTTGTTAATCCCTTATCAGATACATGATTTGCAAGTGTTTCCTCCTATTCTGTAGATTTCCTTTTCATTCCGTTGATGGTTTCCTTTGCTGTGCAGAAGCTTTTTAGTTTGATATAGTCCCACTTGTTGATTTTTGCATTTGTTAACTTTGCCTTTGGTTTTCAGATCAAAAAATCAGTGCCAGGGGTGCCTGGTGGCTCAGTTGATTAAGCATCCAACTCTTGATTTCAGCTCAGGTCATAATCTCAGGGTTGTGAGATCGAGCCCCGCATCAGGCCCCATGCTGAGCTAGGATCCTGCTTAAGATTCTCTCCCTCTCCCTCTGACCCTCCTGCCCCTCTCTCTCTCTCTCTCAAAAAAAAAGCATTTAAAAAAATATCACTGCCAAGGTTGATGTCAAAGAGCTTTTTTCTATGAGTTTTATGATTTCAGGTCTTACATTCAAGTCTTCAATCTATTTAAATTAATTTTTGTGTACAGTGCAAGACAGTGGTCCAGTTTCAGTCTTTTGCATGTGGCTATTCATTTTTGTCAAAACCATGTATTGAAGAGACTATCCTTTCCCCTTTGTATATTCTTGGCTGCTCTTTCATAAATTAATTAACAATATATGTGTGGACTTATCTCTGGGCTATTTTGCTCCGTTGTTCTACTTGTCTGTTTTTATGCCAATACCACACTGTTTTGATTACTACAGCTTTGTAAGATAGTTTGAAATCAGAAAGCACGATGTGTCCAGCTTTGTTTCTTTTCATAAGATTGCTTTGGCTATTTCAGTTTTTGTGATTCCATACAAATTTTGGGATTGTTCATTATTTTTCTTTAAATTTGAATTTATTTAAGTACTCTCTACAGCCAACATGGGGCTTGAACCCACAACCCTGAGATAAAGGTTCACATGCTCAGGAGCCTCAATGGCTCCATCAGTTTAACATCCAACTCTTGCTTTTGCCTCAGGTCATGATCTTAGGGTTGTGAGATCAAGCCCCTCATCAGGCTTTGCACCTAGTGAAGTATTTACTTGTCCCTCCCCCTCTGCTCGTCCCCCGCTCTCTCTGTCTTAAATAAATAAATAAATAAATAAATAAATAAATAAATAAATACATACATACATACATACTTAAGAAAAAATAAAGAGTCACATGCTCTTCTGACTGGGCCAGCCAGGTGCCCCAGAATTGCTTGCTCTATTTTTATGAAAAATGCCATTGAAATTTTGATAAGGATTTTGTTGCATCTATAGATTGCTTTGGATAGTATAGATATTTTAGCAATATTAATTCTTCCAATCCATGAGCACTAAATAGCTTTCCATTTATTTGTGTCTTTTTCAGTTTCTTTCATCAGTGTCTTAACAGTTTTTAGAGTACAGGTCTTTCACCTCTTTGGTCAAATTTATTCCAGGTATTTAATTCAACTTTCTGGTTTTAACAATTATACTTTGGTAATGTAAAATGTTATATTTGAGGGCAGCTGGGTGAAGGATGCAAGGAAATGCTACACACTATATTTGAAACTTTCATATAAATAATTTATTTAAAAAGTCAGTGATTGAATAATTCATAATCATTGTTCCACGTACTTGTATAACATTGAAGAGTATTATAATTGATGATGACTGGTAGTAGTTAATTCCAACAAGACAGGAATCATGAACAATTTTTTTTTACCACTCTGTCTCTAACACTTAGGACATTTTCTTAAATAGAGTGGGCACTCAATAAATGCTTGCTAAATGAATAAATTAGTGCAAAAATTTCATCAAGTAGGTGCATCTGAAATAAGCAAGCTAATTGCACAATATTGGAATTTTAGATTGTTTCTAACATCTGCCAGTGTAAATGTTGTCACTGAAAGAGCATCTTCATTCTGTACAGTTGATCTCCATCCCTCACAATTTTTATATATTTTCGTAAAGAATCTCAAGAATTAGATGAGTGGGTTAAAAATATGGAACTTTATTTGGGGCTTAAAGTTGCCTTAAGTTGATGAATTGCTTTCTAAAATTCTTGTATCAATTTACTTCCTTTAAATTGTATAATTTACTGTAATAATTGTATTGAAACTGCCTCATTCCCCGCTTCATCCTTGAATTCATATTCTATACCTGAACCTTACCTTACATCTGCTACTCAACTATTCCCTCAAATCCCTACCTAAACCTGAATCTCTTTTCAGCACAATAGATCACGGTCAAAGATGCAACGAGGAGCTCTATCATGACAATTACTTTGCTTTATATGTGTGAGTGCTTATGCATATCACATATGGGGCATAAATTAGACAGATAACAGTAAAATTCGTTTATGAAGTGAACTTAGAAATCTTTCCATTGAACTATTTGTTAACCAATTTACTTTGTGTGTTCAATTACTTAGTGCTGTTAACATACAAATTCAAATTAAAAATCCTGAGTAAGTTTTGAGGATGAGTGCCATTAATGCTATTAATTGAAAGGTAGAGACATTGCAATTTTTATTTTATTTTATTTTTTGGCATTTTATTTTTTAGTTAGTTCACGAACTGTCACCCAGATTAAGGTAACATTTTTCTTTTCGATATTTGGTCAATTTTCCAGAAATTAGATTTTTTTGTACCATTTAACATATAATCTATACCACAAATTGCTTTAATATTTTTAGCAATTTTAGAAAGGAACTAGTGTATATTTGAAAATTTTAATTTTAAAACCAGCTCGTAATTTTTTAAAAGCAGTTATACTAAATTTACTTTCTGCTAAAACCATTCTAATTGAATATGACTTTTACCTGGATCACAGAAACCTCTAATTGTTAAGACTTCATTAATTTCAGGAGGAAAAAATTACTGGAAATAGTATTAACTTTTCTGTGTCATGACCCTGCAGTATCTAAGGTGACTCTTTGTGGCTAGGACATTTCAATTAGTAGCTTCAAGTGATAGATGTGCATACCAAAATGAATTTCCTAGTAACATACATTAATCTAGAATGCATTTAAGAGTTAAAGTTGATTCATTTTCCAGTAACATTGTGTAAGAACCTACCTTTGCAAAAATTCATTATTACTTCATTTTAATGGTATTTTATAAGAAGTAAATTTTAAAATGTATTTAATTTCCAGCAGAGTCTATGGTAGATATGCCATCTCTCTCTCTCTTCTTCTTCTTCTTTTTTTTTTTTTTGTTGCTGTTGTTGTTTGTTTAAAAGATATTTAAGGAACACTTGACTATTTGGACAGCTATCATAGAACAGTTGAAAATTAAGCTCATAAGCCTTAGCACCTGATTTAGTCGCATCTATACAGGCAGGATATACTCATTTAATGATGGTAATGTGCCTAGTGTAAGTTTACTAACTGTAATCCCAATGTATGTGCCATATTTAATATTACAAAATGAGACAAAAACTCATAAATTATTATGAGAAGTCATCTAATTATCTGCTTATTTTTAGCAAAGCAGTGATTGTCAGTTTGTTAATTAATCAATTGTCTCAATTGGTTAATGTAGATAATTTCTTGACACAGACTGTTTCTAACTCAGAAAACTAGTGTCTCAAAATATGCATTATTACGCCAAAGAAATACTAAGCTGGAATGGGTGGATAAGCTTAATGAATCAATATTAAATCTATAATTCATTATTATTAATACTATTATTAAAATAGTATCTCAAAATTTTGTCCCATTTGACGACATCATGTTAGTTGTCATTTTTCTTTCTGATGGTAAAATGAAATATTAATTCTTAACAGAATGACAATATGGTTTGAAAACAGTTTGGGTAGAATATATAAATATAAATACATGTTAGCACATAAAAAGTTTTTTCTTCCCAGGTTTCCCACTGTAAAAAAAATTTTTAATGCCTAAAGACTTGGGGCACCTGGGTGGCACAGTGGGTTAAGCATCTGACTCTTGGTTTCTGCTCAGGTCGTTATCTCAGGGTTGTGAGATCAAGCCCCACGTAGGGCTCCGTGGTGAGTGCAGAGTCTGCTTAAATTTCCCCCCCCCACCCCCCGCCCTGCTCTCTCTCTCAAATAAATAATTAAATTTTTAAGAAAATAAAAATAAATAAGAAATAAAATAAAATAAAAATGCCTAAAAACTTCAGCATTTAGCTGCTCTATGAATTGAACTTTAAAGCAGCTCAGGACCAATGTGTCTCACTGCAAAGTTATATTTAGTCTGGAGTGAATAGTTTCATATTTTTAGATAAATGGGATTATAAGAATTTTAAATTTCTCCTGCCTTATGTAAAATATGAATAATACTACTTATAATATGACTACTTTGGAGTGATATTATGAGGAAAATTGATGAGTCCCTTCCAAGGGGTTCCAAGCTTTTTGGAATGAAAGTTTCATATATATATATTTTGTGTAATATAAACATCATTGAGCCTCAGTTGTGGCATAGAAGATGTGATGTTGTTAGAGTATTTCAATCTTAAACTCTATATTCTTCTGATCTGATTTGAGGATCTTGCTTATCCCTTTTTCCCGTAAGAATTCCAGGTCACTTAACAAGCATTGCCAGTCTCTGCATTATGATGAACTATAAGCTAGTCTCCATTCTATAGGCAAATTTATGCTATAACTTTTTGTTGTTGTTGGAAGTAACAATGAATAAACATGGCTTCAATAATAAAAGGAACTTTCTGACTTGCATACCTAGAAAACTTGAGGTGGCATTTTTCTCAGATAATACTTGAGTTTGACTAAATAATGTTCCCTAGGACAAAGCTTCTTTCTGTCTTTCTACTTTGCCTTTAATGCTATTGCAGTCACCCTAGGATTTGTTCTCTTCACGATATAAATATAGCTTCTAGCAGCTCAAAGCACTGTATGCTTCTTTCTTCATATCTTAGCCTCAGAAATTCTTGGAAAACTCCAAGATGGTTGAATCATCTTGGGTCAAGAGCTTATCCCCAAACCTATCATTTTAGTGAATAGAATGTACTGATTGCCTTACAGTAGGTCACATGTTCTACCCGGGCACCATGGTGTCATAGATCATGGATCATGGACAACATAGATCGCGAAATGGAAATCGGCGCCTATTGTGAGGGCTGAGTTCACACAAACATATAATTTCTTATTTTATTATTTTAATAATATTGCTATTTGTTATATTATCTGGTTGTTTACTTTTAAATTGGTGATTCTCTATTTTATTGATCTTTTCACATTGGAGTGTGAGTGTTATGAGAGACATTGTCTCATTCATCAAGACTATTTTGCATACCAATCTACTTTCTGCATCCAGAATGGTGCCTGGTATATAGAAAGTATGACAAACTTCTGCAGAAAGAACAAGTAAGTATGTTGTCTCTGAGTGTGTTTTTTTATCTCTTGTCCTTTATCACAAGCATGGACATGAACTTTCCCTTAATCTTCCACTGAGGATGCTGAAAGTTAAAATATAATAGAAATAAAACTTGCATGTAATTTAAAATTAGTATTAGATACGTATTACATATTAGATATGTCAGCTCAAAGTACCACCTAAACTAGCCTTACTATTAGAATCTTCCTAACAAAATAGCTTCATTTAGCTTCTAGCCTGAATCTTTGTTGTGATGGCCAATTTCCTTCCCTCCTAAAAACTTTGCCTCCCATACTTAAAGGGGTGTTCTTGAGGATGACAATCCTACTACCCAGAGTAGAACAGACAATGTCTTTTATTTTTTATTTTTTTCTAATCTAAGACCTACCAAGTTGAATTTCTGTCCCCAGTTTCACCTGTTCCCAGGGTGGTTGTCATGAGCATTTCTACTTCTTTTAAGGAAGATTTTATCTCCAACCGCAGAGGTGCAGTCTGGCCTGAAGCCTTCAAAAAAATAATTTCTTGGAAACAATAGTCATGCCTCAACCCCTTTCCTCTCAAGCAAATTATTTGTCTTGAATAATAATAGTGTGGGACATCGGCAGTTCAATGCAATAGTCCATTGTTTAGCCAAGCCTGGTTCATTACCAGTGTACAGTTTCTCTTCAAGCCCAAGTTAATTGGGCTTTCCCGTTTTTAAGTCCTATGAGGTCTCTATTGCTCATGTCTTGTGGCCATTGTTTTCATAAGGATTCCCCCCAGGGCTTGCCATAATTGTCAGAGACAGCACATTCTAAATCCATACTTGGAAAAAAAATTCCTCTAAGGGAAACACAATCTGCAGATATGCAAGTCTACTTGCAACGTAGCCAACCTCTACATTTTCTTACAGAGCAATTGCATTCCTTGGAGTCACATCTCTGCTTTACATCTTCAAAATTAAAAAACACATTTCAATGCACTGTTTTCCTGGAACAATAAAACAGCCTCCCTGAAAGTAGAATATAAGTCTCTAACAATTGGAAAGCAGAAAATATCCTGACTACTTCAAAACCACAGGTTTGCTTAGCTTAGTTTTTATTTGTTTGCTCCCCAGGCCTCTCAACTTTGTATCTGCCAGCTTCAGATTTCAAAAAATAATGGCCTGAAGTTTGCATCTAAGCTGGAACGAAATATGTTGTACGCCCATCCTCCACAGACATCTCTACCAGGAGAAGATAAAACTCAAGCCCTTATGAAACCTTTCCAGGGGTCATACCACCTTTTCTATCCTCTAAACTGTTCTTATGTTGTCATCAGCTAGTTATGCCACCTGGGGAGGGAGTGTGGGAAGACCACTATGAGATTATCATGCCCTCGTGAGATTGTCAAATGTAATACAGGTCCAAGCAAAACTGATTAATAAAAGTTTTACAAAATCACAGAATCTTACTTCTCTTCAACAAGAGAAATTGCATCACAGTTTTAGCTTCCATTACCTTCTTTCAAATTTATAAGCTAATCACATTTAAGAAAGTGACAGGGATTATCGGGTTCTCATGTAAGGAAGAAAGAGTATCTCATGCTTCTCAACATGATTTTGGATACTGGTTGGTCTATGGTGAAGAATGTATGCAAATAATCAAGAGTTGCTGCTTGTACTCCCTGATAAACTTCAGTTTCCCTGCAGGAAATTTAAATGTTTCTCCACATGTAAATTATGAGGACAGCTCTCCTCTAGGGACTGTAGAGTTGTTAATGCTGGACCTAATATAATTTGGAGGTTAAACTTGGAGACCGATTTAAGAATAGCTTTTTTCAGTCTTGTAATGATAAAGGCCAAATACTTGAACTTCAAGTTTGCTAACCTTTAAGGCCAAAGTTCTTGAGAGAGAAGAGCCCGTATTAATGGCTTAATGGAGAATAGTGGAGACATCTGACAAAAGGAATTCATTTTAGTAGCACTTTAATGAAGTGAGAATTTGGCAAAAGGAACTGAAAGGCTAACAAGTCAAGGGGTGAAGTGGTAATGGACTGGATGTCTCTTGAATTATTGGGACTTCAGTTCGATGATTTAGTAAAAGATACACTTAAGGCCATTATGGATAGAGCACTCAAAGGTGTCATTATCTCAATCCTCTCAACTCAACTATTTCAATACTTCCTGAAATTGTTACTTCCTCTCACTTCTTACTGCCTTTGCCCTGACTACTTGCATCGACTATTACTGTATTAGTTTCTGAATTAGCATCCCACATATCACTGTTCTTTGTCATGGTCCAACGTAACACAGAATTATTTTTCTAAAACACAAATGCTTAAAATCATACATGGCTGATGAGAATGTAAATTGCTTCCACTTAATGGAAAACTATGAAACGCTATCAATCAAAATTAAAAATCCTCATGTCAATTCACTAAGCAATTTCATTTTTAAGAATTCATCTTATAGCTATATTCACCCATGTAAAATGATGAATGCATAAAAATGTGCATTGTATGCAGTACAGATAGAAAAAATTTGGGAAAAGCTAAATATCTATCAGTAAAAGACCAGTTAAATCAACTGTGTTACATTAATACAATGGAATTTATGTAGCCGTTAAAATGAAAGGAACAGATCCATATGTACAAAAATGTACTGCCTGCAAGATTTACTTATGTGGGGGAAGAAGAAATAAGGTGTAGAATACTGTACAGGGAAAAATAGAAACAAGAAATGGAAGAATAAACAGGAAAGTGTTCATAGCAATTACTTCCCAGGAGGCGATCTAGAAGGAAAAAGTATGAGAAAGACTTATTTGTCATTATAAACATTTTGCTTTTTCAGAAATTGAACTTTGTACTGTAATGGTCATTAAAACAATCGATTTTTTTTAAGTAGACAATGATTTTCAATAATCTCTTGGATAATCTCCAAAATCATGAGTATTATATATGTATATATGTGATACCTAATACAATAAAATTAGTATTAGTTTATATATATATATGATGTTATATATATCTATAATGCCACGTGTACCTATAGTATCCTATATATTTCATAATACCATATTGGCATGTCCTATATATATCATAATATCTTATATATATGTTTTAATCTATTTATTTATCTAGTCACAGTGGTGTGTAGGAACATTTACATTGCCAGTTATCATTGAAAAAAATACATCCAAATGTCCACCAATAGGGCTTTCTTAATTTCCTACAGGTCATATAGTTGGGAAGTTTTGTGATCTTTGTTATAAGTTCTGTATAATTCTGAAGATTCACTTCAAATGGAACTTTTTTAGGAAAACATTTTCTACACGGAACTAAGGGCCAAATACATAATGTACCTTTAAAAACAAATAGTCGTTGGGTGCCTGGTGGCTCAGCCGGTTGAACGTCTGCCTTCGGCTCCTGTCATGATCCCGAAGTCCTGGGATGGAGTCCTGTTCAGCAGGGAGTCTGCTTCTCCCTCTACCCCTCCCCCATGATTGTGATCTCTCTCTTTCTCAAATAACTAAATAAAATCTTAAAAAAAATAAAAACAGTCATAATATGATATACATACATAAAATTGATCAAGCCATAAACACAGAGCTAAATAAATATCACAATGCTGCCAATTTCATTTAAACACACACACACACACACACACACACACACACACACACACACACACACACACACAATTATAAATAGAACATAACCGGAACAAAGAAAGCCACCTTGTGCCACTTCCTAGTCATTAGGAAGGGAACTGCCTTCTCTGACTTCTAACACCATAAATTAGTTTTTCCTGTTTTAAAAATTTGTAAAACTAGAATTATGTAGTATCTTTTTTGTTTGGCATATTTCACTCAACACATGTTGGTAAGATTCAACCATTTAGTTATGCGTAGCAGTGGTTCATTAATTCTCATCGGTGTTTAACATTCCATTGTATGAATATAGTACACTTTATTTATTTTCCTAGTAACAGACATCTGAGCAGTTTCAGGTTTGGAGCTATTATGAATAGTGCTGCCCTGAGTATTCCAGTGCATATTCTTTGGTTCAGATATGTAGGCATTTCTAGTGGATAAATTAGCATTCTACTGGATATATATTAACTACTGGGTCACAGAACAAACCTGTATTCTGCTTTATTAGATCCTGTCAGTTTTTTGTAGTGGTAGTATGAATTTACCTCCTTGCTAATAGACTATGAAAGCTACCATTACTTTTTGTCCTCATCAACAGGACAAATAATCTCTTCAATGGATTTATTTCTTCTCTTATTTTGTGACTCTGGGATGACACACACAGTGATTTAGAACTGTTATATTTGCTTGAGATTTGTTTTCATTACAGCATGTACTTTTTCTCTAATGATTGCTAAAAAGAAAACCGCACAGGTGGTAATCACTTATGTTAAGGCCCCAGATCAGCAAACCAAGAATTAATACCTAACCTCACTGCAGTTTCACCCAGCTAGGAATGTGACCTTTAACCAGTCAACCTGGAGTTTCCTGGTCAGCCCTCGAAGGAAATTTACTGATAGGCCGCTTCCATTCCCCTTAGGAGGGCAACCTTGCCTAAAACAATGCATTCTTTGCTAATAGTTTCCTTTTTCCACCCCCCCTCTCCCCACCCCCATTTCTTTAAAAACTCTTTCTTCCCTGCAGCTCAACAGAGCTTTCTGTTTGCTGGATGGGATGCTGATCAATTCATGAATCACTGAATAAAGCCAATTTGATCTTTAAAATTTAGTTGGATGTATTTTGTTTTTTAACATAATCCTCTTGATTTAAAATCTACTTTGTATGATATTAATGGAACCATCAGTTTACTTTTGCCTAATGTTTTTATATATGCTTATATCATTTTATAGTCAACCTTCTTGTATCTTCAAGCAGCACAGAGTTAGGTTCGTGTCCTTTTTTCATTCAGATTGATTCTCATTTGTTCATTGGAGTATTTGGATCATTTACATTCAACGCAATTCTGATTAATTCAGGGGTTTTTTTTGTTTTTGTTTTTAAAGATTTTTTATTTATTTATTTGACAGAGAGACAGCCAGCGAGAGAGGGAACACAAGCAGGGGGAGTGGGAGAGGAAGAAGCAGGCTCATAGCGGAGGAGCCTGATGTGGGGCTCGATCCCATAACGCCGGGATCACGCCCTGAGCCGAAGGCAGACGCTTAACCGCTGTGCCACCCAGGCGCCCCTGAATCCTTGATATTCTAATAGCTTATTTGTTGACATAATGGGTGTATTTCTCACAACTCACATTTTTCATTGTCAAAGTACAAAAGCAACTTGAGCAGGAAGTGTAATGTAGAATATTGGTAAATTCATTTAAATTTAATCTCATTTATATGAAAACATGTAAATGTGGTTGGGTTAGTTGCTATACCATACATCATAATTGCTCTCAGTTAAGAGACTTACCTAATCCACTTTTGATTTTTCTTCCTTTTACTGTCAGTGTTGGAAAACTAAAAGTTAAATTTCCCATCCACCACTTAAGGATAGGCAAGCCATGCCTGTGCAGAATTCACTAGCATGAGTATGAGTGCAACTAAGCCAAGGAAGGGTGAG
Source organism: Ursus americanus (assembly GCF_024610735.1). Classification (NCBI taxonomy): domain Eukaryota; kingdom Metazoa; phylum Chordata; class Mammalia; order Carnivora; family Ursidae; genus Ursus; species Ursus americanus. The sequence goes on along the minus strand of NC_142127.1, from coordinate 24,604,851 downwards.
GAAGAGAGAATCCACGTCAATCCTGGTGTATTGAGCTTCTTCTCCAGCTCTAAGCTGCCTCTTCAAATTTCATGTTATGTGAAGCAAACTAATTTTACAAGTTGTTATGTCATGTTTTTGGTTATTTGAAGTCAAATGCCCTATGGAATAGTAAAGCTACTATGCATTTTTAAATAATATATACTAATTTAAATATTTTAAAATGTACACTTTTTCATGCATTTGTCACTGATACGAAAATGCAAATTTGAAGCAATGTACAAAACAGAAATGGCACATCAAAAAAATCAAGACTTCCATCTTTTGAACTTCATATCTAAAAAATTATTTTCTCTTTTCATGGTGTCTTTTACTTTCAGTAATATGATAAGAACATATATAATTAGTAAAGAACCACCAAATACTTAGTGCCTGCAATATGCCAAGTGATGTCTTGGGTTTTTACATGCATCATTTGTTTTTCTGACTCTTCACAACAACACTACTAGGAGGTAAGTATACATCTATTTTACAAATGACAAATTGAGATCAGAGTGGTTAAACAATCTGCCTAAATTCATGTGCCCGGAAAAATGACAGACTAGATTTCTACGCACAATTATGAAGAACAGTTCTTGTTCTTTCCATGGCTTTCCCACTTCCTCTGAATCTTGTTAATTCAAACATGTTTGAAATTTGCTGTTTTCCTCTCTTTCTGCCGGTAACCAAAATAATATTTGAAATATATTTACTTGTCTGTTTGTTATGCTTTACATTTTCATTTTGAAAGAAAAAAACATTTTCCCATAAATAATTGTATTTTAATTTGCTAGCTTCCCACACTAATCTATCCTGTGAAGATTGATGATGGGATGAATTTAGCAGTGGAGGGAAAATACATATCATGACATAAGCTCCAAGAGAAATCTCTGATATGTGCCATAGTATATAGTATATATATAGTATATAGATTTCCACCAATATTCCCTCATTCTATGCCTATTTGGTGAGCACTGGTAATGTGTCAGATGTTGTGCTGCATCCTGGGGATACACATAAAGCAGATTCCTCCTTGTGGTGCTTATAGTGTATCTGAGGACATGCCTTTTTACTCATGAACAGTAGTATGAAAGGGTCAAAACATCTAGAAAAGTTTTGTATATTATGCTCTTACAATGGCTTCTGGTGGAGCATCGCATGGTAGGTAAAATCTAAGCCAGTTCTTCCTTCCCAGCTCTCTGTGGAGGCTGTGTCTAATTAAGTGAAGATGTGTCTGTTAGGAAGATGTTGCCAAGCCATGTGCCTTCCTGCATCTTACTGGAGGGAGTGCCTTTCCTTAATTCATAAAGACCAAGAAAGTAGGTAGGATCGTTGGTGTATCAGCACATGAAAGGAACCCCCATCTTGTTCTGGTTGGTCAAGGAGGCTTACCTCAAGTCATGGTTAAGCATCTCACTTCTGCAGACAGTAAGAGTTCTTTGGCCAAAAGAATAGTGTTGTCCAGAATAAAACACATATATATGTGGCAACTCAATAAAATGTGTACAAGCAAGTCGAATTCAGGAAACTGAGTGTAGACACAGGATGGTGAAAAGGCTGCAAATATATGCAGGAATCAGATCTTGAAGGCCTCATGTCCCATAGCTAGAATGTTATGAGTGTACATTTTATACTGAAATAGTCTTTATCCATGAAAGGATAGATAACCATACCATAAGTTAGGCATTTACTCATAAGGGGAATGGTCTTACATATTTTAACTTACTGAATCAGAATATCACCTAAAGGACCAAGAAAACAATAGTTACACAGAGAAGAAAATCTCTGTTTTCAAGATGAAACTGGAATTTGTCATTTTGATACTGTAAAATAAAATGGATCATAATTTGGAAAGAACTGCAGAGCTCAGGTAATCCATATTTTTTCAAATTTATAATGCATACACACATTCATGCATAGGTAAAAATCTATTTAATATGAAATGTAGTCTAATAAATTTTAAAGTAACAGAACATATAAAGTTTATTGATAGAATTTGAATTTTTATAGTGCAATGTACCTTTAAGAAACCACCACTTGTTGAGTTTGGTATAGCATCAAAGAATATCCACAACTATCTGAAAAGGCTATGAAAATACTCTCATTTCCAGTTATGCATCTGTGTGAGTCAGTATGTTTTGAGATATATCAATCAATACAATGTTTAGTAATAGACTGAATGTCGTATGTATGAAAATCTAGTTGCCTTCTGTTATCAGATGTAAAAAGAGATTTATAAAAATGTAAAGTACTGTTTCTATTTTCACTAACTTTTTCATATCTTGGAAAATATTTTTTTTCATAAAAATGCTATATTAGCATGAGGTGAAATTAGCATTGTTTTTAAATGAATAAACAAATATTTTTAAACTTTCTCAGTTTTAACTACCTATTGAGTAATATTGATAGATATAATCAGCATGAAAAAAGGCCTTGAGTCCCTCAATTTATTTTGACAGCTTTATGGAGGTATTACTGGTATATAATGACCTACACATATAAGTAAGTACAATCCGAGGAATTTGGCATAGAATACACCTGATAATCCATCACTACGATTAAGATAATACACATATTCATCACCGTAAAAGAGTCCTCATGCCCCTTTATAATCCTTTCATCCCTTCCAGGTCTACTTTTTCTCCACCTCTATTAGTTCTGTTGTGTCTTCTGCTGTGTGTTAGACTAGCTCTAATGTTGTAAGCAAATCTTTGACATCAAGAATAATAATTTCAGCTCTCTGCATCAGAGATTCTGTAAACATCAGTTGAGGCAGTATTATTTCTGGGATGGTTTTTTTTTTAGGATTTATTTATTTGTTTATTTGAGAGAGAGAGCACACATGAGCGGGTGGAGGAGCTGAGGGAGAGGGACAAGCAGACTCTGTGCTGAGCGCAGAGCCTGTCGTGGGGTTCCATCCCAGGACCCTGGGATCTATAACATAAGCTGAAATCAAGAGTCCAACTCTTTACTTACAGAGTCACCCAGGAGCCTTGAGGCAATATTATTTTTATTTTAATCTTTTGATAACTCGGAACCATCGCTAATTATAACTGTCAAGTATTCAGATGGTACATACATGGATGAAGTTTAGAATTAGGGAATTAGAGAATTGTTGTATAGTGAAGGTCAGTTAACTCTGGACTATGGAGATTATTTTGTCCATTGGGCTTTCTTTTGATGTTATAGATAAAACTAAACCATTTCCAGCTGTAAGAGTAAATGACCTCAATATTTCAAATTATTGTTACAAAAACCAGTGAGAGAATCAAATCAATATTATGAAATTTAAAAGGAAAGAATGCCAATATCTGACTTTACTAGTTAGGATAAAGATCAGGAAAAAGTGATATATAGCATCTTTGGATAGATAATTCTTGTGTTTTTGTTGATTATGACAAGCTCAGCATGATTCAATACTCTGATCATGCCACTGAAAATATTATCACAACATAGCATTAAATTGAGTTAATCAAAGTCTCATATCCAGATAAAGAAAGTTATTCATCTCATCTGCTATGCAGTTCACACTTGGAATAATTTCTCTAATACTGTACATCACAATGTAAAACAGACATTGGCGAATTAGCATGTGTTCAGAACAGTGAGGTGTCTGAAAACTCTGACACATTAAGGGAGATGAAAGGAACTGGGGGATTTTAGGCTAGAGATAAAAAAGACTTAGGAGAGCCATAATAGATGCTTTTAAATATTTGAGTAGCTATTCTATTGGAGAAAGAATAAATTATGTGTATTTTATATAACTTTCAGACATCATTGGTATGCGTTTATTAAAGTTTTAGTGAAGCAGTTGCAACTTCCTAGAGAGGAAGATCCTTGGAATGGTGAATGATCTGCCATGATAGACTAGGCAGACAGATTACGCGGTGACATCACCCTTATTTGAAACCTTTGAGTAACAGCTAATTCATTGTCTGTATTGGATGTTTGGTTAGCACATGGGTTTGAGAGTATCTGTAATTTGAAAAGGAAATTTAGAAAAAAAGTTAAAATGCAAATGATAAAGTTAGTCATCTGCTAAAATTACATGAGCAACTGTCCATTAAAATTATATGAAGAAATATGGGGACATGCAGTCTTAATCAAAGCGGGATTGTAGTGGGATTCTTACTGAAGATTCTAAACAAATCTGAGACATCTGTTCAGTATAGGCTCCATATAGGATGCTACCTAATATACTTGATGACAGCATTTTGAGGGGCTTTGAATATAAAGGTAGATAAATAACTTTAGATTCAGAGTTAGTAATGAATAAATCATTTGAGGAAGATGCAGACATGGAAAGAAAGAGATAAAATTCACGGAAAGAGGTAAGAAGAAAAGCTGAGTCCTAATGGCAAAGGAACTGAGGTGCAGACCCCTAAATATAAGAGAATTAAAAAACTGGGTCACCCAATCTTCTGTTAGAGCACCACACTGATGTTCGACATGATGTCCTAAATAATGATTTGCAATTTCAGTTTTCAGTAGCAGCTGTGCAGCCATTGAAATATTTTTCTTTGCTTTTACCCTCTTGAGTCACTTAACACTAATCCTGAAGTGATCTGAGGTTGTCTCTATTATGCAATCTAAGAAATTCTTTAGTATATACTTTTATGTTCAAATGTTTAAATTGAGATATGTGGAATGGGATTCACAAGTGTCTAAGAAAAGGAGACGGAAGATCTGGGCTTGAATGGATGCATGAAATTAATGCATTCTCTCTCCTTTTTTTTTTTTTTCGTGAACATCCTCTAACTCCATCACTCTCCACTCAACATTTTTTTCTCAACAAGTAGTTTTGTTATAGTTAGACCTTCTGTGAAAAATTACTCCTTAATAATATATTTACAAATGTGGCCCATGACAACTTATACGGGCATCACCAAGGGTATTTGTTGAAAATACATATTCCTATGCTTAATACCATCGAATCAGATTCTACTGAATCCTAACCTCTGGAGGTGAGTCCTCGGAGTCTGCATTTTAAGCAATATAACTTTCACGCACACGAAATTTGAGAACTGCTGCCTTATATAGAGACAATGTGCTGACCAGTTAGTATGAACACACCCTAGCTTCTACCAAATAATGTTGATCCCTGAGTCCTAGTCCCTTTGTCTGGTGGTGGATAACGTGGGGGGCTTCCTACTGTGAATATCTGGATTCTCTGTCTCCTGTTTCCTGGTTGCCATTGTTTTGGAGTATTTCATCATTTGTTAGTCGATTCTCGCATTTCAATCCTTCTGGTTTATATATTCAGAGTGGTTTCATTTTTTCCTGTTTGTGTCCTGACGCCACCTCTAGGATAGCCAGTATTCCCAGATGTCACAGGCATCTGATCTCTCATTAATCAAAAAGATACCTGCTTGAGTAAAAGGCCATTTGAAAGAAACATTAGGGACAATTTTTACCTTTTAGTTTCTAGGAAGTTCTGAATATTTTCAAGGCTAGTCATTGAAAAAAAGCTACGTAAGAAAGGCAAATGGTAAAGCCAAATCCCTGTGGCTTTTTGACTTGGTTGTATACAACCTGAATCAGAGATTTGCAGCTTTGAACAGGGCTGGATGTGCTATTCTTCTCCCAGGTTCAGTGTCTAGCTCTTTAACACAATTATATAAGTTATCACTAATGCAAAAAGCTCTGTTTTTCCACTGAAAACAGAGAGACGTACTTCATGAACATGAATGGTAAATGGAAACATTTCAAAGTTATGAATAACTAATCAAAGTGGAAGCTATCTTGACATTTTATAAATCCTACAGAATGTCAAAGAACATTTAGTTTTCAAGTTTGATCTCAGAGTAGGTTGGGAGAATTACTTATTTCCCATAAGTGCTTTCATGTTTAAAGATTTTACTGTTATTTCTTTGAACGCGGGGAGGAAAAATATGAAAAATTTATTCTCAAATCGCTTTTAGTTCATCAAGTTAAAGCAAACATACTGTGAGAAATGTAAAACATTATTTTTTTACAAGTTAGATCCTGATTGTCCTGAGGAGTAGGAACTATAGTAAAGATTTCTTTAGGGCAATCGAATGACCTCATTTGCCAAGAGTATATTCACTCTTTAGAGAAAAATATTAGTGTCTTTTATTTCTATAGTGAGTTCAGTGGTAAAGTCACAAAAATGAATAAGACATGTTTCCTGTCCTGGACAATTGACCAGTAATTGAAAGTATTAAGAGGGCCAACAGTGGTAATACAAATGAATAAGTGGAAGGATTAATGTTCTTGTTCATTTGCTTTGTTTTGTTCTTTTTAGTTCTATGGGGAATGAATCAGAGGAAGGAGACACGTGGGCTGGAATAAGCAGGCAGTTCTGTTGGGTACTGTAGATGGTTTAGATAGTACTATTTTTATCTTTCATTCCCCAGTCATCTTAAGAAGTAGGTATCAACACCCTTTCTTTACAGATGGGAGAACGCATTTGGAGAAATTAAATCATTTGCCGAAAGCAATTTTCAAGTTCGCATTGTAGATCACATGCCATTTCTTTGATCTTTAAATACTGGAGTATTTCTCTTCTCCATATATACCTACCTCTTACATCAGCTTTTCTCACTTTTCATGGCTTTAAATATCATGCCATGACTGTTGACTGCTGTCTTCTCTGCTCTCCATACTCAAGTATCTACCTGACTAAATGACATTTACACTTGGGTGTATAACAGGCACTTAAACTTCATATATTCAAAATTTAACTTCTGATATCTCTCATATCTCACACCACCTCCTTCTGTCCCTATTTGATTAAATATTAACTCCTTCATCCCAAAACTTTGAGTGGTTTTTAATTTCTTTTTTCTTGTAAAGCCCATATCTAAACTCCTTTGTTTCCTCAACATGTATCCAGATTTTGACCACTTCTCATCACCTTTTTTTCTTTGAGGTGTCTTTTACCCTTTGAAGAGTCTTCTCTAGATCGATTGATCTATTTCTTTCTATTATCTATCTATCTATCTATCTATCTACCTATCTATCTATCTATCTATTATCTATCTATCTATCTATCTATCTATCTATCATCTATCTATCTATACCATCTTTGTAATCAGGGCTGGCTTCCTGCATATGTGACCTGTATGGTCTCAAAGGGTCTCAAGTTCAGAAGGACCTATGTTTGGTTTAATGTTCTGCTGTCACAATATTGAAATTCATCAAAATTTTATCTTTGAACTTGTGTTTTGTAGGTGAAGTCTAATGGGAGAATGAAACATGCATATTAGCAGAGGACATAAGTGTTATATGTATGCGTGCTGCTAATCCTTGTCACCCCAATCACATACAGCTTTTGTGATGTCCCACAAGCACAGAATTCTGGTGGTGGAATCACAATGCATGCAAGTTCAGTAAGACTTAAAGTAAGTACAAAGGAATGATGTTATGTCTATGACTGTTTAAGTGGGACTGCTGACAGCCTTGAGACTCCACACTTTCATTTAATTTGTTTTCAATACAGGAAGAAGGTAACAGTGTTCAAGGAAACACAAACAGCTAAAGACTCCTAACGTATCCTTTCTTAGTCTTGTCACTTCCCTCTTTTAGCCAACCACTTATGAAAATGATGACACTGAATGGGAAAAAATTGAAAAGATTGGGGCAACCTACAGTTTTATTGCCCTTTAACAGTCCCTTATTAATCAGAGAAATTAATTTAGAGAGTATTGGTTGAATATACCTGTAAAAAAAGTAAAATAAAGCCAGTTGAGTTACTGTGTGACCTTTCCACCATTCTGGTAAGAATAAAATACACATGCATGTCCCAGTTATGAAATACGAACTGAACTGTGTAATTTCAGTAATTCTGCATATTTATTAAATGCTGTTATTTGCACTTAAAATTAACTTTGTGTAACACAAAGATAAATAGTAATGGTGCTGTTTTCCTTGCTTTTTAATGAATCCCCGCTTTTCCATTTTGCACTAGACCTTACAAATTATGTAGTTGTCAATGATAAATGTATTCATTTGTATATAATATATATAATGATTTTAATTAAATTTATTATAAACAAAATTCAATATATTAATATAATATATTAATACTATAAATACATAGCCAATATATAAACATACATGCACACACACGCACATATCTTCCTCCATTGCCTCGGTGTAATCCTGACCCTGCGTTGTGCGAATATACTGCAGTACATTTATCCATTCCTCTTGTTGATGGACACTTGGGTTGTTTCTAGTTTTTGGCTATAATGTTGAAGTCCTCTATAACATTCTTGTACAATTCTTTTGTAAACGTAAATATTTTTTTCTTTGATAAAAATCTGGTAGTTGAATTGTTCAGACATAGGGTAGATACATGCTTACATTTATAATAAAACTTCAAACAGGTCTCTAAAGCAGTAGTATTATTTTACACTCCCATGAGCAATGTATGTGGAATGTTCAGTTACTCCAGACAGTTGCAAACATTTAGTAGTATCAGTATTTTATTTTATTTTATTTTTTTATTTTTTATTCTTTTTAACGATTGTATTTATTTATTTAACAGAGATAGAGACGGCTAGCGAGAGAGGGAACACAAGCAGGGGGAGTGGGAGAGAAAGAAGCAGGCTCATAGCGGAAGAGCCTGATGTGGGGATCACACCCTGAGATGAAGGCAGATGCGTAACGACTGCGCCACCCAGGCGCCCCAGTAGTATCAGTATTTTATATGCTGGCAATTTTAGTGGGTAACAAATGTCATCTTTTTGTGGCTTAATGTGCATTTTCCTGATGTCTGTAGAACCCATTGGCATTTGTAAATCTTTTATACAGTATATCTGTATGAGTTTCACCATTTTTTATTGGATTCTTCTCTTATTGGTATAGATTTGTAAAAGTTCCTCACATATTTTGCATAAAAATTATTGGTCTGATATATGTATTGTGAATATTTTCTTTCCATCTGGCTTATTGATTGAGTGCTGGCTATGTCAGAAGTCTTTAAGCATTGTGAGATGAATGATTCCAAGTTTTTTCCCTCAACCAGCATACAATCACTAATGCTAAAGTGGAGGCCTTTTTAGGGAAATTAGTAAATACTTTTTTGTTTGTTTAGGAGAGTGGACACCTTTTCAAGGTTGTCTCTCTAGTTCTGAACGTTGACATAATTCTTGATTATGTTTAATGCTTGCAGCTTGTGCTTCTGACTTCCAATTTTCACATAGTTTCTATTTTGGAGTTCACAGAAAACAATTTAAAACTTCTTATTTTATAATAAATTTTGTATCCATTACATACAATATTTTTGCAGATTTTGTTCATTTATTTGCATAGTGATGAACCTATATAAATTGGAAACTCTTGACATCTGCCAAAGACAAGTGCGTGCTGGTCTCTACACTAAGGATGTTAAGCTAAAACAAATAAAATTTTACATTAAATTTATTTATTTACCCCAGAGATGACAGATTAAGTAAGGATCGTAGGTACTGAAGTCTAGCCACCAATGAAAGAATATACTTCACAGTTACTCATGGCAGTCTATTTTCTTTCCAGGGAATTGTATGATTTTAACTGGCAGTATTACTAAGAAGATGCTTTGTTTCCCAGGATGGATGGATATCTGCATAATAGAAAAAAAATAGATATATATATTTTGCTTCAAAAATCTCATCTAAAAAATGATGTTAGTTGTTCCATTCAAACTGGTTTTTAAACAAGATTTCAAAAGTGATAATCAAGAGCCCTCATAGGAACAAAAGCATTCTCTTTTAACCACAGGGGAAATGTGCAATAAATAAATTATGCCATTCAGTGAAGTGTGAACCCAGAATGTAATTATTAGCATTACCATTTAAATGGCAACTTTGTTGGATATTTTACTGGAAATTTATCTTAACAAAAATAGTCAACATGACTTCTGATTATAGGTTATTAAATGTGTCTATTACACCTGGATGGTTATTTTCATTAACTAGGTCACACAGCTTCTAATTAGGCATCTGCAAAAAGTATCTGGAAATGGATGGTTATGTTTTATATTTGAGGTATCTAAGTAAGATATTTTTATTTCCCTTAGAAATCACATTTCATCTCTATTGTTACTTATTTATTGTTTACCAAAGTTTCATTTTAAGAAACTCTATGAATGTTTGTTCAATATTGACTTAGTGTTAAGATATCATAGTGAAAAGCCTGAGCTCTGGATTCAAACATTGGGCTCAAATCTGACTTTGCCATCTCCTAGCTTAATACCCTGGAAGTTATTTAACTTCTCTTTGCCTTGGTTCTTCATCTCTAAAACAGGGATATTGAATGTATTTATCTTGTAGGAAAATTCTGAGGTCAAATACATTACTTTTAAAAGCACAAACATGCTAAATTAGCTTGTGTATATGTGTATATGTGCGTGTATGTTTATAATGAATTAAAAGATGGTTTAATACATCTTTTATTAAAAAAATTACTGAATACCCTGGGCTGAAGGAGAAATTGGAACTGCCATTATCTTGTACTTAGAATTTAACATAATGAAAATTTATGTAATATAAACAAGGGAAAAAGGCAAACCTGATTAGAGATTTGGTAAAGAAGATGAGCAGATGATTCAGAGAAGTACCATTGACTTAAAAGAAGATGAAAATGCTCTCAAACTCACAATTAGGCAGAGAAAGCCAAACATCAAAGAAATACCTCTTTACACTCTTAATAGGTAAAAATTAGAAAATCAGATAAAAACAACATTGACTAGGATGTAAACGAGAAAATTTTTAAATCTTTTCTTATGATGGGAACATAAGCTGGAACAACCATTTTGGAAAGTAATTTGTCTATGCTTAGTGAACGTAAGTATGTGTTTTCTCATGCCCCTGAAAAATTAGTTCCAAGTATACATCCTAAAGAAATTCTTGTACAGTACACACAAGTGCCCATGTTGAAAATAATGTAGGGGAAATAAATAAATGATTTGTTATTGTGGGCACCATGAAACATTGAGCATTAGTGAAAAACAACGAAAATTATGCATACAATATTCAAAGATTGTAGGACCTTTTGACAGCCAGAGTTTCCTTGATTGATGTCCTTCTGAAGGAAAAGATCTATGAATTCCAAGGAAGAAGCCTCTCCATGAGTAAAGAGGGTAAACTGGTCCAGTAGTCTGATAGAGCTGTACCTAAATTTGATTGACTCACTGGATATGGAGCTATTCTTATCACTGGATATTTTTTATCACTGGATAAGGGCTGATTCTGACTGAATCCTTTCCTTGCTTTGAGGAAAACGGACAAACATTGCTGTGCAATAAAAAACTGAAGCTCCACTGGGAATACAAACATGAAGCAATCTTGGCAGAATTTTACACTGCAGGAATGAAAACCCACCTTGACTAACAAGGTTGTAATTTCTGCAGTGGCCAAGATGCATCCTGGAGGATCTTTGGATTGAATCAACTCCAGAACTTTGGAGGATGGTTGGGTTTGAATGCACCAAGCAAAACTAGAGGGCACACTAATGCTGGAGTGCTTTCTTTTTTGAGAATAATATTTTTGGAAAAGGTAAACCCTTTTATATATACCATGAGCAGATGTTGCAAAGAACTGCAGATCCTAGTAATTAAATAAGCAGTAGAATCCTTTCCCTCTCCACCTACCTTTGAATTTTTTAACTGACCATGTTTTGTTTTTTATAATGACTGACAGAATGTTTAGAACTAAATTTATAAGTCATCTACTGCTAATGTATAGGTCAATTTTGTGCATTACTTTGGGTTATTTTTGACATTATTTTATCTAATTATTTTAGATCATCTTTCTGCTTTAAAGAAATCCACTTGAAAGTTTTGATATCTTCTCCTACTTCACGCTTTTTCCCAATCGTCTTAAACCTTATCTGGAATAAGGCAGAGCATAGTTAAGCAAGAAAACAAATAATCCAATTAGGATCTAAATAAGAAAATTTAAAACTACTTTAAGAATTTACTTCTACCAGTTATGGAATGAATCAGTCAAAAAATGCTAGCTACATTTGTGGTGAGCATAGCATGAGGTACGGAGTCATTGAATCACTCTTTGTACACCTGAAACTAAAGTAACATTGTGTGTCAACTATACTTCAATAAAAAAAAGAATTTACAACAAAGAGGATTTACTCTAAGGAATTGGTTGTCTGGGTGGTGGGATGCAAATAGAATGGTGAGGTAACAGACACTAGCAATAGTAGAAAGTCATTACCACTTGTAGGTTGTTGAAACAAAGGGAGGAGGACGATGGAAGAGTGTAGAGCCCTGGACTGTCCGACAGAGGCTGGAATCCATTTGGCCTTTCTGGTGGGAGCTGGAGCCATGGAGCAGGTGGGAAAGTTGGAGGAGTAGCTGACGCAGGGGGAGGGGAAATAAACTCTGGCTTCTCCCAATCTCTCATTAACAGAACTCAGTGAATTCTAGAAAATGCAGCCTGCAAGGCTTGGTCTGTGAACAGAGCAGAAGTCAGAAAGGGCAAGGAATAGATGTGAGAGCAAACAAACCAGGATTGTCTCAACCATTTGATAAATAACCCCTTCAGTATTTCTAGTAATTATTCTTTTTGCATTGATCTCTTACATGGAAACCAATAACAATGAAAAAAAGGTCCCTGACATTTGATATATTCCATAAGGAGTTCCCTCCATATTTTACCTAGTATCTGGTATCTATATACTCCCTTCACAGAGGAAAAATAAATCATTCATGGAGAGAGAGGGGGGGGGAGAGAATCTTTGGTGTTTCTTCTATAAAAACATCAGTCCTATTGGATTAGGGTCCCCCTCTTACAACCTCATTTAACCTTAATTACCTCATTAGAGTTCCCATCTCCAAATACCATCAGGTTAGGGGTTAGGACCTCAACATATGAATATTGAGGGGACACAATTCAGTCCACAATAGCATTCTAATTATTGTGACTTAGCAGTGACTGTAGGCCCTCTGGTAAAGAATCTATGCCAAGGGAGAGAGTGTATCAAACTAGGCTTGACTCAGCAATAAGAAGGAGAACTGGAAAGGATGAATCATCCTGGTTATACCATGTTGGCTTTACTAACTCACCTTGATTAGTTAACATCTAGTCCTGGGTATTTACCCTGGAGAAAGAAGCCAATGTATCTGTAAAATCAAAATGACCTTGAACAGCTCCAGGGCCAAGCAATCCTACTGTGAAACATGTACAGAAGAGCCCACAGAGAGAAAGAGAAGTTGTGTCCTTACCAATTTACAGTAGAGCATCTCAGGAGGCCTGAATTGGGCACTCACTGGTGATGGCCTCAATGTTTTGGGTAGCAGCCTTCAAAAGCCAAGGAGAGAATGCCCCAGAGAAGAATAGCAGAAGGAGTAGTTGCTTGAACGCAGCTGTGTCAACAATCCTGGTAGAGCAGCAGGTAGGTGGTCTGGGCAGTATTTTTGGCCCAGGAGCTTGCAGGTAAGATGAGCCCACCAAACGTCACACACACAGACATGTACTGGACTGATTTGTGGGTACAGTACTATCAAGAACCATAATGGTCTGAGAACTGACAGTGCTTCTCAGTTAATAAATTAGGTCCCCGTGGTTTTGTGAAGGCTGGCAGAAGACCTGGGACTCGTGAGTCCGAAACAAAGGACTTCATTACTCCTGGCACCGCAGTCATCATGAGCTTTGTGGTCACATCCTTTCCCCTTAAATACCACAGGGGATGGCACAGGTGTGGAAGTGCAAGCAGTGGCTTTGCGTCATAGCTGAGTACTTCAGGCTTAGCAACCCCGGTCTTTTCAAGGGAGCTCCTAGCCAACCTAGCCAACCTTCGTACTGAAGGGAAACAGTATTTTGATTATTCTAATCAGGAAAAAAATCTGTCACTGCTCTAGGAGGAGACACAATCTTTATCTTCCAATTCCCTTTGCTATACTAACATCCTTGATAAGACATCCTCCAGTGTAAATGTCAAGGCCTTTTGCTCAGGAGACACATACCATGGAGAATTATCTCCCAAAAGATGTGACACCTGAAGACTGGCTGAGTTAGGGGCAGGAAGGGCTGGGGATATTAGTACATTCTCACTTGTATCTGTAAGTTTAAGACTACCATGTAATACTTATAAAGGCAGCTGTGCAAATCAGTTTTTAAATTTTTCATTTCCTTGGATTAACACTAATTTTTCTTCTCTTAACATAGAATCAGTTCTGAATATAAAATATAAAGTAAATCTAAATAGTAATCTACGGAGGAAAGGGAGCAAATAAATGGACAAATTAATGCAGCATGTTCTTTTTGCCCTTTAAACAATTAACATGCCTAGTCACTGAAGACACTGGGCAATCAAACGGAACAGTTTGTAAAGAAATTTCAAGTAGGAGATGAATTTTCTAGCACTTAATCCTTTGCCTTTTCTGGAACGTGCTGGTTAGGGAAGGAAAGCATTGGTAATGGTGGCAGAGTCCTTGTGAAATAGTATATCTGGGGCTGCCGAGACTGGCAAGGAAGACTGAGTGTGACGCTACCCCAGGCCTTTGAGAGTCCAACCATGGCGGTAAATACTTCTCTGAGAGAGGTGGCTCTTTTATTTGTGGGGGAAAAAAAAGAAAAGAAAGAAAAGAAAAAGGAAAAGAACCACATCAAAATGTCTTTGGTTATGAACAGGAGCAAGTTATGAATGGGTTCAGATCAATGAGTGGCAAAAATGTCTCTGCCCGCTAATGATTTTTTTTTTTTAAGCAAATTGATTCATTTGGATTTTGGAGGGATTAGGAAGACACAAATCTGGGGATCCTGGAAATGGGAACCGACCATAAGGGGAGCTGGAACTTCTGGTTTGAGAATCAATTAGGAAGTTGGGGCTACGTGGAAAAAGGGCTTCTAAGGAGTCCTCTGAAGATACAGGTAAGGGATAGGAAAAATAATATGGCACAGCATTCATTTTTTTTTTAAAGTGAGGTTCATTGAAGTATAATTTACATTTAGCAAAATCCTTTTTATTCTATAGTTCTATGAATTTTGTTAAATGTCTATGGTTGAGTAAACATCACCACAAAGTGTCTGACACTTCACTCCATAAACTTTCATGTCCCTTTATAGTCTATTCTCTTTCCCCCACCCCAGCAACCACTGACCTGTTTCTGTCCCTACATTTTGTCTCTTATATTTCTGTAGAGTTTTGCCTATAATATAAATTGGACCATACCTATTGAGTCTGGCTTGTTTTATTTACTATCATGCATTTGAGTTCATCTGTGTGGTTCTATGTGTTCATAGTTCAGTACTCTTCATGTAGCATTGACTATTTGGTTATTTTCTGTTTCATGCTGTGGTTGTTCTTACCAACTTCCCACCCCATCCCCCAAATCTTAAATAAGTTTTATTAACTTATACATTTCGTTTTAGCCTTGTGATTGCCCTGCCTTAGAGAACTAGGCATGCTTTTGTTCATGTGTTCTGGTTATAAAACATAGCATAGTGGGAGATGGTCACCTAGTTGTTGGGGAGAGAAGTTTGCAGTGAGGGGGATTAAGAATGTAATCATCTGCATTGCCCTTTCTAGCTCATCTTTATGAATTTTCAAGGCAGGATTCTAATTCCTGCAACAACATAGGATCCAGTTTGAATCATTTTATTTAGACCTTAAAGAAAAGAGTAATTTTAGTGCCTAGAGAACTTGGGGCTTCTTTGGTTATAGATGCAATTGGAGGTTTCTTAAAATTGAAATATAATATCCCAAATCAAGTCCAAAGCATGACATTAATCTCTGTCCTATGAGAAGAGATACAGGTAAAGTGGTATTGTCTAGATTTTATTTCTCCTTTTGTTTACTAACATTAAAACATGACCATTATATTCCTAAGCAAATGCAAAAATAAATGATAATTATTCAGAATAAAGATTTTTTTATTTTATATTTGGCTTCAGAACTTCTTATAGAAACTTTTTTTAAACATATATGAAATTTAATAAAAGGAAAAGGAATATATACTAAGATTTCCGATAGAAAAAAATGAAAAAATATTAAGGAGAAACTTATCCAAGTGATTTTATAAATTATCTCTTACGTATCTCACAAGTTTGACAACATTTCACGTTAGGTAAAAGAAAAATACAAATATATTGCACTAAAAATACATATATATTGTATTAAAAGTCTTGAAATACCAAGCAGCAGTCAAATTTGAGAGAACATTGTGCCTGTTGTTATCATATAACCTTATTTAACAAAAGTAATGTTTCCCTAGGACGTGAACAAGAGAATACGACTCACCAATTCACACTCCGCTACCCAGGTGAAGATTTGGGAAAGGACAAAAGAATGAATTAATCTGACAAATATTGTTAAATAACATGTTTAATAAAATCGAAGTCCTAATTCTGATGTTTTAATTTTTTAAATAAATTGTAAAAAAATCTAGGCTCTGATTATAGAGTCAATACTTCGTAAGTTGTTTGAAATGGATAGGATTTTTCTACAATGACAAATGTTTCTATCATTTTAGAATATTCTAAAATAAGATCATATTGTTGATAAAACTACCAGAAACAAAGAGTTAATTCTTTCATTGATGTATGTCTAACAAAAATAAAATTACAGCAATCACTCAGGGTAACATTGATCGCTTAAAGTTGTAAAGGATCTTTGTCTTTGTATTTACATTTGATTAAAAAATAAAAATCCACTCCCTGGACACCACTTTTTTTCCTTTTAAACCAGAATGACATATTGATTGAGGTGCTTAATTTTTAAAATGTTTTCTTCTTGAGAAATTAGTCTTCTGTCAGCTTGTCCATCGTACACAGTTGGAATTCATACTATTCTACCTAAGAAGCTTAGCTTTCATCTTTTATTCTATGGTCTTCAGCTGTGAGAAAAACTGCTGCTTGTTTTTCTTTGCAATCATTTCCTTCCAAGTAATCCCTTTTCCTTATCTTCCTAATACTGAGTAAGCATTATATTTTTACTGTATGCTTTCAAACTATTTTATGTTTTGCTACATTGGTTTTCTTTACAGGCCATATAATATACTCATTAACTATGTGCTATTCTTTGTTCCACATGGCAGGCTGGACTCAGTTTAGGTAGGGGATATACTTTGAGATACTTTTTCTAAAGCAGGCCTGCATTTTCTTTGATCCTGCTATAATGTTTCACCCAGGTTCCAAGTGACGATGAGTCATTTTCTAGTTCTTTTGTTCAGGATTCAAAGGGTACATAGCAGTGGAGGTAAATTTCCAAAGGGAGGTCATAACTTTGACCATTTTCTATCAATATTTTTAAATAAATATTGTAGATATTTATTAAAATATTGACTGCTTTTCAAAAAATTCTTTGCCAAGAAGATATTGGATTATTTCATACATATCATTGATTTAATCTATAAGCACCTCAATGATTATCCCCAATTTACAGATGAGCGCATTAACCTGAAAAAGGTTAATATCACCCCAAGTTTGTACAGCTAAGAAGTAGCAGATTCCAGATTCATCCATGTTAATTGCCTTTGAGCCTGTATTCTTAAACACTGGGCAACACTGATTCCTCAGAACGGTAAATATGAATGGTGAAGATGCATCACTTTTCTACAAGATTCTTCATTGAGAAAGTGATAAAGGCAAAAATACACACTAATATTTTAAGAACAAGAAAAAAGATTCCATTGTATAACTTTCAATTTTTTTCCCCCGCCTTTGGCTTTTACTTTATTCTTTAAAATCTTGTGATCTCAGTCAATCAAAGCCCTGCTTTGTTTTATTTTAAGAATTTTTCTGCTTCTATAATAAAATAAAAAGTTTTAAAAAACAGCTTCTTTGCCTCGAACTAAACAAGTTCATGCTACAAGATATTGGAGAGGAAAATACAGTGAAGAGATTATTCCATTCTTAGCAACCCAGATCATCTGTTCAGTTTAGCTGCAGAACGTGCCCATAAGATACATGTGTATCTTAGTTTACCCATATTTGGCTAAATGATTTTATCCAAGTTATTAAATTTGCTTATTACTTGGGTGTGTCATTTTTAAAATGAAACTAAAATTTCTTGTCACACAGAGGATTAAGGGAGATAATATAGGAAAATCCTCTTAAAGGTCTAGAAACCCATTAATTGCTCTTATGTGTCCCCTACACTGACTTCCTGCTTCCTGTACTTCAAATGAGTCAGATGCCTTCCCTGTAATGCACTACACAGTTGTCAGCCCAAGCAGCAAGCCATGAATCAGCCTTCCCTCCTCCAACTTCTCTATTTTCTGTAGACGCCCTCTCATTCTGATCTCATTTGACTTGACTTCTTCGTACTTCTGGGGACCTTGGCATTTTGAACTTTTAGGTCACCGTTTTTTATCCGCTGACTTTTCATAATTAAATTTACAGTGACTGTCACCCCATGGGATTCTTGGTGGGAATTTCCTGGCTTTTCTCATTTTTAAATTTGTCCCTGTGGATCCCAAATGTAACCTTAAACCCATGGGCATCTCCCTAGTTAGGGCGTCTCAGACCCTATATCCATTGCTTGTCGGGGAAACATTGAAATACCTCTCCTTTTATGCCACCTTGTTGGTGTATTTTAACAATCGAAAAATAAAAATTAAAAAAAGGCTTGTCTTGATTTATTTCTAGTGTTTTCATTACATAGTTGTGTATTGTTTTCTTAGTGGTCACTCAGGAAAATATAATACACATTATGTGACCTAGAGTCTGTTGGTATTGATATTTTATCACTGCAAGTGAAGTGTAGAAATTTTACTTCCGTTTAGATTCCATTACCTTCCCTACTACAATATCATAGACTAAGTTGTTTCTCCTACATATATTAAACACCACATCAGATGGTATAATTTCTCCTTTAATCATTAAATATGTATTAAGACTCATGAGAAGTAGGGTAGTCTGATGTATTCAGCCTTATTTTCACCCATTCCAGAGTCTTTTTTTTTTTTTTTTTGCCAAGAAGATACTGGATTATTTTATACGTATCATTGATTTAATCTATAAGCACCTCAATGATTATCCCCAATTTATAGATGAGCACACTAAACCTGAAAAAAGGTTAATATCACCCCAAGTTTGCATAGCTAAGAAGTAGCAGATTCCAGATTCATCCATGTAAACCTTCTTCTGTGATAATTTCCTTACTGTTTACAGACATTCCTTTAGTCATTTTTAATGATAGATTTGCTAGTGACAAATTCTCTTTGGTTTCCCTCATCTGAGAATGCCTTGATCCTGAAAGATATTTTCATCAGATGTAGAATTTGCAGTTATTTTTGTTTAGCACTTGAAAAATGTTGTGCCGCTTTTTTCCGGCCTTTATGGTTTCGGATGAGAAATCCTCTGTCATTTGAAATGGTGTTCTCAAATAAGCAGTGCATCATTTCTCTCTGCTGCTTTCAAGATTTTTTCTTGTCTTTAGATAAGATTTTTTCTTGTTTCCTCCTATTTTTGCCAGATGGTAGTCTAAATTCAAGATCAGGTGATAAATGACATACTGAAGGGAGTAGAGGAAGAGCATATGAAGATGGGATTATTTACAGAGATGTGGGTAAGGACAGGGGTATCCATAGGGGATGATGAATCACACAGGGATTTGGAGAAGGGAAGTTGTTACTATCCCTAACCTAAAGAAATATCAGGAAAGGCAATACCTAGAACCCAGTGAAAATGAATAGTCATAGATCATGGAGAAGAAGGCAGTCACTGCCAAAATTTGTCTTGTGAGGAACAGATAGAGTGAGGTGAGGTATGAAGAGAGTAGGTGGAGAATATAAGTAAATACCTTGACCTATTTCTCCTTCTCTCTCTCTCTTTCTCTTATCTCTTGCCAGTGTTTCTTATTGTCCAAATCCAAGCATGAGCCAAATGGTAACAGAGCCTAAATGAGACAGTCTATACAAGTAAGCCTCTAGGTCCAAGGCAACACAGAAAAGAATAGATCTGGAGAGACAAATGAGAAATTTCAGTCAAGAGATCACATATTACTCTCATACAGAGGAAAAACATCTCATCCTCGCATTAACAAGCATCTTCTTGGCTTCTACCGTGGTGTATAATTCCCACTGATTTTTAGTCATGGGCTCTTATTTCTACTGTTCAAGTTTTAGGTCCCGTGCCTTCTACCACTGTGAACATTTAGGCTTCCTGAACCTTCTTCCTCACCTCAAGTATACAGCCCTTAGAAACCTCTGTTTTTCTCTTGGGGTGTAGGTGGAGGAACATTCTTGTGATTCTCTGAGTGCAAGAAAATTTGGGTCAGTAGGGATCTCTATCTGCTAGTTCACACTCTGACATTCATTCTTGGGATTTTCTCCTTACTGTCTCCAGTATAAGAAAGTAAGACATCAGTCCTTCCACAGTTAGTTTCCCCTTAGACTATTGGTCTTTGATCAACTACTCCTGACATTAGCAGGCAGCCTGGGGAATGAAGACCAGTGAGGAAGGGTCAGGTCATCTTTTGTGGGCTTCAAAGTTATCCAATTTCCTTACACAGTTCTCTCATTCCAAACCATGTGTCTTTGATTAGTTTGTAACCAGAAATTACTCTTATACCATCATCATTTTTTTTCATTTTTGTTTATGGTATAAACTATGTGTTTGATTTTTGGAGAAAAAAAAACGTAGGAAAATGTGATGAAACATTGAAACTTTCTTCAGGGACACCTAGGTGGTGAAGTTGGCTGAGTGTCAGACTCTTGGTTTCAGCTCAGTTCGTGATCTAAGGGTTGTGAGATGGAGGCCCAGGTCAGGCTCCGCACTCAGCACAGAGTCTGTTTGAGGTTCTCTCTCCTTCTCCCTCTGCCCTTCCCCCTGCTTGTGTGTTCTTGCACTCTCACTCTCACACACAAATAAATAAATCTTAAAAGAAAAAAAAAAAAACTACACACACAGTTTTTTCAAACAGGCCAGCTATTCAGATATAAAAGTGTCTTGGTTTAAGACTATAGGGTGAGCTATGAGTTTTTAAAACAGTCTCTTAAGAAAATTGTCTGGTTATTATTCTTTTGCTTGTGTCCCCCACCTCCCAAACCCCATCTATACAAGCAATGGATGCCATTAAGTTAATAGGTAGATCCAGGTGGCAAGAAAAAAACCGTGGAAAGAAAATCAAATCTGTTATCATTCCCCAATATTGTTGTGTCACATATAGTTGAACCGATAGGTTTACCTTGGCAAGTTTTACCCTTAGAAATGCAAAATGGTATACAGATTAAAATCTACAGTGCCGAAAGTGCTTGAAGTTATATGTCTATTTTCTAAGAAAGAATTCTGTAATAATGGCAGCAATTTCAGTACAGCATCACTTTACTTGTACACCAGTATTGTACCTTTAAAAATGAATTAATAATAGTATCTGCATACATCTTGTGAATAAACATTATGAAAATATTCCTGTACTACATAAATCTTATCGACACAATAAGTTCAGTAGAGACTTTGGAATACTACAAAAAATAATGTTTTTATAGTTTCATCTCTTCTGAAATCATTTTTACATTTTATTTTGCTTTAAAGTGATTGTACAGAGAAATAAATCAGGAATTATAGATTATTTGACCACAGTCATAGAAACATAAGTTGCAACTGTACTTGTGAAAACTATTCTCAGAAAATGTAAATGTTCTATTGAAGTTACTTTTCTCAGCAAGGTAAAGAAGAGAAGGTCAAAGCATGCTTGCATTCTGGTGCTCACAGGAGCACAGGGAACACAGTGTACTGTGGTAAACAGGGCCATATAGGGCAAGGTTTCTTTCTTTTTTTTTTTTAAAGATTTTATTTATTTATTTGACAGAGAGATAGCCAGCAAGAGAGGGAACACAGCAGGGGAGTGGGAGAGGAAGATGCAGGCTCCCAGCGGAGGAGCCCGATGTGGGACTTGATCCCGGAATGCCGGGATTACGCCCTGAGCCGAAGGCAGACGCTTAACGACTGCGCTACCCAGGCGCCCCAGGGCAAGGTTTCTTATAACTACACAACTCATTTTCTGTTCCTTGTTACCCTGACTACAGCTCATCTTCCTAAAATTATTAATTACAAGTAAAAAGAGTCTCAAAAAAATTTAGCAGGTTGATTGCTAGTCTTTCAAATGTAATGTTTTAGCTAGTCTTTCCCCGAAATGTGTTTGTAATGGTTTGACTACTGCTGCTGCAGATATAAACTATTTCAAATACAATAGTTTAACTGTTAAGTATTTAAGCTATGTGAATTATGAAATATACTAGTTCATCTAAATCATATCTATGAAAGAATTTACCAGCTTTGTGCCAGTTATTCAACAATATTCATAAAGCAGGGGTTTTCCTGTTGGATAGAAAATATTTTGGCTATTTTTTGCTGTAGTGTATGAAAATAATAGTCACTGTTTCATATTTGATATATCTTATTCAAACACAGTTCAACGATTGATTTTTTCACAATAATTGAGAGAGCTTCTTCAAATTGATGCACTAAGCTATACTTAGTTCGAACTCCAATCCCCTTCTCCCAAAACTAACCAACAAAGCAACCAATCAAACAACCAGAAAAAACAAAGAAAATTATCCACTGCATAAAGAACCATCCAGAATAATAAAGTAAACAAGCAGTAATAGCATGATATTCTCCAAATCTTAACTAAAGAGCAATGCCATTCTTGAGCTAAGTCATTTGGAAAGATTTGAGTTTACTAAAAATCAGTTCTATATCGACATAGGTGATGGATATAGAAATTTATCTATAAGGTTAGACAGATTTAGAAACAAGTGTATTTTATGTGTATTTGCATGTATCTAACCTCAGAGAGTTTTACTGAGTAGTTGCATTTACATAACAACTTTGAAGTGACAAAGTTATTGTGATGGAAAACATAACAGTGAGTGCCAGAGGGTAGCGGTGGGAAAAGGAATGGCTATTAAGGAGTAATATGGTAATATGAAGGAGGTTTTGTGTGTGTGTATATGGTAATACATCCGGTCTGTATCCCGAATGTGGTTTTGTTAGTCAAATCTATATATGTGACAGATTTTCATAGAACCATTCTCCTTACTCAGTGTCCACACACACAAAAGTACATGCAAAACCTGAGAAATTCTAATAAAGGTTTGTAATTGAGTTAATAGTATTGTCCCAACGTCAATTTTCTTTTTGACAATGTACTATGGTTATATAAGGTACTATCATTGAACAAAGTTAGAGGAAGAATACGTGGGAAACCTCTGCACTATTTTTGCAACTCCTTGTGAGTCAAACTCTTTCAAAATAAAAAGTTAATTTATAAAATTGACCTAGGACTGACAGAGATATTTGAATTAGCAGAATGGTCATATAAAAGGTATTATAACTGTATTTGATGTTTAAAAAGTTAAGTAGAGAACAGGTTGATATAAAATTGACCCAAATCAAACTTCCAGAGAAATGTCCAAGATGAAAATGAAAATGAGATAAAAAAAATACACTGCATTTTATAATTGTATTATGATTATGTATGAGAGTATCTTTATTTTATGAAATTACTAGTTTGAAATTATTTTGAAACATTTTTAAAAGAGATGGGGCACCTGGGTGGCTCATTCGGTTAAACTTCTGCCTTTGGCTCAGGTCATGAATCCAGGGTCCTGGGGTCCAGCCCCACGTGGGGCTCTCTGTTCGGTGGGGAGCCTGCTTCTCCCTCTCCCTCTGTGCTCTCTCTCAAATAAATAAATAAAAATCTTTAATTAAAAAAAGAAACAAAACAAAACAAAAAACAAAACATTTTTAAAAGAGAAAGAAAATGGGCTTAGAATGATTTCTGTGGTCTTATGGTATTAATATCAAAGTCTATCCAGTATTCTTGCCAGAACAATACACTGTCTTGATGTGGCTCCTTTTTTTTTCTTTTTGAAATTTAATTTAGTTCCTTCTCTTACATTAGATGACTTACTTTATCTCAGTTTATATTTTCACTGAGAAGACATGAATCCATATACAAATTGAAGTTTTTCAAGTTGTCAGCTCCCTCTTATACAAAATAAAAATAGTCGGATTATGCTGCTTCATACATTCTACATGATTTATTCAAATGACTGATCTAAGAATTTTTAGTAATTTATTATATTGCTGATCTCCTGGCAAGCTTGTCTGATACTATAAAATCTGAAAAGCAGTTTCTGAACTCTGAGTAGAAATCTGGTATTGGTGGCAAGGAACTGTATGACTCCATGACAGCACTCTCCTAGAAATGTTAACAAATATGACCTGCATGATGGGGTACTTCAACGGAAACCTCACAGCATGTTAGCCTTTCAGGAGATTTGCTTTAAGGACAATCAAATTCAAGATGCGGTTTCATTTTATGTTGCATTTTGAATAAAAACGTTATTTATGAGGTTTTTAAAAAATCATGGTCATTAAAGGGAATAGAATTTGCCTGTAAATTAAGTTTTTTTAATAATCACACACTGTTTCAGGCACTGTTCTAGCCATTTTATATTCATTTTCTTGTTTAATTGAATGAATTCTTTCAACAGTGATACTCTCAGCCATCATGAAGTTGAAGAATCTGAGGTTAGAAACACTAAAGTAACTTGGTCCAAATCACACAGCTAGTAAATGAAAAACTGGGATTTCATCCACGGTCTGTCTGACAAGAAACTCTGCCATTACTGCATATACCCATGCCTCTGTACTCTGTCGGAATGAATGGTTCATTTGGATGTTTCATAGGCAACTCAGATTTAAGCAGTAGTGTTGCACAGGAAACGCCACTGAATCCTAAATAAAATTTTCAAAATTGAAGTTGTTGTGCATTTTCACTAAATAGCAACCCATCCCGTATGCCCTAATTCTGATTATACCACAGTCAACTTTCTAATCACACTAGTGAAACGTGGCAGGTCATTAGTTGTGTTGTTTTTTTTTTCCCTTGGGACTCCTATCTAATCGATACTATCTTCTGTGGATTCTGCTTAATTGGTAACTCTTTTACTTTGTGCTTTCTTATTTCCAAAACTTTCATTTTCTACCATTCTGTGATTTCTGTTTACCTTGCTTTTTCATATTTTCTGTGTTCTTTTGGACGGATTGGGTTTTATCTATATTCCTACTTCCTTTCCACCAAACACATACCCACAGACTCATTCTACTAGCCTGGAAACAACGGAATTTATGTCTATACTTCAGTGGTTACCCCTAAAATGTAATATGCGTACTTGGATTTAGGAAACTCTAAAACAATACAAGGGCCTTAGAAAATTTATGTTCAGTTGCTTCTCTTCTTTTAACATGTTATTGATGTCTTGCTCTCTTCCGTTGTTTATAGTTTTGTCTGTTTTTTTAAATTATACTCCATATTAGTCATCGAACTATTATTATTGTTTTATACTGTCAACCCTCTTAGATTTGCTCATATTTGCAATTTTCTTGTTTACCATTCTTTTTGTCTTTCCTTCCAAAGGGTCTTCTGAAAAATAGCCATTGAATTGTGTTATCTTTCTATTTTTGTTTGCTGTTGTTTTGTCTCATTTGTAATGAAAGTTCCATGAGGTATATATGTGGCAGGCAGTCTCTAGAAGATCTCTGCCTCCTGGTATTTATCCACTTATGTAATCTCCTCCCCTTGAATATGGACTGTACCTAATGTGTCTCTCTTCTAACATGTTGTATAGTTAAGCTGATTGGGTATCACTTCCAAAATTAGATTTACTAAAAGTATGTGGCTTCTATCTTGTCACCTTTTCCTTTGTCTCTTCATTGCACTCCAATGAAAGTCAACTGCCAAGTTTTGAGTTGCTTCAAGCAGAGGATCAGATAGCAAAGAAATGAGAGAGACATGCAGTCATTGAAGAACTGAGACCCTCAATCTAGCAGCCTGAAAAAAAGTCCTGCTGATACCAAGTGAGTGAACAAGCATAGTGTCCACTACAACTTCATTGATAACCTACTTAGAATATCTTCTGAACTCCCTTACCGCTTTATGTGTTTCTCTTTTATGGAACTTCTCATTTTCAATCATGCATTTGATTTGTATGATGCACATGTCTTAGATCTCTTAGTAGATTCTAAGCTCCTTTAAGGTCAAGATTTATTTATTAATTTGTACAAAAACATTTACACAATACAAATAAAAATATATAAAATGTTTATAGAATGCTTAGCATATTCTTAATACTATCAGAACAAAATTTAAAAAGAGAAAAACTAAAGAAGAAAACCAATAAAATTAAGAAACAAAAACAGGTAGAGTGAAAGCAATGGCAAAGCAAATAATCTCAGAAAATTGTCTATAATGGGGGGGGTAATGGGACTTCAGTTCTTATATTACCCGGATGGTGATGGCTGCATCTATATGGATAGATAGACCTGTATGAAAGATACAGAATATTAGGGAGAGTTAATTAATCAATTAAACACTGTCACTGAGTATTTACTCTTTACCAGACACTGTATTAATCATGCAATAGTTATTTAGTCAATTAATGTATTTATTTATTTATTTTAATCATGCAATATTTAGAATACCCTTGTCGTTGAAGAATCTACTATTTAATGGAGGAGGTAGAAAAGTGAAGAAATCATTATATTGCAGTGTGATTTATAATTATAGTCACTGGATTCAAAGAATGCACTAACAACACATAGTAGGAGCTGAAGAGTTGAGATTTATAGAAGACTGCCAAAACTAATTTATTTATTCAGGTGAAGAAAGGAAATAAGAAGATAAGAAATTATATCATAAGCTGAGGAAATAGCAAATGTGAGAGCAAGAAGCCATAGGATACTAAAGTCTTATAGCTCTTATCATATTACATGGCCATACAGGATAACAGACTATGCTCAGGTTTTTGGTTTTTTTTTTTAAAGATTTTTATTTATTTGACAAAGACAGTGAGAGAGCACAAGCAGGGGGAACAGCAGAGGGAGAGAGAGAGAAGCAGACTCCCTGCTGAGGAAGGAGCCTGATGCAGGGCTCATCCCAGGACGTTGGGACCATGACCTGAGCTGAAGGCAGATGCCTAAGGATCTGAGCCACCCAGGCAACCTTGTGCTCAGGTCATAATGAGCAATGAGACTTACGTGACAAGATTGAGTGTAATCAAGGACAGTATATGGCAAGCACACTAAGGAGTTTGGATTTTATTCTAATGGTTATTGAAGCCACTGAAATAAAAAGTTAGGTTAATGCCTAAATTCTTGCTACTTAACAGTGTGGTCCATGGAACAGGAACAAAAACATCACCTGGGAAATTGTTAGAAATGAAGGACCTTGGGCCTCACCCCAGACCTATGAATCAGAATCCAAAGTTTGCAAAGCATGGACCACAATGGTTTGTGACTCCTAGATTTTGCAGACACTATTTGTGCCTACCTGACCATAATTTCTGCCCTATTGCTCTGGCTAATGAGAGCCCAGTTTCCTTCAAGTTGAGTCAAAATCTCAGACAATCTTTGTCTGAATCTACCTTGATGTTCTCATTCCCTTTGCTAGTAAGTAATTTAAGGGAAGCATATAATCTGGTCTAGCCAATGAGATGTGAAGGATGTACTGGGTATATATATATATTAGAAAAATTTCCCTGATCTTAAGCACTTTTTCTACTTTTAGATGACAAGGTGATGTCTGCAACTGCTTTACCCATAAAAAGTGTGAGCCAAAGGATCAAGGTGAAATTCTGAAGCTGGATGAGCAGAAAGTTTCCTGGAATCTGTGTCCTTGATGATATTGCTAAGCTACTGAATTAACAGTCTGGGAGCCGGCTTATCCTTGGACTCCAGATACCTTCCAGATACCTAACAGATACCTTCTCTGTTTAAGCCCTATTGTCCATATTGTCTTTTACCAAAATGTCTTTTTCCAATTTTAGCTAAATTGTCCTAACTGATAAGAATTCTGATATAAGGTCAGGATGCTATCTCAATAATTTCTACCAAAACCTCACTCCTTTCCTTGTGCCTTTAGAAATTCTTGAAAATGGCCGAAGGGGACATAAACATGTCTCCAAAATGACTGTGACTTCTGGTTTTGTCTTTCTCTATCTCTGAATCCCAGGACATTAATATGTCAGCTCTTTCTGCTAGTGATTCTATGCACTTATCTATGGCTATATCTGTCACCATTCAGAGTTATAATTTTTTTCTTGTGATGAGAACTTTTAAGATTTACTCCCTTAGCAACTTTCAAATATACAATACAGTATTATCAGCTATAGTCACCATGTTGTACATTACATCCCTATAACTTATTTATTATAAAGCTGGAAGTTTGAAAAGGCTTATTTCTTTAAGAGTTTGATTAATAAAAGAATATGCCTAGCTTTAGAGATCCTGAGATTCATACTGACATAGTTATTTAGGGTTTTACTACATGGCACTCATCCTCACAGAGTGCATAGATAAGTTTGGTGGGGGGACATAGCTCGGTTTAGTGGACTCAAGTTTGGCTTCACCCTACATCTCAAAAAATAGCTCAGAGTTATGAGTAAACTCTTGTCCCTGCTGTTGGATGTAGTCTACACTGGTAAATTCATTTTTTTTCTTAGAGATTTTCTCTCTGGGCCCCAGTTGGTACTACCTAAAATCAGGTTACTATGTGTTCTTCTTCTCCAACAGACATGTCTGCATAGGTCTGGATTTTTACTGGGGTCCATGTTCAAGTTCTTTCTTGGGAAGACTCTACGTCCCAGCAGCTCAGGGCATGTTGGTTGACTCCTGCTTGTGTGCTCCGGTGTTACATGCCCTAAGGCTATTTAATACTACTAACAGAGTTGCTGTCTTTGTGAACAAGCAAGGAATTAGCCAGGCAATCAAAAGATTTAAACAAGATGGAAAAAATAATAAATCTGTGCTTTAGACACATCACTATAGTATCGGTGTAGATGACAGAATAAATATAGAGAAAGACTGGAGGCAGAGGGATCAGGTGGATTACTGTCATAATCCTGGTGAGAAATAATGATAGCCTGAATTAAAGCTAGGGCATTAGAAGACACAGCCGAGAGAGCCAACCTGAGAGAAATTTTTATTATCAGATTAAATACGGGACATGAGGAAAAGGAAAAAAATCTAGAATGCTCCCAGATTTCAGTATGATTTATATAAATTTGCTCTCTATTTACCTCTTGTCTCCAGAAAGTTATGTTTAATTAAGAGATGGCAATGGTTTAGGATACCATATAGAGATCAAGCTGACCTCAGTAACCCAATGTACACTTTCTAAGACCAAAAGAAATTATAGCCATGCTAAGGGGATCATTTTAGGCCCTAAATAAAATGATGCAATGAAACTGAATAAGTATAATGCATTCCGCCTGCCCTTTCTTCTCTGTTTGGCTCTTCAGGGGAATATTTATTTGTGAGGGAATGTTAACACATATTATGCTGCAAGTGTTTAGTTCTAACACACACTTATGTCCTCTTAACCTATAACGTAATGGGAAAAGAGAAAAGGTTGTGGAAGCAATGAAAATATACAGAATTTGTCTGCAAGGCTCATGTGAATTTTACAAGCCAAATAGATTGTCCATAGATATGAAGGTCTTCTAGAACTATTTCAGTATGAGGTAGTTTGGGGTTTCACAAATGGGCCAGGATAAGTTTTCACAGGTAAAAAGAGTCTCATTTCTTTCTTACAGTTGTGCACTAAAGTAAACAATTATGTCTGTATGAAAATAAAAAGGGTGTAGAAATTTCAGACCTATCAGCTGCTCATAAAATTGATTGGTATTTGTATGCTTACCTCCAGCTGGTACTTCCTAATAGCCAGTACTCAGTCCCATTTCTTTAAGGAGAAAATCCCTACTAATCTAAGTGTTGATGGTGCCCACTGTTTATAATTCCTCTAGAATAACTTAATCTTTACAAAATAAATCATTATGCTTTCTCAAATCAGAATGTGAGAAATATTTTTTGCCTAGTGAATGAAAATTAACAGCTGGTTAAATTTTGATAATTACTCCCTCTCACTCTCAACTTATACTAATAGTAGCTTCCATAATGTGTGAAAAACACTTTTAGTTTCAAAGATCATCTCCTTCTTTGAAAAAGAAACCTGCTATGGCAGGTTTACCAGTGAGCTTATTATTTCTCTTTGCATCATGACACTTTGATTTAATCATTCTTAAAATCCAATTGTCTGAGGTGAATCTGAAAGAGATTTTGTAAAATGTTCCTGAATTTGACCCTTTGGGACTGGAGGTTGTTTTGTCATTCTCGTTCAGCAATGGATCAATGTCTTTGAAAGCAACAAAGTGTACAATGTACAATGTATTTGTTTTGTATTTGTGAGATTCATTAAAATCCTGTCCTTTGAACTGTAATATTCCCAAACACATGTAGTGTTAATTCAATAAATTCTTGGATCTTTACCTTGTATAATGTTATTATTTATGCACACCTTCCATTTTCAGAAACGTGCTATTCTTTCCACATTGCTTGTCAGGATTTTAGAGGACAGTCAAGAATCTACTTGGACTTATTCTAGCAATGGGAAGGAAACTTCCCTAAAGGGAGACCCGAAGCTGTACTCTCCATTGAGTAAATCCCTGTGGAGTGAGAAATGGTGATTGGCAGTAGATGACCAGGACATCTTGAATTTTTTCAGTCACTGTTTCCTGAATACACAGATTCCTTTAGCTGAGTGCAAAACACTGAGTATTTCATGAATGCCTAAGGTGCCAGTCATAGTGGGAATTGGCTTTTGAGAAATAGTTTACCCCTAGAGAATGCATAGATAGCATATCATGTGCTTACTACTTGTAAAAATGAGCTTTCGAATCGCTCTGTGTTGCTAGATCTGTGCCTCTGGACTTTTTGCTGGTAGCTGCCCTATTGCCCTTCAGTATCCCGGATGAGATAAAAAAGAAAGTTAGTTTTTCTCTCTCTTATTAGCACATTAGATATATTCAGTGTTGTGTTGTGGGGTTTTATAGCTCACACATCAGCCTCCAGTGACTAGAACTAACAAGAAGAACACCAGGATGGCTGTCAGGATCTCCACCTTCCTCTGTTACTCATCCTGGGAAGTGGCTGGCCAAAAATCACGATCCTGTGGGAAGATTCCCCCTTAAAACTATTAGAAAAAGTAGTGCCGTTTTCATTGCTCTTCAAACCAAGGTTGAACCAATGACTCTGTATTTATTGTAGAAGTACATTCATTCACCTTTGGTTGTGGTTCATAACTTCTGTGCACATGAATAAATGTTGTGCTCTTGGTTCAAAGAGTAACCAGGTCTTAAAGGTAAAGTATAAATTAATATGTGTCACGAAGTATTGGATTTTTTTCTGAAATCTAAATGAGATCATAAATAACAGATGAAATGCAATGGCTTAGAACTTAAGGGTAAATGACTGTATAGAGACCTGAATTTCCAATTAGATTCAGATAAGCATGTCAAAATTTGGTCCATCAGTGTATTCAAAACTGTGGTCAGCCTGGGTCTGGGTCAATTCCATCACTGTAGTAACTGTGCATGTTTTGTATGTGCGTGTGTGTGTGTGCATATGTATGGGTGTGCATGTGTGTACATATGTGTTTTATGGCTAAATTGCTGGCAGAAAGGATAGCTGTCTGTTATGGATCAACCTGACAGCCCATAATCTAAAATACAACCTTCTTTGTTACGCTGATGGTGAGTAAGTGACAGGCGGGGCTAGGTAGGGAGAGATAGGTAGGGGCTACTGGATCTGGCTCGTAGAAATCCCAAAAATGCTGAGGTGTAAAGAAACCAGAGATAAGTGAACAAACCAGACCACCCTGCCCTATGTGTGTGTGTGTGGGGGGGGAGGTGTGTCTTTTTTTATCACAGTCATCTGTGACCAGCAAAGAATAACCAGACCCTAAAAAAGAAGTAAGCCATTAAAGATATAATCACCAGTCCTTACTCAAACCAAGACATCACAAGAATAAGGCCACAAGCTCCCTGGTCAGTTGTAAATGAAAGACTGCCAGTGGAGGCTGACTTTGGCAACCCTGTCGAGCGAGACCCCTCTCACTCCTGAGAGCTTTTTTCTGTATCCTTGCTTAATAAACTTATAATGCTTTACCCACTCTCCTTTGTCCACGAGATTCATTCTTGGACTCTGTGAGACGAGAACTCTCCCACTTCAATGGTACATCACGTAATTGTGAGTTTACCCTACTTCTGTTCAGTTAAAATATAGGAAATAGAGGCCTGAGATTCTCCTCTAGGAATTAACAGAAAAGCAATGTATAATTAACCAAACTGTGATGTGGAAAGCCTCAAAATCACAAGAATATTTAAGACATAAAAATTGGTTAAAGAAGTTGTTTAGAGAAAAAATGAGTAATCAGCACATTTCATAATAGCCTTGCCTGTTGGTCAAGACCTCCACTTTAGAAACAAATGCAAATAACTATACAAACATTGTATGTGGTAAGTACCATAGTGACCCTCCCTCCACAAGACGTCCACACTCTAATCCCTGGAACCTGTGAATATGTTATTTTCCATGGCAAACATGGCTTTAAAATTTGATGATGAATGCAGACCTTGAGATTATCCTCAGATAGGGAGATTATTTTGCATTATTCAGTTGGCTCAGTCTTATGAATCCTTAAAAGTGGAGACCTCTTCTGGCTGGGTTAGAAGATGACGGGGAAAGAAGGACTGATTTGTAGCATAAATAGTACTGGACTACTGCTGATGGCTTTTGAAGATGGTAGCCCAGCCAAGGAATCCAGGTGGAATCTAGAAGCTAGGAATGGCTGCCAGCTGACAGCCAGCAAGCAAACTGGGATTTCAGTACTACAACTGCAAGAAATTGAATTGTGCCAAGACCAAATAATCTAGGAAATGGATTCAAAACTTAAGAGTCCCCAGCAAGAAATGGAGTCCTGCTGCCACCTTGAATTTAGTTCCGGTGAGTCACAGGTTGGACTTCTAGGAGGCAAAACTGTAAAATAATAAATTTGTATTGTTTAAGTCACTGGGTTTGTTGCAATTTGTTACAGCAATGAAAGGAAACGCTTACACTGCTATACACACCAGACATCTACCTATCTCATCCCTCTATCTATGTATCTGTATGTATCATCTATCGTGGGTCTTGCAGTGGTTTTGAAACCTCCCAGTCTGGCACCACACGTGTGCCTTGGAAATTTCTTTGCACCAAGGGCTGAAGGAAAGGAGGCAGCAAGCAATTGGGCCTCCAGGCACTCACTGAATTTCAAACACAGTAATTCTCCTTTCACACATCTTTTGAATAATGGACGATTCTGCTCAAGAAAAACTTAAAACCACTGTTTTACTGCATTTTTAAATTTATCTTATTAAATGAGTAAAAAACAGCAAATGAAAGTATTGGTTTTAATGTTGACTACAAGTCTCATAACCTACATACATTTGAGGTGAAAGTTGAAATTCATTACGAGATTTGAAAGTGGAGAATATTTTGACCCAAATAGATGCTCATTAGACTTAAGCCTGTCAACTGTGCGTTCACTTGTGAAGGGAAAGAACAAAGTAAGAAATAGATGAAATGCTTGAAATATAACAGCAAAGATCACATCTAAAATGTGATATGCAGTTAGAGATTTTATATTTTAAGCTTCTGGGAAGGGCTCTCCTTCTTTAAAACCTGCAAGCCATATGACTTAGAAAGTTAAGTCAAACACATTTTCAGCATAATGATATATACGAGAGATAGCTAAAAAGAGGTGCTTCCATTGGAAGAGAGGTTTTCAGGAAAGCAGTAAAAAGACAGCCGTTAGAAAAACAAACAATGGCAGTGTGCCTAAGCCTCAGGGAAGAGAGAATGTGCTCTGGGCTTCAAGTAATCATGCAGGCTTTGCAACAAGTCTGTCTTATTTGGAAGAGATATAAATCAGGTTCTTCTGGCTCAATGGTACTATTACTTTATACTCCAAGAACCATCTTTCTGATAATAATCAGCCTTTATATGTAAGGTCTGCCTGCAGCAATTGAAAATGCTGATCAGTATCTGACAAACTCAATGGTCATATTTCTCATTATAAATAGATAACTTCTCTTTCTTTCTCTCTCTCAAGAGGAAAAAGATAGCTAGATACATGGATAGATATACAACAATATATAGGATATTAGTAGATGTCGATACATATATAGATAATTATATAGATAATGGATATAAATATATAGATAAATACAGAAAAATCCATAAATAACATATATATCAGTCTCTAGGTCTTTCTCAACTGGAACATCATGAGAGATTTAGGTCCTGTTGCCCTCAGGCATCCATTGAAGGTTATGAATTTATCTTTTCACCTATGCATTTAAATGGAACTCACTGAAACAATTGAAATAAAACAGTCACTCAAAACATTTCCTATGTTCTGTGGTTTAAACGTGGAACCTGGGTGAGAAACCACAATTAAGATGATTGATTAGCATAAGTTACCTTGCCACCCACATACCTCAAATTTCCTGGTCTGCACACTTGTGAACCATCTCTGTATGTTGATTTATGTTATCTCTACCATTAAATATTATATCTCCAATGATCACATTCTTTCCCCCAAGTTCTGTACCTTTTTCCTCCTTTCTAAAATCCTAAAAATCCAATGGACAAATATTATTAACTAGGTTAAATTATCCTCTGATTATCAAACCTCATTGGGTACGCCCAGTGTGTCTGGCCTGGTGCTAGATGCTAGGCAGACAAAAATAAGGATCTTTATCCTCTTAAGAACTCATAGTCTATAGGTCTTCCTTGACCTATCATGGGGCTACATCCTGATAAACCCATCATAAGTTTGAAATATTGTAAGTCGTAAATGCATTTACTACACCTAACCTACTGAACACCATGGCTTAGCCCAACCTACCTGAAATGTGCTCAGAGCACTTGCATTAGCCTACGGTTGGGAAAAAATCATCTAACACAAAGCCCATTTCATAATAAAGTGTTAAATATCTCAAATGATTTATTGAATACTGCAATGAAAGTGAAAAACAGAATGATTGTCTGGGTACAGAAGGGTTGCTTACCGTCGTCATCAGGTGTTTGATGGGCTGCTGTGCTTCCTGCCGCTGCCCAGCAACACAAGGAAGCATCGCCATGAGTATCACTAGTCTGGGAAAAGATCAAAATTCAGAATGTGAAGTACAAGTTCTACTGAATGCATATCACTTTCACACCATCATAAAGTCAAAAAACCCTAAGGAAAAGCATCATAAACCAGGGACCATTTGTAGTGGGTTCAATAACTAGTCTTGCCATTGCTGACAATTTTTAATTTATTCACAGTCAATTTAATATCATTAAAGACTTGTTTCTTTTTATGATAGAAAAATATATATATAAATGTATTCTTAGCCATACGTTATTTGGTATATTATATAAAAGACATTACAAAATGATGTTAAACATTAAGCTCGAGTAAAATTAAACTCTTCTAAATTGCTTTGAATTTTGACTAAATTAATGGGTCATATCAAGCATGTATTTAATCATACAATTTTTTTCCACCAAGACCTGATTGTCAAAATGTGGTGAATCTGTAGTATCTATTTTTTTTATATTGTTTTTCCAGTATCCTAAGCATGTCAGTGGTTTAGACGGGTCATAACTAGGTCATAACTCTAAATAACTCTCTAGAAATATAACATCCTTAAAATTACACAGATAAGGACATTTTTTTAAAAGATTTTTTATTTATTTATTCGACAGAGATAGAGACAGCCAGCGAGAGAGGGAACACAAGCAGGGGAAGTGGGAGAGGAAGAAGCAGGCTCATAGCGGAGGAGCCTGATGTGGGGCTCGATCCCACAACGCCGGGATCACGCCCTGAGCCAAAGGCAGACGCTTAACCACTGTGCCACCCAGGCGCCCCCAGATAAGGACATTTTGTTCCCAGAACTTTGCATATAGGAAAATAATGGCTTATAAACCTGGGGTCTAAAGTGCTTGAAGATTATTTTAATTCACCAGAACTGATTAATCTTAACTTTTATTTCTTATTTTAGCATGTTATATAATTAAGCTAAAGACCACAAAAGAGCTTTGTTTAATTTTACAAAAAAGGGTTTTCTTTTTGTTTTGTTGACTTATTTTGTGTGAGTGGATTATAGTTATTTTGGTCCAATGCCTCAAGGGGAAAATAGTATTTGAAGTTATATCGCATCCTAAATGCACGTTGTGGCATGCTCAGAAACAGTGAGTGATATGTACAGACAGTGTTGTAGGCAGATCTTAAAAACATGGTACTGAGAGGGATGGCTAGGTGGCTCAGTAGGCTAAGCATCTGCCTTTGGCTCAGGTCGTGATCCCAGGGTCCTGGCCCCATGTCAGGCTCAAAAAAAAAAAAAATGGTACTGAGAGAAAAAATAAATTAAAAACACACAAAGACATATTTTATAAGAATGTATATAAACAAAAAGATGTATTTTTATTTTTAAAGATTTTATTTATTTATTTGTCAGAGAGAGAGCGTGAGCACATGCAGTGGGGGCAGAGGCAGAGGGAGAAACAGGCTCCCCACTGAGCAGGGAGCCTGATGAGCTGATCATGACCTGAGTCGAAGGCAGACTAACCGACTGAGGGACTCAGGCATCCCTAAAAAGATGCATTTTAAAAACAAATAGGTGATATTATAGCTCTATC
The DNA here is from genome assembly GCF_024610735.1 of Ursus americanus. Classification (NCBI taxonomy): domain Eukaryota; kingdom Metazoa; phylum Chordata; class Mammalia; order Carnivora; family Ursidae; genus Ursus; species Ursus americanus. The sequence goes on along the minus strand of NC_142127.1, from coordinate 24,568,354 downwards.
TATTTGTCTATCTATCATCTATTTACCTACGTACTACCTACCGATCGCATTGCTATCCAAGCTGTGTTGTTCTTCAAATTGGTTGTTACCAGTCTGTGCTAAGTACAGAAGTGAAAGTGCTTAGAAACTCGTTTAACATTATGACATAACCTAATAAAAATAACACATTTAACATGTCATTTCATTTCATTTTTCTATTGATTTACTTTATTATAGGTTTTTTTTTGTTTTTAAGTATTGGTCTATAGTGATTTGGGATTAAGAAGAAAATAGTCACACTGGTCTTTTACCAGATATAGTTTGAGAAGCACTGATCTGTAGTTATTCTTTTGTCTTAAGTAGCTTTTATCAGATTCTTCCACATACTTACAACTTCCTTGTGTACAGAGCTTACACTTTTCTCATGTTGTTGCATGGTGCCTTGATGTCTACAAAAGTGAATTTCAGGACTTTTATGAATTGTAATGAGTGAGTGACATTTCATCAGATGAAAACATTACTACTTAGTAATTCTTTCTTATTGAATATCAAAATTGTTCATTTCATTCTCTATTATAAATACTATAAGAATGAGCATACCTGTGTATACATACTCTTTTTTTCACAAACCCATAATGATTTCTTAAAGGTAAATTTTTAAAAGTGAAATTAAGTCTTTGGAACTCCAGATATTTCTCCCTGAAACAACTGTATTAGTTTGTAATCTCTCAAGCAGTGCTCATAGGTGCTGTCAATTTTCCCTCTTGTCTGCTTTTTCCTGATTATACGTATTTTACTGTAAATAAAAAAGTAGGTAAAACATTTGAAGTCTGATAAATTTTATGGATTGATTCCTTGAATGCAATTTTAGGTTTCTTCAAATGTTCGTTAGCCTTTGTAATTTCCTCTTTTTTTAGCTACTTGGATTGCACATGTCAATAAATGTACCTGTCCTGCTCAGAGTCCCTGTAAATAGCCAACAAATTGCATAATTATCCCCAGATACTAAACTTGTCTTGAAACCAGTCAAAGAATTGGTGGTTCACCAGAATCTTTACTGAGAACCTAGATATATAATATCAGAAAGTAGAGTCAACCATAGTTGCCCCTTGAACCAAAAGGTGATGAGATTTTACTTGAGATTTTAATAAGCCATGGGAAAATTATCATTGTTCTGTGGGCCTTAAAATTTGTTGTCAAGTATTAAAAGTTTTCTTATTATTGGTTAAAATGTATGGAAATATGAAAAATTAGTGAAACTAATACTAATGTAGTACACTGTAATTTAAAACATTAGAGACATTGAAATTTAAAATGCTTTATTTGTTTATTTAAAAAAAGCTTATCTTGGGGTGCCTGGGTGGCTCAGTCGGTTAAGTGTCTGCCTTTGGCTCAGGTCATGATCTCAGGGTCCTAGGATCAATCCCTGGTCAGGCTCCCTGCTCATTGGAGAATCTGCTTCTCCTTCTCCCTCGGCCCCTCCCCCCACTCATGCTCACTCTCTCATTCTCTCTCTCAAATAATTAAATAAATAAAATCTTTTTTAAAAAGCTTATGATTGTTTGAGAAACACATTCTTTTCTTCTCTTCATGCCACTGACCACATGAAGTGAACATCTTCTCTATGCTCTGAAGAATTACCTTACTCCTTTCAAAGTTTGGATTGGTTTCCAACATTTTATCCTATGTACTTTAATGCTATGAAATATCTTTGAGAGTTCCTTTAATGCAAAGTTTTTTGACAGCTTCACTTCCCCAAGACATCTTCATCCTTTCCATCACAACTGCTTTACTCATTTATGTTGACAAGTTCACCCTCTGAATGGTGACAGTGTCAACATTCCCACACTCAGCTATTTCTTCTACAACTCCATTTACATTTGATTCAAATTTCACTACCAATGTATATCCTCTTCTTTCCTTCCTCTCTTCCCTCCCTTCCTCCCTTCTTCCTTCTTTCCTCCCTCACTCCTCTCCTTCCTTCCTTCCTTCCTTCCTTCCTTCCTTCCTTCCTTCCTTCCTTCCTTCCTTCCTTCCTTCTGCATTTTTATCTTATTGACCATGTCTCTCTTTCAGTTATCCATTTTGTAGAATATCATCTGGTTTTACCACGGCGAGACAAGGAGTCAGTATAATTACATACCTTGCTGCTTGCATGTGGACTTGTTAACTGATGCTCAGAAATCAATCACCAACAGACTTTGAAGCAAGTAACACAGTTGGTCAATGATCGTGACGCACATTGATTATTTACTTAGTAATCTGTGGACTGAAGAGCTAGTAGTGAAGTTTGTAGTAGTACGCAATTACCCACAACACCATAACTGAAATTTAAACTGTGTTGTTGAGGGACTGGGGTTACTTAAGTAAATCACTGTTACTGAATTTTATGCATTCAGAACCATGTAAGGACTGCTTGTATTAATCTATTAAGACATCTTACCTTGGCCAACGCTGAGTTCTAGAGAGAATTTATGTGAACTAGAAAAAGGTGCCAACAAACCCCCACAGATGCAATCCTGCCAGGCAACATGCTAGCAAAGAGAGCATCACGCAGAGCGCCACCTACAGTGCTGTAGGGTACAGCACCAGCTGTGACTTTATTCATAACTACTTCCTGAGAGACACTGTACCCATCCCATTCGTATTCCTTCATTTCTGCACAGTGGCCAGGGAAGAGTGGCCTGATTTTTAGGCTGATCCCTGCTAGGGGGCTCCAGCCCCAAAAGTACCTGTCATGTGTACATCAGCTCAACTGACAGATCACTGCCTGTGGCTTTTTGCTTAACTTGAAACCTGAAATAGCTACTGGTCAAGGATTAAAATCTTGGAATCACTGCTGTTTAATATGAATGAAAGGCTTGGCAGAGAGAACTTTTACTTAAAGAAAAGAATATTTAAGGAGTCTTGAAGTAAACTAGACCAGACTAGAGCTTACACACTTAGTCTCACTCATCTCAAATCCTCTTATCTAGCTGTTTCTCCTGAATTGAATAGTCTTTTCCCATTTATCTAGAATGAACCTCTTACATAAGAAAGAGTGACATGGAACTAGTTGCCTTATTGCTCTAAAAATTATTGTTTTCAATAATTTTTGTTTTCAGCATCTTTTTCCTGAGAATTCACGCAAGTAATTTCTCTCTGATCTTGGTATCAGGGAGGATGATATTTCATTTGTTCCTGCTAACTTATTTATTCATCATGTTTCTTAATTCACCTTAATTACTGGACTTAATTGCATATGAATTAATTAATTTAGGGTCAAATTTGTATTCTTCAGCCAACAAATACATAGAACACCTTGGTGAGCTTTTCATGCATTAATGTCACATTAATTTGACCCCAGCTTTCCTTGTGTCATTTTCCTTTGTCCTACTTTTCTTCATCATTAATTTTATTCATATTTGTATCCTGTTACATACATACACACCTACACATATATCTCAAAATCTTTCAGACAAGGTGGGGTACAAATAAATGAATGGATATAAAAACTGATTTCATTATGTATCTTAAGGCACAAAAAAAGGCATTTAAAGTGCTTAAAACTTTCATATGCAAGTTTGTCATAGGTCCATCCGGTCAACTAATTTTGTGAGGAATACAGGATTAAAAAATCTTGATAAATTTAGGATATAGGAATGTTTACTGATTTGTTTATATAAGTATCAGAAGTGAGCAAATATGTGTTTGAAAGTCACTGATTTGTGAAGAAAGTAAAAATTACAATTTTACCAGATTAGTTTGCAAAGAACCACATTCCATTTCCAAACAAGCCAACCACCTTAGTAACCCAGTTATTAGTTAGTCTTTATTTCCTTAGACTGAGGTCACAATTAACTTGCAGGGCACGGCAAGACACAATTCAAGGGCGTAATACAGTTTTGTTTGTTTTATTTTGGTAACTAAAGACTACTGTAAACAACTTAAAACCTGTAGTTTTATAAACACTGTGCAAGATGAATATTACATAACTGCATTTGCAACATCAGAAACAATTGTGGGTGTCGCCAAGAGTGACTAAGGACACAAAGCTAGAATTAATAGGAGTTGATTGATTAGGACAACATCAGATTTGGACACCAAGACAATAACGGAATAATTAGAAATGTTTTTTTCTTTCACCATTTACAATGAGATAAAGTACTTAAGAATGGACAAAAAGAAAGGAAACCTTACGTGGGCTAGAAGGCCGTATCTTTATCCAATTAGTTTATTATTACTCTTTCCTATTATGGTATTTATTGCACAAAAGATACACTCTAGATAAAGTTTGCTTTTTAAAATAGCAGGTAGTATTTTAATTCTAATATAAAGCCTTTAGAGACTACTGCCCTTGTTTTAGCCATATTTTACATTGAGGAAGTGACTGAAAAATTAATTCCATATGAAATTCTTCTTTAATTCAGACCTTACTTAAACTGTTTACTTAAACAGCATAAGTGCATTTTTTAATAGTCAAATTGTTTTTGAAAAAAAAAAAAAAACTTGAAAATAAATTTCTGCCAGCTCCTGTTGATTACCTTTGGGAACTGTAAACCCTAACAGACAGCCATTTGCCTAGAACGTCCTTTGCAGAACTTGACCACATGGCCTTCTGAATAATTTTTAAACTTGTTTTAGGGACAGCTTTATGTAACGTAAAAAAGAGCATATGTAGCATTATTTTCAGGAAGGAATACTTTGATTTTTTAGCATTTAGTTTTAAAATAGACTATATCTTATTTTGATCATAAAAGCTGTGCATGCTAATCTTAGAGAATTTATGAAATGCAAAGAAATTTGACAAAGGGGGGGGGTCCTGAAATTCCCATTACCCAAATAAAATTACTAATTATATTTTGCTATATTTTCTTTCAGAGAGACTTACAATAATATTTTTCTGATTTTAAAAGTTGTATGATTTTATTGTATAAATAGGAAAATACACAAAAATATAAATGAAAATATAAATCAGCATTCAGAATAACTATACAGATTTCTGGTGATTTGTCTCTTAGTTTGTTCTCTTTTTTTTAAAGATTTTACTTGTTTATTTTAGAGAGAGAAAGAGAGAGCATGAGCAAGAGGGGTAAAAGGAGAGGGAGAGAGAGTTTGAGCAAACTCCAAGCTGTGCAGAGCCTGATGCAGGGCTGGATCTCACAACCCTGAGATCATAACCTGAGCCGAAACTGAGAGACACTTAACCAATGGAGCCTCCCAGGTGCCCCATGTGTTTTAGTGTTTTTGATTTATAGTTTTTTTCTTCTATTTATTTAATGTTAATCACATAGTCTATGAAATTTCATATTCTGATATTAGATAGCATGATTATAGCAAATATTAGTTTTAATAGCTAAATACTAACCCATTGTATGGATAAATCATTATTAGCACATCTATTCCCTTTTATTTGATATGTCATTTGTTTCCATTTTTTCTTAGAATTTAAAAAAATGTTATAATCAATATCCTTTCGTATAAAGCGTTCCCACAGTTTATTGTGTGTGTGTGTGTGGGAGATCAATGGTGGGTCAGGGAGAGGGTTGTATCTCCTTAAAATAAACTGCCAAGGTGGAATTGCTAGGAGAGAGGCTATTAATCTTAAGATCTTAATATAGATTTGTAAATTGTTAAATTTCAAATATAAAGTCTATGAAAAACTAACATTTGAAGGAAATCTTTTTCCAGTAAATGGTGAACAAGGTGATGCCGAGCACCTCCTGCTAAAGGCACCTGAAAAGTTGGACCTAAAATCATCCTCATATGAGCTGAGGTCCTCATCTAATAATGAGGGGCAGAATGAGCCACTGCTTAGGGGCGTTTCAATCATACCAGACAAGCTGAGAGGCAGCAGATAACTGGGGTCAGAATCCAGGAGGCAGGGACCATCTCTGAGAACTAGAACACCACTACCACCTTTGTACAGAAAAATTCTGCCAATCCTCAGAACACATGAGAAAAAAGCTATCATTCAGGAAAGTCTTTGAATTGGAAAGATGCAAGTTAGTATTAAGCGATTGCTAAAGAAAGCAACTCTAGGGCAACATCCCTTGCTCTGAATATGGTAGGCTAGCACATGCTTCTGCCTGGCAAAAGAAAACAATCTCATCTTTGAAAGAATATAGAAATATCTTAGGACTCAAATTCTTTCTGAAGATAATTGTTCAGAGAAACAATCAAAGATAATAAAGCAAATAGCAGAATGAAAATACACAAACCAGAATTAGTAGAACGACATTGAATAGAAGTTGGTTGAGACAAAGTCTGGTTATGGGAATTGTCAGATATAAATTATAATACAATTATGCCCACTGTGTTCAGGGAAATAAAAATGAATTTAAAATTTAGAGAAAGGAATTGGAAACTATAAATAGTGATGCTGCATATATGAATAAGAATCAACTAGAAATTATGGAACTGAAAAATATAATAAGTAAAACCAAGAAGACAATGAATGATTTTAATAGCAAGTTAGACACAGCTGAGCTAAAAGGAAGCAAAGAGAGGCAAAATATAGAAATAAAGAAGAAGGGGCAAGAGAGGATACAATTAGAAAGTCTAATACCTTTTTATCTGAAGTTTTAAGAAAAAAAGAAGAGCAAAAATGGGCCACCAAGAGATTTTTTCATAGGGTAATAGCTGAGAATTTCCCATAACTGATGAAGAAAAAAAACCCAAAATATTAAAGGTACCCAGAGATTAATCTCGACGGAGACATTGAGTGACTACTAAATAACATCAGTGGCCACAGAATGGTAGAGCATCTTCAGGATGTTAAAGGATACAATTGCCAAGCTTAATTTCTCCACTGTGGATAACATTTTTAAGAATGAAGGTATCGTAAAAGCATCTGCATACAATGAGTAAAGAATTCACTACCTGTGCACAAACCCAAAAGGAACCTATAAGAACTGTTCTTCCAGTAAGAAAAAAATGATTCTGTTGGAATCTAGGAGATGAAACAAGAAAAAAACAAAAAGGAAATAATTTGAGTCTGGGAATAAATCTAAATGAATCCTGATGATATAGAGTGATTATAAAAATATTCTGGGATTTGAAGTATATAATATTAAGATATATAAAGTATTAGTTAAGAAGCCAATAAATGGATTTACAATGTGCTAAAGTACACTCATAGTGCAAGAGGAGGATAAATGTGTACAGAAAAGTACAGTCTCTGTTTAAAAGGCAGATTAAGAGCAGTAATTAAAATAACAAAGTACATATATTTAACAGAAATCATTTAGCTGGAGGTCCACCAGTTAAATGATTGGGTCTAAGAACAAAACAATATAAATTTGATGATAAAGGCAATGCAGGGTTCTGCAGACAATGGTGGTTTTAATGACATAAAAGTGACCTTAAATCAGCACCTATTTCAATATTAGTTTATCATGGGAAAAAAAAGTTGCATGAGTCATGAGTCCATGGAAAAAGATAAATACAGATATTTCTCTCCATTAAAATAGAGCTTCCCTTTTTACTATTACCACGGGATGTGTAGGGCCAACTTGGTAGAAAAATTAAAAAAAAAAAAAAGAAAGAAAAAGGGAATGGAATCACAATTTACTCCTACCTCTACCGCGTTGTGTGGAATTAAGAAATGTGGAGAGAAGAAAAAAATAAATCTGAAACCAACAGCCATTATCTCATAAGGACTTTAGACAGATCTTTGACCTGATTATTCATACATCAGGGAAACAATGATGAAATTTAAAAACTGTCCATAAGAGTAATAATGTCTTATGTCACAAGACTAATATTCTGTAAACAGAGGAATAAGAAGCCTAACACATTAAGTATATGAAGAGAGCTACCATTCCTAACACACTCAGAGAAGTATAAGGAAGCATTATGAAGAGCGAAAGGGGGTAAGAGCGATTTCAAATTAGTTTGTTTTTATGTATTTTTCTTCTTAATTTGCGAGAAGGAAATTTACACATTTGCATCAGAATTAGGTTGGAAATCATAACAACTCTTAAGCACTATTTTATTTTTATAAATGTGTAAAATACTTAAAATATCAAAACCAAATGCTGCATATTTTAACAAGTAAAAGGAGAGCTATCAATAATTTATGCTATTACACCACATAATAAGAAATGAGTGTTTTCATGTTCTTTAAATACATTTCCACAAACATGTAATTGAATGGCTTTATCTCTGTGCTAATACATTTTGAATTCATTGGAATATAATTTAAGTTGAATTTTAGTGAAGAAAAGATGATGAAAACTCTTATAAGACTATTTGGTCCCAAACTAGAAACTTTAACACTTACAGATGTTAGTTAATAGACCCTACGTAAAGGGTCATGAATAGTTTGCATCTATTTGCTGTTTATGGTTACCTCAAGGGCCTACCTGGAGCACATAGCATGCACCTAATATATATTCCTAGCACATATATGCTTGCTGAATAAATAAAAATGACTAGGTATAGGTAAAAATAAAGCATGCTTTTAAAAAATCCTCATTTGGCAATAGTCTAACTTTATTTTTTGAAATTTGAGGAATCTATGGGTTTGTTCCCCAGAAAAGAAAATATGCAAGTTATATGTGAAAATCTGTGCATTTTAGATGCAATTTTAGGAGGATAGCCTGTAATGAGATAACTCTGGGTTTCATGGAATATGTGGAATACCAAAAATTTTAGTGAAGCCACAAAAATACTTAAAATTCATAAGTATTAGGCCCAGATATTAATGTATTTTAAAAATTTAAACCTCATACTGGCTTTTTTCTTTTTTTTTTATTTCTAATTTATTTGACTTCAGCTCTTGTTTGTTGAAAGTTTTCCTTTATAATCCACACATGTGATGGCAAACAATTGTGTCTCCATGCATGCCGACTGTGTGTTGTGCTGGAGATGTATTAGGTGAGTACACACACAACTTTTGGACATAAATAGTTGTCCAAAATGATGGTGCCCTGGCTTACGGAGGGATTAGATTCTATAGACAGTGAATAAGATAAAAAATCACATTTGATCAAATAAATCACCCTTAAACCTCTAGGACTTTGACTTTTGGAACGTCAAAGTAAAAAAAAAAATACTAGTTTTTGTTTTTTTTTTAAAGAGTTTCATTGTTTTTTTTTTTTTAAAGATTTTATTTATTTATTTGACAGAGAGAGACAGCCAGTGAGAGAGGGAACACAAGCAGGGCGGGTGGGAGAGGAAGAAGCAGACTCCCAGCAGAGGAGCCCGATGTGGGGCTCGATCCCAGGACTCCAGGATCACACCCTGAGCCGAAGGCAGACGCTTAACAACTGAGCCACACAGGCGCCCCCAAAAATACTAGTTTTTAACAAAGACTTATTCAGTATTTATGATTGGTGTGAGGTACAATTCAAGATGCTGGAAATACAAAATAGTAAAAACTCTTACCCCCAGGAAGCTTACATTTTAATATGTAGGATAGGCAATAAACATGATAACTTTGCTTTTTGGCTCTCCCTATAACTAAGGAAAGGGCAAGAGGGTAAATAAAGGAAACTCTTGTTTCTTTCCTTCCTTCTCTCTGCCTGTCTCCTATTGTCAAATCCAGGTCTTTTTCAACTCTGGAATTATAGTCTTAGATAAAATAGATCTTTTGATTTCTAGATTCTGACAAGCTCAAACTACCTTGAACACCCTTGTTAAATGGATATATCTAATCTGCAAAGTGTTTGAGGCATAGGCTAAACTAGGTGGTATATTTTGAGTCTACTGGGAAGAAAAATTCCCTCAGCTAAGTGAGTGAGCCTAGCAGATCGTATGCACATCTTGGTGTAGATTTTATTTTATTTTATTTTATTTTATTTTATTTTATTTTATTTATTTATTTTATTTTATTTTATTATTTTATTTTATTTTATTTTGTTTTATTTTATTTTTACCAATGAGCTCCTTTTTGGAATTTATCTTTTTTGGATTTTATCCTTTATTTCTTCCTGGTATCATTTCATAGAGGTTTTGTATCCTCTGCTTTAAAGATTTTCCGTTCCTTGAGGTCTGTATCATTGTCAAGTTTTTGATTCCACCTTATTATTAACACTGCACTCTGGCCTTTTCACTTCTCTGAACAGCTAACCATATTTCCCCCAATGTTCCATACTTGAGGATCTCCTATTTTCTCTAATCTATTTCCAAGGAATACCATGACTTCAATTTTTTACTTCTCTGTCAATGGATATTATCCAAATCTTCAGTGATTCTCTCTCTCAAGTTCCAGCACCATAATTCTAACTATCTTTTGGAGACTTCTACCTACAGGAACTCTGTGTACTTCAAATCCAAAGTACCTAAGGATGAACATATTATTGTCCTGGCCACACTTGCCACTTTTCCTATGACCCTTTATCCCATTAAAATTAAAAACTATCTTTCAAAATTAAAGTTTTAGAGTCATTCTTGATGTCTCCTTTCTAGTCTTCTGCATTAAATCATTAATTACTATTGTTTGAAACCCATGCAATCTTTTCCTTTTTTTGTTTTCAACATCAGAGCCAGCATGTATGGTCACTCATGTTGTACACTGCACAACTCCAGGGCTTCTGGTCATATATTCTATGTTGGGAATGGCACCCCGTAGAGATGTAGAGGTATGTAGAATCATCTCCCTAAAGCATTTCACTGGCCTGTTCTTTTTTTTTTTTTTTAAGATTATTTATTTATTTGAGAGAGAGAGTGAGAGAGACAGAGCAAGAAAGCACAAGCAGGGGGAGTGGCAGAGGGAAAGGGAGAAGCAGGCTCCCCAGCCAGCAGGGAGCCCCACATGGGGATCTCTCCCAGGACCCTGAGATCATGACCTGAGAGGAAGGCAGGAGCTTAACCAACTGAGCCACCCAGGTGCCCCTCACTGGCCTGTTCTTTTCCTCTAATTGAGGAATAGCATTTGAGAGAGTAGAAAGTACATAGTTTGGGATCTGATAATCATGAAAAGTATCCCTGTAGGGTGATTTCTGGCAAGATGCTGACCATCTCTGGGACTCAAATTTTATCTTCTGTAAGAATAATTGTGAAGTATGCGTTTTTGAAAAGCATAGCTCTACCTTAATAGGAAATACTACTTGGGTGCTACGATGGGGAATTCTGGGTATCAATGAGCAGAATGAAGGTCTCAGGCACTTGATAAAATAATAAGCCATAAAAAGAAAGGTGACATAAGAATGTGTAAGGACATCAAATGTGAATCTTTCCCACATCAAAATTTGCCAGCATTGGACTGGATAATCAACTAAAACTGGTAAACAAATATAAATATGGAAGATTAAAGGTATACTACCATTCCTCAACTTTGCTCACCTTGTAGTGAGGACTCAAAAGAGAACAAAGACACTGGAAAAAAAACATAATCAGTTTAGTCCTTCATGTTTTTAACTCTTCTCCCAACCCACATATTGAATAGGACCTCTGTTAAGATAGGTGGTGTGGTGGGCTTGATAGTGACAAGAGAATTTGGTGCTAAAGAACGGTGTTTGTAAGCTATCCATTCATCTAACCCTGTCACCGAAATTAGATAACTAATTTGCATGGGAAACAGTTAATTCAGTCAAAGTTTATAGAAGTTACAATGAAGAGACTTTTTTAAGATCATGATCTTTCTCCAGCTAATTGAGCTGACACTCAACAGTTTCTTGTGATAATTAAAATTGTTGCTCTTACAGATAAACTTGATCTTCAAAATCTCTCACATTTTCTTCCTCAACTTTATACCAGTTAAAATGGTTTGAAACAATGCAATTAAATCAGTTGTTAAAGAAAGAAAATAAAATAGAAGGTAAATATATTATTTTAAAGATTGTGTCAGCTTCTCCAAAGATTTTGTTTTGATTATAATGGATTTTTATTTGAAAAAAATAATGTCTTGAATGATTTGGAGAAATCTAATGATTTTCTTTTTGGAATAAAACAAATGGAAACGTACTTTTAAAATATTCATACTCCTGGAAAAAATATTAAGGGCTTAAGATACATTTTTGTAGTAAAACAAAAAGGACTGAAATTAACATTTAACTTTAAACAAATATTTGCTCACCATTCTGCTTTCCCTGTCAGCAATGAAATATATTTTAGCTAAATGTTGTTTTCGATTTAGAGAGAAAATTGAAGAATGCTTTAACTTCTCATTAACTACAACATTAATCAGTGGTTAATTGTAATTATTTAGCCTGTAGAAAAAGTGAAAGTTGAATTAGAATCTGACTACAAGTCAAATAAACTTTGTCTTTCTTATTGATTCAAGCATTTTTAAGACAGATGTTCAATAAGGTTTGCTTAACAAAATTTTGGTAGTGCTTGGTCAATGTGTTGAATAATAACTGAGGACAGATACTATGTCAAACTCTGTATTTCTTTCTGTGTTAACTTGTAAACATTAATATTCTTTAATAATACAGGACAACACTAGCATGTTTTTTCCCAATATCATTGCATAATTGCAATTAAGTATTTCGAGTAGTTATAGAATATATTACTTTGCTTTGTGAATTTCAAGTTTGATACTGAAATCAATTATTTTTCTGTTTTTGAATATATCCCCTTGTATTTTATTTAGAACAATTTAGAATGGTATAAATTCTCTCTACAGGTTTCCCCAGTGCTATCAATGTGTCTGGCTAATTCTTAACATGTTATTAAAGATACAAATACTGAATCTTAGCAGTTTCGACTCCTCTTTTGCATTTGCGGAGTACCCTTTTGTTTATGATACAGGAGAGAAAATTGAAGACCTAACCTTGTCTCAACAGAATGTCAGGAAATAAATAAAAACCCCATTTCAAAATGTGAAAATGTTAATAACATGCTATGTCTAGTTTCTCAGTTTAGGAAAGTATGGTGGTTCTAAGGTCTCATCCTTTTCTGATAACTATACTCAGAGCCTCTTTATAGTCTTTTCTTAATAGAAATCGCTCATTGAAGAAGCAACACCTGAATTTGGCATTCTTTAGCTTCCCTTTCATCAGTATCTAAATTATCCACATTTTCCAAATCCTGTGCTAACTGACCTCTGCAGGCAAATGCTAAATGTTATTAACCTCCAACAAATTGGATTCCTGATGAATCCATGTTCTTTTTTGAAATAGTGTCAGTAAGTCATCACAGTGCCCTAGCTGCAGTTCCGAAAGTGGCTCTGAGAAAGAGCCCAGGCTACTTGGTCTATGCATTTGATGATCTTGATGCCGTCTTTTAGTGCTTTATGAAATAATTACAGACATTACAATGCAATTTTACTCTCTCTTCAATAAATGTTTATTTGGTATGAGTTGAGGCTGGTGCTGTGTGTGGATCTGTTGGCTCTACAAAGACAGGTATGTCCACAGTACTGCTTTACTTATTCAGTACATTGAAGCTGGAGTGGTTTTACAGAAGTAAATTTCACTTTTCTGTACCTACCTCAAATTGGGGGCACTAAACATAATTTAATCTTTCTATAACTTCAGTTAATAGTGAGCCAGTGAATTTTAATATGATCTATTAATTTTTATTTTATTTTTCAGATGTCTTTGCCTACTTTCCCATATGTGTGTGTGTGTCCTCATTCTGTGAACTCATGGACAACTTTTAGATTGCAAGGCAAAAATGTTGCCATTTCCATGCACGTAGACGAGACCTCCACTCAGCTTTTTGTTTTCCATAGCCTAGGCATGTATTGGAAGTACATATATTGGAAGACATATATTGGAAGCAGCTCCAAGCTTTGGACTAATAACAATAAAGATCTATCTCTGCAATTTCTCACGAAGTATCAAATGTAGCTCTAAGCAGCCCCAAATGCTGGGCTTGTCTCTGTGGTTTTTGCCTCTCTTGATTTTCAGAAGATTTCTAATTCCTCACTCCTTTATTAACTCTTCAATGTTTGTCTGATGACCTTTGTATGCTGCCCTACCTTCTTAGAGCTCCTAAGCAGGAGCATTGGTCTGGATACCTAATCAGCCATTTGCAGAGTTGAAGTCAGCTCCTGCAGTTAGCAAGCCCTCCTTTGAGAGCCTCCTCACTCTCACGCCCTCTCTGAGCTTTATATTTGAAGAGCAACAAGATCCCCAATACTTCCTCTCTTGCCATTCGTATCTGTCATGGCAGTGTTGACAACAAAAGAACAGTCCTCTTCAGAATTGTGATTATTAGCAAAATTTTTATCAAAACTTCCAGTCCTATCATTCCCTTTTTGTCCCCTTTTCTTTCACTAGTTTCTTCTTCTTCCATTGGTGGTATTTCAGCTTTCCAGTGTAGAACAGCATGGTATTACTGGCTGAAAGGTAATAACATGTCTTAACTGCAACATTAGCTGCAGGAGGAAGGAAAGGGAATAAGAGACTTTAGAAAGAAAAATGAGTTTGTAAAGTATGCTACCTAAGAGAAAAATTAGAGAACATACAGAATTTTTAAAGACTTTCCAGACGGGGACACCTAGGAGGGAATGGATTGAGGATTTATGGGGGGGGGGGAATATAAGAAATATAAGACTAAGCATTAGGAATGGGTGGGATTAGGCATTGGATTCAGGAATTATGGCTTTCAGGAAGAGGATTTGAAATATCTGGCTTCTAAGGAATTTATATGTCAGGGTTTAAATGAGGGTTGAGGGCTAAACTGTACATATCACCAAAGGACGTTATCATGCAATGCTATTTATACCAGCATTCATGAATAAAACTGTGAGAAAAACCACTTTTTTTTCTTTTTAGATTTTATTTACTTAATTGTCAGAGAGAGAGTGAGCACAAGCAGGGGGAGTGGCAGGCAGAGGGAAAAGCAGGTTCTCCACTGATCAAGGAGCCCAATGTGGGACTTTATCCCAGGACCCTGGGACCATGACCTGAGCCAAAGGCAGAGGCTTAACCTACTGAGCCATCGAGGCATCCCCAAAATTCACTTTAATAATGAAAATCTATATTAGGTATAATCAATTCTTTAAATTACTTCCTAGGTGTTAGCTTTAGAAGGGATACTATACAAATTAGCACAAACTGGGTGCCTGAAAAAAATAGAAATTTATCCCCTCACATTTCTGGAGGATGTAAATCCAAAATTAAGGTATCAGCAAGATCATGCACCCTCTGAAAGTTCTAGGGAAGAATCCTTCATTCCCCCTTTCTACTTTCTGGTGGCATTCCATGCCTTAGAGCTGCCTCATTCCAATCTCTGCCTTCATCTTCAAATGGGCTTCTTCCCTCTGTTTCTCTGTCTCCTGTCCTATTACAAAGACACTGCACATTGCATTTGGGCCCAACCTAATCCAGTGTGACCTCCTGAAAAAGTCGGTCACCTCTCCAAAGACCTCATTTCCAAATATGGTCACATTCTGAGGTTTTAGTTTAGCATAGCCCTTTGAGGGGCACCACTCAAACTACTGTAGGTACAAGTGTTACATTCATAGCAGTAGTTAAGTATGCATATTGTTACACTTGCCATACTGCCTTTGTTATTTTACTTAAATTCTCTCCTGTATTCGTACGCCTGGTCTTAGTTTATCTCTTTTTTCAATTAAGGATTGGATTCAATTACCCATTCAACAAGCATTTACTTTGTGTCTGGAAGGTGCTATACACTTGGCTAGATACTTAGGATATAACAATGAATAAAACATAATAAATGAAAAGAACAGCACATAATGGGATAGTCAAGTTTCTAAATATGCAGCAATCATAAGTTGAGATTTATAATGGCTATATTATATTAGAAGTGATACATTCCAAGTAGAGGAAACAGCATGATAGAAAATGACAGCTTTGAAATAGCATGGTGAGTGTTGAGAACTGCAAGCAGTTCTATATGATAAAAGAATACAAAGTAAGTTTTGGTGAGAAGTGAAGATAGGGAGGAATTCAAGAGCCAAACCATGCCAGTTTTCTATAGCCTCCTAGACAAGCTGACCATAATTCTTTTGATATTAAGGAGTCATGGAAGTGTTTTAAACTGGTTGAGGAAGATAAGATAAAAGGATTTAATTGGGATTTCAATTTTTTTCACTTGCTTCATATTTCTATGCATTAAATTATTATGTCAACTAACTTTTAGGTTTGCTCATTTTAATTTTATGTGGTATTTTATGTTGCTTCTGATTTTGGGGAGAATATTTCTAAAAGCGTTGATGAGTTGGCTGACCACCATTCTCACTCTGTAGCTGACTATCCACCAGAGTAAATTGTGAAGATTTGATTGTTACATGGGGCTTTCTAACTGGAATTACTTAATTGAAATTGTGTTTGTGATAGTCAGTGAAGCATGGGTACCCTTCAGTGATAGCAGAAATCCTGGGATTTTCCTGAATCTTCATTCAAGGCTGTGGGAAGTGTAGCTGTCTTACTCCCTACCCCCAAAATTATTGTAGTTGGGCCAATTTTATTTTATTTTATTTTAAAGATTTATTTGTTTATTTATTTGAGATAGAGAGAGAGAGAGAACAGGGGGAAGGGGCAGAGGGAGATATAAACCCAAGCAGACTCCGAGCACTCAGCGCAGAGCCCCACCTGGGGCTCGATCCCAGGATGCTGAGATCATGACCCGAGCCAAAACCAAGAGTCTAACGCTTAACTGACTGCACCACTCAGGTGCCCCTGTTGGGTCAATTCTAACGTGAAAACAGAAGGTTTTTTTTTTTTTTTCTGATCCTATAATATGATACCGTCTTGTTCAGAGTATCAAACTACACACACACACATGCACACACAAACACAGAGACACACATACTATTCTTTGATCACTATTTTTTAACTGCCTCACTTTGGTAAACCTCTTTGAAGAAGCTGGCTTTAAGGAACAGTAGGATCTTTCCTTTTGGCTATAGATGATAA
This sequence comes from Ursus americanus, assembly GCF_024610735.1. Lineage (NCBI taxonomy): Eukaryota > Metazoa > Chordata > Mammalia > Carnivora > Ursidae > Ursus > Ursus americanus. The sequence goes on along the minus strand of NC_142127.1, from coordinate 24,551,615 downwards.
GAGCACTTCAGGTCAGTTGTCCATGGGATGTTGTCCACAGATCCCTATAAGGAATCCCAGTGAAGCCCTATAAGGCATCAACCAAAAATTAATGTGAAGATACTCAGAGAGGAAACACACACAAAAGAGGAAAAGCACAAAGATGAATTTTGCAACGTTGCTGGAAGCCCACAGGTTTTTGATGCTGGGAAAATACGACCCTGGAGAGTCATGCAGTGTGGGAATACTATATACAGAGAACTTAACAATCGTCTCAGAAATACAGATTTCTATGAAAGCAGTCCCATCGGCCAGGAATCCAGAGATGCACCTCTCTTTCAACTGGCTCCAAAGTGATAAATAATGTTAAGAACTTTCTGAAACCAGTAGGAAATTATAACAAGCAATAAATACTATTTTAATACATAAAAAAATGCATTCAAATAGCACTAAGCTGGAAAGTGTTTTGTTTGTAAATGATAGAAGTTTCCTAAGAGACAATGGTCTTTGGCTAAGAAACTGTAAATATATACTCCTGAAAGAAAGCGACTTCAGACTGAGGGACTGCAGGTAGGATAAACAGTCATAGTAGAGCTTGAATCATTGGTAGGAATCAGAGCATGACTAGGTGGAGAAACACAGCGCTAGACTGGGTTCCAGAGAATAATAAAGACCAAGTTCATATTCTTTACAGAAATGGTCTTGGCACAGTAAGTTTCTCTTTTTCTGCCTTATCTTTGCTATGTTACAGTAAGAATTTACACTCTAGGATCTAGACCAGAAACAATTTTATCTGCACTGATGCAATAAAATGGGTGGTTTACTATCTAATTGTGATAATACAGAATTTGTGGATCTGTTAGGAAATAAAATATTTCCTAAAAAATGAACACTGAATTATATGAATACTTAAAAACGGATAAGGAAGATTGTTTTGTCTACTGTTTAAAAAAATCAAGCTTTTTTAAACATCTATGGGAAATACTGAAATATGGATATGTAGGCTGAAAGAAATCCAGTCAATATGGACGTTAGCATGTTAGTTGGAATGTCACCCTCAAAGTTTATTTATGCAAAGACATTTCTTAAATAAACAATTTTTGTGTAACAGTCATTGGCATATATAAGCTCATAGTCTCAGAATTTTCTGGTAGAAAAAAATAAAAACAAAACATCATACATCATAGAACAGAATCTGAGCTCATTTCATAGAAATTCTCTTGGTCTAATGCTATATAAAGGATTTGATACACAACAAATTCAGGTGGGCTTTTTTGGGCATATATGCATTAACCATTTTTCTGATCATAATTCCAGACTGCCCTTAAAAATCCACTTCTACAGCACTGTGTAGCATCATAAAATAAGAAAATACTGAGAAAAATACCACAATGTTGGAATTATGTCAAAAGGACACAGGAGCCAATGGAAAGAGCTCTCAATGGCGACAGCTGGAACAATTTGAACAACAAAATAAATAGTGTATTATTGGACTATAACCTAAGTATAAAATAAATACCCATGGGTTTATACTGATATGAATAAATGATTGAATAAACAGACGAATGGGGGAGGATAGACAAATATCTTATGCTGAAGAATACCAAATAATTTATAGAGATACAGTTTTCAAAAGGTGGGAGCATAACTCCCTACACCTTAAGTCTGGGCTGAGCATAGTGACTTTCTTCCAAAGAGCACAGTATAAAAATGGGGGAAAGAATAACTTTCTAGTGGAGAAACCTAACAAACACTCCCTCAGGCAGGTGATCAGGTTAACATCAATAGTGATATGTTATGTTGATATTATATACCCTTGATATAATGAATGGCAATTTACCTCTGTGGTTTTCCTTACAGTAACCCACATCCCCATTCTAATCACAAGAAAATATCAGATATATCCCAGGTGAGAAATATTTTACAAAATAGCTTATCAGTACTCTATCAAGGTGATTAAGAAAAGACCTGAAGAAGTGTCTCTGTCAAGAGTAGCCTAAGGAGACATGGCGACTAAATGTAATGCAGTATCTTGGATGGGATCCTGGAATGGACTAAGAACATTAGATAAAACCGAAGAAATCTGAATAAATGTGGACTCTAGTTAATAATAATGTATCAAGGGGCACCTGGGTGGCTCAGTGGGTTAAGCGTCCAACTCTTGATTTCAGCTCAGGTCATAATCTCAAGGTCGTGAGATTGAGCCCCATGTCCGGCTCCATGCACAGTGCGGAGTCTGCTTGGGAATCTCTCTCCCTCCCCCTCTACCCCTCCCCCTGCTCGCATGTTCTCTCTCTCTCAGAAATAATAATACTAACAATGATAATAATGATAATAATGTATGAAAATTGGCACATTAATTGTAACAAATGTACCAGATTAATATAAGATGTTAATAACTGGGGATACTGGATATAGGGTATATGGGAACTCTCTTTACTATCTCTGCAATTTTTTTTTAACTATCTAAGACTGTTCTAAAATAGAAAGCTTATTTTTAAAAATTCACTTGTTCATACTGAGATGATGCCACTTTAGTAGAGCTTGCTTGATGCCCAACCCCAGTAGAGAATGTGAAGCAGGCCTGGCTCTGTTGAGCATTGCCTCTTACATAAACAGAGACTGTTTCAGAGATAGACATAGAATTTACATTACCTCAATCAGAGCAAATCTTGAAGTGTTTTCTGGAGGTACTAAAAAAAGAGGTGTTTTTATGTTTCTTCTCTTCTGCCAGATGAGCTGTGTGCATGAAGGCCACCACAAAGGCAGTACCTAACAGGACAGAATGAAAAAATGAGCTGAGATTTGCCGAGTGTAATCCTTATTCTTAATCACATTTTTTGAGCTCCTGGATCGAGATGATTAATGTTTAAATCAACTATAACTTTTGTTCTTTTCTGCTAATATGAGCCAATATGATCTTACTTTTGCTTAAACCAGTTCAAGTTGTGACCCTGGCAATCAATTATTCTAATTCTAACTGATATAATGTATTTGAGATAAAGCAGAGAATTGTCAGGGGAGTACAGAGCTTCTGACAGGGTTCTCTCCTTCAGAGACACTCTGCATAGCTTAAACTATGGACCTAGTGGCACAGAGTGACAATATAGTCTACTGAAGAGAGTTGTCTGATTTATTCCTCAACATTTGTATGAAATACGGCCATTATATTTAATGAAGCAATGAGGTATTTTCCTATAATAAATGAGTTAATTGAAGACAATATGGCCCATATGTTCATTTGTTATTATTATTTTTTAATGAATGCTTGAGTGCTTACATGTGAGGAGTTAGCAACAGTGAATAAAACAGACAACATCTCTGATATCATTTTAATAGTAAAAGATGGGCCCTACTCAAAAACCAAATACAAAAAAACAAAACAAAACAAAAAACCAGTGGGTATGTTATCAGTGAAGCAGTGATAAGTACCATGGAGCAAATAGAAGATAGAGCAAACCAAAAGAGGAGGGAGGACGCGTGCTGCGCAGATGGCTGGAGAAGGAATATTACGGTTACAGTGAATGGTGCAATGGTCATGAGTGGGATATGACAGATATGAGGATTAATTGTATGTGTCAGATTGCTTGGCAACAGTGCCCAGATATTTGATCAAATGTTATTCTGGATGTATCTTTGAAGATGCTTTTGGATGAGAGTAACATTTAAATCAGTGGACTTTGAGTAAAACATATTATCCCCCATGATATGGGTGGACCTCAGCCAATCAGTTGAAAGCCTTAATAGAACAAAGACTGACCTCCCCAGAAGAAGGAATTCTGCCAACAGATCTCCTTTGAACTTAAACTGCAACTGTTCCCTGGGTCTCCAGCCTGCTAATCTACCCTGAAGATTTTTGATTTGAATCTCCACAGCTGGGTGACCTAATTCCTATATATGTGCATATATATATTTTTGGATTTTTGGTGAATTCAAGAAAGCAATGAGCTCAGAGTGGTTTGGGCAGAGGGAATGAAGGGAGAGAGAATGATAGGATATGATGTCAGCATTATTAGCTTTGCCTGGCAGTCAGACATTTTTATTTGTAGGGCAGGGTGGATTATTCAGCAAATTGACAATCATTAAATCCACTAACATTTCCATCCCCCTGAGCTCAGTCTTGTTACTTCCTTTAGCATAGTCGTCATGTGTTGATATCTTTACACGATAAAATGCACATATCATTTCTACATTTTAAGAGTCTCCAATTAAGTCTGGCTCTGACACTCATAAAACCACAGACTAATATGTCAAATAAAAATAAAAGTAAAGTAAAAGAATGTTGATTATTTAGTGTTTCATAACAAACAAAGTCTCTAACACCCCTCCCCTGCTCTCCCTTGACAATTATTTCAATAAATTTTCATTTTTCCTGTTGCTTCATGGCAGTGGGAAAATAAACCCTAAGAAATTAAAATACAAAATATTTCTAAATTTGCCAGTTCCTCACAATTGAATCTTAGAATGAAGCTTTTAAAATTCTCATTCTTAGAGTTGACACTAAAAGTTCCAATATTTTCTAAGTCATATGAATTGTGATATACAGTGTTGTTTTTAACAAGAAAGACCCCCCCCCAACAGCTAAGTAATTCTGGTCTTCCTATATTTCCATGTATTTTTCATGAATTCCAGCTCTGATTCCTAATAACTGTACTTCATCTTTTTCATTTTTGATTTTAGGTACAAAGCTAATGACATTTTGTTAATTTGAAAAAAAGAAGAACCCTTTATTGTGTCTAATGTACTGGGTCTCACTTTTGTCATCAGATTTCAAAGCTCCCTTCCTCTTCCAGAAGAAGTTGAGCAACAAGAAATCTTTGATATGATTAGCAGACAGATCTGGGCCATCATATAGGATGGAATTCAAGAGAAATAAAATAGCTTTTAAGAAGCATGTTTCTACTTATACATTCAAATTAATGTTTTCCTCTAAGTGGCCACCTTTGGAGGAGTCATTTACTTATCCTAATGACACTGTTATTATTCAAAATATGTTTTAGGGGCGCCTGGGTGGCGCAGTCGTTAAGCGTCTGCCTTGGGCTCAGGGCGTGATCCCAGTGTTCTGGGATCGAGCCCCACATCGGGCTCCTCTGCTAGGAGCCTGCTTCTTCCCCTCCCACTCTCCCTGCTTGTGTTCCCTCTCTTGCTGCCTGTCTATCTCTGTCAGATAAATAAATAAAATCTTTTAAAAAAATATGTTTTAAAGCCTTTTTTGTTTTGTTTTGTTTTCATTCAGCTTCAGAACCCATTTATGAGTCACCCAAGAAAATTATTTGTCTCTGTCTGTATTATTCATTTAATAAACACTTATATATGCTAAATTGATGCAGGCATTGTCCGAAGACAATGTCCTTTCTAAATGTTCCTTTATTTGATCCTTAAGCCAACCTCATGAAGCAAATAATATGATAATCCTAATTTTATCAATAAGGAAATTGAAGTATCACCCAATAGTACACACTTAAGAATTTAGGGAGTTAGACTGAACGCAAAGCCCTCATAGTACCTGCTTAATCTCCACATTATGTTACCTCTCACATCTAACTTATTTCAAAATTACCAACCGTATTTTTCACAAAGTATGAAATTTCTCTGAATGTTATATTTGTCTTTAATATAAAGTGGCGTCTTCAATGGCTTTTTGGAGATCAGTTGAGGAACTTGAAGAAAAACAAGAACCGGAGTTATGAAAGATTAAATCATTTATACACTTACTAAGGAAGGAAAATGGAAAAATTTCTGCTAGCAAAAGTTTTCTGCTTATCCTTTTGCTAATCAGAAGAACTGATATGGACATAGCCTTCTTTCTTTTAATGTCTAGTGAACTGAGGTTTTACTGAGGCACCTGTAGTATCAATTCTCTTAGCCACCAATTCAAAGCTATCATTCTTGAGTTTAAGATGCGCTATGTCAGCACTATGTTGACTTTCACTAACTCGGTCAGACCATTACTCAGTTGATCTTGATGAATCTCTACTAGTGGGATGATTTTGATGAGCTATAAATCAGCCTTGATGTCTTTTTGTCCCCTTATATCTGTCTTGGTAGACTGTAGGAATAACTTAGCAGAAAAATTTTGTCCAAATATAGATTCAAACAATGCAAAAAATAAATAAATAAATAGTGTGTGTGTGTGTGTGTGTGTGTATAGTATTGTGATTTCTATTCTTTTATTCTTCTACATAACGTCATCAAAGATTTAATCCAAAGAAGAAAGTTGAATGACTCTAAATTTCTTATGGTTCTATGAATTGTTCATAGCCTAAATTAAAAATGTAATTATTCTTCACAGGAAAACATTTCTCATGGGGGGATCATTTAAGTGAGATTCTTATAAATTTATTTGTTTCAACATTAGATGTAACCTCCATCAGGGTAATGATTATGTCTCTTTGACTCACCATCATACTCAGCAACTAACACAATGCCTGGTACGTAATAGTAGGTGTTTAATAAATATCTATTGGATGAATAAAGATTTCATTCTTACTGCTATAATTAAGATCATTTCTAGCCTGGCAGGAGTAATTCAAATCCTCCAAATGCTCTCATAATATTTCAAGAATAGACTTAAGTGGCCTCAGTGTTAGAGAAATAAGTGATTTGGAATGCTAAGATTAATCCCATTATCTTGTGTTTTTATAAAATTTTAACCTGTTCTAGCTATAGTATATACACCCTTGTTATGTGCAGCAACATCCATACGAATAACAAAATAGATTTTGTTGCTTCTGCTTTTACAGGTGATAAAATAGATCCAGGCAGTTTAAGACAGTGGCTCAAGGGGGACACTCTGAAGTCAAAAACCCAAGCAAGGATTTGAGCCTCTTCCCACAGAGCTCAGAAGGGTGAAAATCTGCCCCAAGAGCATAAATTATTTAATGACCTAGATTCATCTTTTTGCATCCAAAATGAGGCTACTATATTTGCATCTTTGTGACTGCTGAGAGGAGAGAAAACTCATGGCAGCTGGCAAGAAGGGCAAGCAAATTAATCAGTTTATAAAATGTTTATAAACTCACAAAAATTTCAGGAGTCCCCCGTCTGATTCTGCTCCTACTAATTCTACATATGGTTTCTTGCAGAGCTTAGATCTGTTGGTCAGTTCAGATTTATTCTGTTTATTTATGCTTTAGATACCTTGAGGTGTGAACCATATTGAGTATCTCAAAAAGCTGGCTATCAAAATCAATGGTATTTGTGAAATGCATTATGAAAAGGCTAATTATAATTTATTATGAAGCCTCCCTACATCTATTGTGCATAAAGCAATGTGCTTTTCACAGCAGGCCCTAGTTTCATTAACCTTTTCATAGAAGCAGTGATCTCATTCAGAAATCTTATTTCTGAATTATGTGCTCATACCACACACTGATTCCTTCATACCTGGGGGGTGGGAGGACTAATGTGCAGCTGTGGATTGATTTGACAGGTTTACATTGCTAAGGGAAGTAGGGAAAGATGAAGGAAAAAGGTAGTAATTTCACTAATAAAGCTACTAAAACTTCTTTTCAAGGCATTATTTTCTACTTTCTCTTTTTTATTGTTCCCTTCATTCCAAAAAATGACATTTTAAAAGAAAAAAAAATCCCAGTAAATGAAAGAGTGACACACAGTGATACAGTAATGAAGGTAAAGAGTGATGTGTATTTAGAGGGGAAGGAAAACGACCACCAGGGCTTCTGTCATTTTCTGTCTCTCCCTCTCTCTTTCCTTCAGTTCCTTTCTCCAGGTAATAAGTTCATTCCCTTGATAATTTTATTTATTTATTTGATAGAGAAAGAGAGAGAGCACAAGATGGGGGAGGGTCAGAGGGAGAAGCAGACTCCCCGCTGAGCAAGAAACCTGATGTGGGGGCTCAATGTTGGGACTCTGAGATCATGACCTGAGCTGAAGGCAGACACTTAACCCACTGAGCCACTCAGTCATCCCTCCCTTGATAATTTAAAGACAATGAAAATGACACTTCCATTATTATTCTACTTCAGGTACAAATCTCTCCTTTATCCAACACTACCTTGTTGGAAAAAGGCCAGAAAATTCCTAATTCCTTCCTATTTTTTCTAAAACAAACAAAAACAAAACACAGTGCAAACTAAAGATATGTTCTTTTTGCGCACTTTCACATGAGGAACTCAAGATAGCCTCTGAAGTCTTATAATCTCTTTCTCCTCTGTTTTAAATGCCCTTAGCTTTTCTTCATGGAGGCAGTAAATGCCATGAATGTGGAGTCTGTCGAGCTTTCAGCTTAGAGCCCCCTGACCCTTGCTGCTGGTGTCATTTCAGTTCCTCATGTAAATTTCGCTCTTCCACAGAAACTAAAACCTTGGGTAGGTGTCAGGGAGCAAGAATTTCCTGCCTTTTCAAGGTCCTTCCAGCTGGAATAAGAATCAAGTTGATATGAGGCAGATTAATAGAAGAAAGTCAAACTTAATTTCATACATATACGAGGAAGCCACACAGACATGGAAATTCCACAAACAGGCCACTTGAAAGATATACGTCATTCTGAACTAAGGACAAGGGGGAAAGCTCTAGAACTTCAAAGGGAAGAAACGCAATTCAGAGGAAGATGAAAAGAAATGAATGTTTGGTAAACAAATGTTGCTGGGCCACTCAGAAAAATTGGGACATAAAGGACTTTGATCAAACAGGCTTTGGTAGGTTCCTTTTTGTCCACTGTACCTAGTTCATGTCCTAGTGTATTTACCTATGGTGAAAGTTCTCTTCTTGGAGCAGGTCCTCTATCTAAATTCTTTTTGGCAGTTGTGGTGATAAAGGGCTTTTCCTGAATCTGCTGGGGTTTCATTGCTTTTTAACTCAAAATTATCTTCATGCCAACGTGGCCCATCTTGGCTTCTAGGGTGGGTTAAAAAAAAAAAAATCTCTGGGCTACTATATATTTTTTTAGGATCAAGTCAGCCAGGCTTTTCATATTACTTAGGTGTTAATACACCAGGACTAAGAACAGGACTTTTCATTAAGTATGACCAGGACTTTGCTTTATGCTACATTCCTAATTGTTGCAGCCCTGTTGTATCAGCATACAATGGGCTGTTCCTCAGTCCTTTGGGTAATATTAAGGCTCTACTGAACCCAAATCCTTCATTCTCCTGTTCTTTAGTTTTCCAGGGAAATAGCTTCTTTCTTGTTCCTCCTCTTTATGGTAGAGTCTTCACTACTGGCTTTCAGATCCCTCTGAGGCCAATTGCCTAGCAAACTCCTTAAACAGTATCCTCTTGGAGGGTAAGTGCCTATTTTCCATGGACTTTCCCGAATATTCTAACCAGCTCTTGGTCATTATTGATGGGACCATTCTCTTTCTGACCAAGTCCTAGTTAAAATAATATACATAATATAGGCAATCCATTTGCATAAATGTTTTAATCATACTTTGAAGTCCAATAATTCTATATCTGATGTAAGCATTAACTGTGAGCAATTTTGAAATTGTTTGAAAACAGTCACATTTGTTTGAATAAGTACACACTTAGTTTAGGGAATATACATCTTCATATTCTTCCGTAAAGTTTTTAAAAACCATTACAAAAGATATTACAGTGAAATCTGAATTCTGTTGCTTAACCACAAAAGTGCCCTGGCTTAATAAATCATGAAAAGAATCAATGAGGCTTGCATTGAATGCCTGAAAGAAGGCTACAATCTTTCATAGGGATTAACTTTGGATGATTCCTAAGTTCTCTAAAGTAGTCGAGACGACGGAAAACCATAAATGCTGCGTCCAACAATTATCACTATCTCGTATACCACTGGAGCCATTTTGAAATTATTTCCAATAAATCCACAAATGCTTTGACTGGAATTTACATGGACTATTCCTGCAGATCTCTATTATAACTCTCAGTTACAAAGGTTTTTGTCTAATGTTCTTTTGTCAAGATGATAAATATTTGTTTATAATTGCAGATCTTTTGATCAAATGTTTCTACTCAAGAGGAAAAACAAAAGCAATGCTGCTGCTATGCAGAATGATGTAATGACATAGAAATATGACAGAATCACAAACCTGATTTAGTGTAGACTACGGATGATTAAGGAGCAACCATTTAGAGGCTTAATTGAGTTAATTTCTCTCCTTCATAGCCAAGAAAATACATCTCTTGAATATGTTGTTCTATGTACCAAGCACTATACGAGATCCTAGAGCAAAATAAAGATGAATAGATTTGGTCTCCACTTCCAAATTACTTCAAATACGGAGAGAGGTCATGATAGATAAGCAAGAATACAATAACATGAGTATGGCCGAAAAGGTGTTTTCACATAGTCATTCACATGGCTAATTTACACTTTTCACCATTAACATAGGGATTGTGCCTGAGTTTCTAAACAAACTATTTATTGAGATATGAAATACACAACAACTGCTATTGTTGAAGAGGACTTCCCAGCTTATTTGAAGAGAAAAATTTACAGATGCACAATATATAATCCCTAAAAGAGGTAGAAGTTGCTTAAGTGACAAGCCTACATCTTATCCTAACCCTAGCCAGAGGACATAGAAGGTCTTCATTAATTTGCTGGTGACTGAACGAACCTAAAATAATTATAAAACCTATATGAGAACTTATTACTCATGTGGCATGGGTTCATAAACATTGAATATATAAAAATCAATGATATGTTTAGAGAAGGAAAATGTTAGAAAGAGTTAGCAGAGAGAAGCTATTAGAGGTGAATGAGGGTCAATGTGTTGTGTAATTAAATCATGGATATCAAGGCCAGTAATAATAATTTTAATGATTGATGGATTCACAGGGAAGGGCAAACTTTTTTTGCAATATGTGTCTACTGTCAAATCAAGTGGATGATATGTGAAAACATATTTACTGGAGTACATTGTTGAGAGTCAGGCTGCATGTCCAATCCTTTCCTAAAAATAACTTATCTTGCAATGTGTTTCAATACATGAGAACGTTTGGCCTTAGTTCATGGTATCCAGAGTGTAAAAGAGTGAAGGCATCTGTATCTGCTCCCAATGGCAACACTACTTCATTTACATAGTTCTCTGAATCATTTTCACATCTTTCTTCACACACCATGGGTAAGAATGCAAGTGCTGAGTATTCTCTGAAGTCAATGGAAATCTGTTATTAGGTTAGCTTGATATGGGTGTTGCAAAAAATTAGAATCTTTTCCTTATGACTAAGGACCAAGAAAAACAGATGGTTGGGTGAGGAATGCGGAGGTTGTCAGATAAAGCTCTTGCCAACAAGATTTGGTGCTAACATAATATATTCAGTCAATTGGAGCATCTTGATGATACCAAATATAGAAAAGAAAGATGCTTCTGGTTGTCTTTGTAACTTATGTGATGATCGAAAGAAAACTGGCTTAACTTGGACCCGGTGATATTTGCTTATTTAGAACAAAGGTCACATTTCTAATGTAACCTGACTCTGTAATCTGAGTTTTACAGGTAAATAGTACTTTTTCACTTTTAAACCAAACCAACTGTTAAAAATTAATCTATGATCAAATTAAACATAACAATTTTACATATAGATAGAGAAAGGGAGATTGATGTAGAGCTCATGTACGAAAGCAATTTGTATTGTTACATGATAGCAATAATAACCAATTTTAAGCTCAGAAAAGGCCTTCCTAATCCAATTGGGGAATCTAATACAATATACAACAAAGCAGCTATCCTTGCATATAATCCTTATCGCATTTCAGCCCAGAGTGGGCAATCTATGGTACTATTTATGGCACCAGAACAAGCTTTAAGGGCACTTAACTGCTATATGCCCCTCTTTAGTTTCTTTTCCTCTCCCTTTTATTGGCCTACATTCCAAGTTACTTTTCTCTTAGGCAGCCTGTCTATATCTTTCTTTCTCTTTCTCCTCTTTCTTCTTATAATTGTGTTGTGTGATTAAATTTCTTTTCCTTACTCTTTAAATTTATTTTCCTTAATGTCTTAATAGACACATCCAGAGACATTTTTAGTGATTAATACCCTGTCTTTGGAACTGACACATTTGGTGTCTCTCAACATTTGGGACTGTTGATGTTTTCTTAGAATAAAATTAGTCATTCTATTATATTTTCTGATGGGCAATTAGGAAAGACTGGAAAACAGGCAGCTTTATCCAGGGTCAAATATAATTGAGTGTCTTCAGGAATAGAGAGGCATGCAACATAAAAGACAAGAGAAGCAAATCATCTTTCCTACACTGGTTTTTTTTTATAGTTGTGAGAAGAGGATCCATATGCTAGATATGAAGATACCACAGGATCTTGAAAAAAAAACTTGGAGTAAGAAAAAAAAAAAAACTTGGAGTAAGAAAGAAAAAAAAAAACCCTAGTAACACAGGCCTGAAATAAAACTCATTCTTTTTCCTTACTATCTGAGGCCAGTCACAGCTACTATAAACCTGTTTCCTCCTCCCCAAAATGAACATAATGGTACAATTCTTTAAGATGTTTGAGGAGCTGGAAATAATACATATAAAGAATCCATCACAGGATTGAAATAATTATTTCAATAATTATCTATTTTTATAATTTCCCATACATAGTTATTGATCAGAACAGGTGAGATAAATGACAGTAGTACGACCCCTCTGATGAAGGCCTGATGCTTATTTTTATGGTTATGCTTATTCTTTCGTGTTCTCAATACATGATTGATGTACTAAGGTAATAACATCAGAAAAGTTATTACTAGGTTTCTTTTCATCTTTCTTTAAAATTTTTATTTAAATTCCAGTTAGTCAACATGCAGTGTAATATCAGTTTCAGGTGTACAATATAGTGATTCAACAGTTCCATACATCACCCAGTGCTCATCATGGCAAGTGCCCCCTTAAACTCCACTACCTATTTCACCCATCCCCCTTAACTTGGGCAAGTTTGATAATTTTTTTTTTTTACTTTAAACTTTTTGTGTGCCTAAAATTCTGAGCATTTGAGTCCCAGCATGGAAAGCAGTTTCAGAAAATTATTCCACTAAACCAGTATGTACCTCTGAGACCTTATTTCTGTAGTTACAGTGAAGAAATAATAGTACCTTCATTCTTGCATAGTGATTCATAATATGCCAACATCTTTATAGAAGTAGAATTGATCAGAAGATATTTTATCTACAGTTTTTTTTGTGGGGGGGAAGTTGAAAGAAAGGGCAAATTATTCAAGGTCACAGGGTTTTTGAGTGGAGAATGCAAGACACAAACTCAATTCTCTATTAGCTGTTTTCTATACTGCGTGACTTTCTTATTGTTTGGACTTCTGTAATTCTGTATGCAGATACATTACTTCTTCTGGATTAGTAGGTTGGTAGAATGAAACTTACATGTGTTTTCTAAAATTTAACCAAATATTCTTAGATTTCAGCACATACCCTTACAAATAATTTAGAAGAAAATGAGGCTTCATCTACACTAAAACAGCTTCTTCTGTGCTTTCTCCGCATGAAAGGGAATTGTTTGAAAATCAATAGAATGCTAATTTCATACTAGTCATAGCTTGCCTCACATTTTGATTAGGAAATAGTCTTTACAGCACTTTCTCGAAACCAGAATTATTTTTCATACGAGAGGAATAATTTGCCTTATTTTAAAAGATCATTAAAACAAATAAAGTTCTGGGGCACCTGGGTGACTCAGTTGGTTAAATGCCTATCTTCAGCTCAGGGTTCTGGGGTCCAGCCCCAGAGCGGGCTCCGTGCTCAGCAGGGAGTCAGCTTCTCCCTCTGTGCCTCACCCCACCATGGTCTCTGTCTCTTTCTCTCTCAAATAAGTCAATAAAATCTTTTTAAAAATGTCTTTTATTAGTTTCTTTAAAACATTCCTTAAGGTATGTTACTATTTGAGAATAGTAAAATTTGGTATCAATATCAACCTATATAAGGTGTTCCTGACCTTTGGAAGCTTCATTTATTTTCATTCAATTTCTGATATTCTTTTCTGTTTTGATGAGGCAACTAAAAATTCACTAATTTTTTTCTATGTATAAAATATTACAAAAATTTGTCTTTCACTCCTGTTAACACACAAGTTCCAAAGCTGGCCACCAAAATAAAAAGATTTTTAGGGTAACTTTATTTTGTCATTATTTTTCCTGCAGCACTGGTAGAACTTTTTACGTAAGAGAAAGGGTATTTGATGTGTCACAAAGTAGATTTTGAATACTGCAGAAGTATACTGTGTGGGTTGTTAGCAGCTTGCTGATTCAATCTCCTCCTTCTTTTCAAAAATGATCTTGTGGAATATGTTTCAGAAGTGTAGGTAGGTATTCTTAAACCAATTCGCTCATGGTGGGAAATGACCTTAAGGCCATTTAAAATCCTATAAAATGTAGGAACTTCCATAATATCGTTAAAAATACTCATTTAACTTTTGCTTGAAGATACCTGTGGCTCTCATTATTTCAGAGAAAGCCACTCTTTGTTGGATATCAAAAAGCACCCTAATTCGATACTCTTTAGGGAGTTTTTTCTTCCACTGATCTGAAATCTATACCCCTGTAATTCCAATTTATTTGTTGCTGTCTCTTGTATGGAACTATACAGATTCGGTTTTACTCTGTTTCTACATGACATTCCTCCAGATATCAAATAGTAAATATACAGATTTCAAAATTCTTCCTAAAGTATAACAGCCAGAACTGAACACATTACTGGGTAATACCTAACAACAGCAATGCATAATGGCATTATTATTTCCTACGGACTATGAATACGTATTAGGTCATTGTCCCCCAGCCATGCTACTGTGCTGGTCAAAATTGGGTAAATTAACAACTACGCTCCTCCTCCTCCTGGTCAGTTATTATGTATTAGGTACCATGTTGAGCAATTTGGTTTATTTATATAATAACCATCTTAGTTGGGTATTTTTATTCATATGATTCAGACAAGAAAACCCATATTGTGCCCAAGGTTGCATAGCTACTGGGGAGACAGAGAGCCTGAATTATCTCATGTCAAAGCTCATATACTTAGCCACTAGACAAAACCGCATTCCTACAATAAAATGCTGGTGACTCTGTCACAGGATCAGTGGGCTCAGACAGGTACTGCTGGTGACAGTGATTTCCTCTGAAGACTAGACCTGTGCCTTGGCTTTGGGCGAGACTCCTCGTACCTGATCTTCAAGCCTGGTTTGTCTTCTCTCCTAATAATTGTGATTTATGCTTTAGCCTTTTGGAAAAAGTGGTTTCCTTCTAATCAGCTATTTTTAGGGTAACCTTTATATTGGTTTTGTTTTTGTTGTTTAATCAGCCAGAATTAGATTCTGTTGTTTACACTTAAGACTGACACACTCATCTGACGGATGTTATGCCGCTATGGAATCTCGTGCTGTGATCAAGAAGTGTTATGTTATGGCACTTTTCTTATCTTCCTAGTCAGTAATCTTATGAAACACGAGGTTAAATTTAGTTTGTCGCATGAGAACTCCACTCTCTTCTAAGTGCTTATCAACTCTCTGTTTAATAAATCAATTCATCTATGATTTTTCTACGGATTATAATAACAACAAAATCCATTTTAGTATCTTTAATATATCACTGACCCATTCTGAAAATTATGAAAACATTTAGCCACTCCCAGCCTTCTGTTGGTAATAATTGAAATAACAGTGGTGACATTTTATGTATGAGATTTTGACATTCTGATGCCAAAAACCAGTTGTTGATACTAAAAATTTACTTTTTTTCTGATTGTTTTAGGGAAGAAAACAATGAACAGTTGTGCAATTAGTATATCTGACAATAGTCTTGCCTTATCAACATTTTCTCTGAGAATGACTCGTTATCTCTTTTATTCACTGTCCACACAATTTTCATTCCCACCCTTATAACACTGGTCTTGTTTATCCCCATCTCCCTTCCCTTCCTGTATTGCCAATCCTACATGTAAACGAAAGGCCTGGATAAGGTCCAGTCTTCAACACAGTTCTTATCACCTACATTAATAATTGATTTCCCTGATTTCTAGTAATCCTAATTCATATCATACTACCTTGCACTTGACTTCAAACTGGGGAATACAGTACTGTTGTTATATCAAATGCCTCACACTCTAATTACAGTGCAAGCACCTTTGAAAAGAAGAAACTATTGCCTGGTTTCCTTGTATTACTTCTGCACCCATTTCTCAATGGGAACTAGAAATTCCCTAATCATCCATATTAGCCGTCTATTTCTTTAGGCTGCTTGGTTAGGACTTTTTCCTGAAGAAGCTACAAACTTATCCTAGTCATATAAATTCAGTGTCTGAAACCTGACTTGTGTCAATACATTTTTGACTATAGTAGTTCTAGAAACCATTTCTTCTTCTTCTTCTTCTTCTTCTTCTTCTTCTTCTTCTTCTTCTTCTTCTTTTATGACCTAGGGCTGCTTATATTTTTGATACATCGTGAGAGAAATTTTTTTGGTTTGTTTTTAGATGTTGTAATGAAGACGTTTCAGATTGTCTGCCAAGCTAACAGTGGGGGTCCTGGCACTGTGGGCGATTGCTGCGAGTGACTTCATTTTCGCAGACATAGTTATGTGCAATCGGTTTAGACACCTGGATTGAGAGAAATTTTGAATTGGGAACTCAGACTTACTAGTCAATTTTGGCTCTTTTCTGAAGTGAAACTTCCAAACTGCAAAGCAGTTGGGCAAACATGTTTTCCATATAAAAGAAGAGCAGAGAAAGACTTCACAGAGAGTGGAATTTAAGATACTCAGAATGATTCAGATTTGAAAGACACTGTGGTCCTCAAGAGTGAGGAAGGAGGGAGAGGAGGAGGGGGACAAAATGAATGAGAATAACCTGAGGGATTACAGAGGAACTGCCTTAATTCTGCATGCCTTTGTAGTCCTCTCCCCTGAAGGCCAGCATCTCTACCTTTCCCTGAGGTTCAGGAGCTACAGCTTTAGTTTATCCTACCTTTCCTATTTGTTGTAAAGTTAACCTGAATATGTTCCTGTTACTTAAAGACCAAAGAAACTTAGCCCAGACACACAGCCATGGATATGAAATGGGAAAAAAAATTCAAAGTTAAAGGGAGATAATTTAATAGAGTTACACTGATATTAACAGGGTCATAACTTGTTTGATTTGGAAAATTTTCAGTCTGAATCATAAAGCAAGGGACTATAGAACTTCTCCTCTTCACCAGGTGGTAGCGGAACACGGAAGTGACCGCCCACAGACATACAGTTAGAAGAGACACGTTTAGGGTTCATAGTGGTGCACAAGGACACTGTTCTTAAATTTAAAAGGCAGTTAACATTCTGCAAAGTGAAAAGAAAACAAGGGACTTTGTTATATTTAATTGGAGTTAAAACAGCATTTAGAATGTAAATTCTGAGCAACCCGGAGTCTAGAAATTATTTTCAGTTGTATATAGAATAGATATAATATAGTGCACTGATATAATTCACTCCCTGCCATTCCAAGAGAGAACCCACTGGCTCTAGAAAAATCCAAGACATTGAGCTAATCAAAGAGATAATCCAGATTGAACCAATAGGGAACATTTCTTTAGCCTCATTAAGAATTTTGCTTATTTTTTAGTGAGAGATAATTACAAGTCACTTCCAATATTACACTGCACAGAATTAGTAGTATTTCATAATTTGAGTTGTTAACTACATGGTTGATACTCTATAGCAAGAAGATAGTCTTTCTTATCTATCTTGTGGTTTTTAGATATGAGGTTTTTCTTTTTTGTTGTTGTTTTTTGGTTTTTTTCAAATGCATCCAAGAAAAATGAGAGTTGTCTAGGTGAATTCAACACATACTTTCCCTTTAGACTGTTGATCCTAGGAAGGTAGATATAGCAATAAGTACTTTTACGGAGTAGTCTTCATTAGACATTATTCCTATTGATTGCCTTATACTACATACGTAAACCTTTCCTGCCTTCACTTTCAAGAAACCAAGGGCAGAACTAAAGTCACAAGGTTCCAGCTAACGTTTTGACAGCCCTAGAGAAAAATTTTTCCATAGGCCTGATTCATTATTTCTTAATCAGGAAAATACTAAAAACTAGGATACAAAGCAATAATACACTTGCAAATGGTGAAACACTTTTGAGTATTAAAATATAGTTACCTGTGATTTTGCTGTCCCATAATCTGAAGGCAACAATTGCTTCTCATTAGTTGGCATCACTGTTACAATGCTTGAGGCTATTCACAGCCCTATGGCGTTGTTCAGTCTGTCTGCACGCAGGGCTATCATTGCAGTTCACAACTGATGGCAGGAATTAGGCTATTTTTCCATTTTTTACACCCATCCAGTCCATCCAAATTGATTAGAGACTCTATCTCTGATGCTAAAAGATTTTTTTTTAACTTTCTGCAGACTTCATTACACTTAATAGTGCCCCAAATCATCAATCTTTTTTAGATGGTCAGGGAAGGCAGGAACAAGTAAAGAGTAAGACCTTTATTCCACCCCACTTCTTTTGGATAAACAAAATTGTTGTACCTGCATATGAGATAGATAGATGATGGAATGGTATTTCAGGAATAGATAGAGGTGGGAGAATTGCTAATTGTGAGAAGATTAAATGAGAAGAACGGGATGTGGAAACCATTAGTGGAGACCAGGCCAGTAAGGTGCCAAAGGGAGAGGGAAGAATGCCTTTGGGTTATTTCTCATTTTAAAAGAACAGGGAAGGATTCTTAGCCTTAAGCTAGGTATTAGAAACCTAATTAGCACTAAATCAATGTTTGATGAATAAATGAACAAATGAGAAATGTAAAAAGATGAATGCATGAATGTGCTTTTTTGGCACGTTCAGCTAAAAGAAGTATCTAAGCATTGAATTTCACCCTTGTTGAATGACAAACGTTTGCATGGAAACTGAACACAGTAGTAACAATTAAACTTAGAACAATACTTTTAGCTATTAATTTATCTTTTATAACTTTTATTTGGTAATTCATCTCTTTGTTTGCTTATCTGCAATTTTTCAAGGCAATGTTTTAACATTGTGAGATCTATGTAAATGAATAAAACAGTCCTTCCCCTGGAAGAAATTTCTGTTCTAAAGAGATTATATACTTGTATACAAATGATAGAGGGCTGGAATCAAAGAAGAAGGGGTGGCTGGTCAGAATTGAGCTGAGAAATATGTAAACATTGAAATAGCTCAATTTGTACTATAAACAGACTTATTTTTTTAAGCTTTTAAATTAACCTTTAAGTTTTTCTACAAGAAAAGTAATATGCATTTATTAAGTAAATTTTTCATAAAATGGACAATGTAACAAGGGAAAAAATCACCCACACTTTGTTTACCCCATAGATATTAACACACATGTATATTGACTTCCAGAATATACACAACTAGCAGGATTACCACAGCAATATCTAAAACAGCAAAACACTATAAATAATAAATATCTAATAAATAATAATAATAACAAATATCTAAAATACCCAAAACATTTAGTAATGTTTACTAAAGAATTAGTAAAACAGAAACAACCATAAAAAAGATATCTTATAAGCATATTTAATGCAATAGAGAAATCCAGACAATAAATGGATATTATACTTCTGGTTTCATACACTTGTATTTCTATTTATATATTATCTATGTATCTATCATGTATCTATCTGCCTATATATTTACCTATCAGTGGAGAGTCAACACAACACAAAAAATAACTTACTAGAAGTAAAAGAACATGCTTCTAAACCATCATTTCAAAGAATGAATAAAAAGGGAAGATATCACTGTTGAGATGTGAATTAGTGGTCTGGGAAATCAAGTAGAAGCCTACCTCAAAACACAGAGCAAAAATATAAAGAGATGAAAATCATGAAGTAGAAGAAAAGAGGCAAAGAAAACAGATACAAAAGACATAAGATATGAATAATAGAGGTTTCCAAAGAGAAAAAGAAACAGATGGAAGAGAGACAGTAATTCAACAAATAAAGAAGGAAATTTCCCTGGTGTGAAGAAATACTTGAGTCTGCAAATTAGAGTAGTTCACTGATGTCCAGACAGGATTGGTGGAACGCAGACCTAATATATCCTGGAAAAATTCCTGAACTCTAAGGTTAAAAAAAAAAAATCTTATAGTCTGCCACAGTGAAGACTGAAGTTATAGGCAAAGGAACATAATTTTTCTTCAGTGACCTGAGATATTACCAGATAATATAGATTCTTGAGACAAATGGGCTTCAACCCAAGAATCTTCTACTCCGCTGGGAGAACTTTCACATGGCTGTGAAATGTTGGAGAATATATAAGCCTTCCTAACATGGATTATCCTCATATTTAGTATTCAAGCAAAACTCTTAGTAAACATTAAATGAACCAGATCAGTGATCTCAATGGGAGGAAGAGAAGAAAATAATGAAGCGGTGAGTGGTGGCCAAAGACCCAACTAAAAATATATGATCAGTCCAAGTTATGGTTTCTTAAAGTAGAAGAAACAAACTTTTTTAAGAAACCGAAAGTACTAAACAATCACAGCAAACTCTGCTGAGCAAGGATGCAGTAGAGAAATAAAGTACTTGCCAGAGTGTAATCTCTTAGTGGGGGTGTAAGGAAGTAAAAGTATTTTTAAAGTCTTATTCTCTTTGTGGTAGGGAAAGAGTGTAAGAAAGAGAACTAGTGTGAATAAATACTTGCTTGTTTTTATACAGTGATTGAGGATACGTGTTTGGTCAGGAGTGTTAGTAGAAAGAAATGCAATCACCCATGGAAAGCAGTCAAGCCAAGCATGTTTCATTGTTGCAGCAAGTGTGAATAGGCAACATCTGTATTGAATGGAGGGTCCTACGTGGCCTCCTGCATTATCTGCATTTCTATTTTTCAAAGGGAGGAGAAAATAAAATCTGAACTCTGATTCAACCTCACTGAGAGAAATCTTGTGCAGTTATTTTTGTTTCCGTCCTAAGAAACAATATTTGTTAAGACATTTCTTAGAGTTTTCTGTTCCTTACTTCTCTTAAAAATCTCACTAAAAATATATTTTTTTACCACCCCATATATACTATCTAAATAAAAGACAGAAAATTTAATAACAAAGCATCTAACTTTCCTTTCAGAAATGAAGTCCTAAGCAAGGACCTCACTCTTCATAAAGAAAAGGATCACTAAAGACCTTTCTCAAGTAGAA
Organism: Ursus americanus; assembly: GCF_024610735.1. Classification (NCBI taxonomy): domain Eukaryota; kingdom Metazoa; phylum Chordata; class Mammalia; order Carnivora; family Ursidae; genus Ursus; species Ursus americanus. The sequence continues at coordinate 24,530,537 of NC_142127.1, read as the reverse complement.
AAGAAAGAATGCTCATGCCTCAACGTTTTCACAATAAGACAATGAAAATTAAAAAAAAAAAAATTTCTAAAAAGGAACTTGAACCTAATCTGTTTAATGGAAGTATAAATGTTTGTATAGATTTAATTTAATTAAATAATTGATTCAACAGTTTCATTGAAAGCCGGTTATATACATCTCATTGTGGTTATTACAGGAGAAACAGACGAAGGACATAATCCTGCCCCTTCAGGAATTCACAGACAGGCTGACAGTCACACACATATATACACACACACACACACCCCATAATCCTATAAAATAGGTGCCAGAAACGGCAGTGGCTAGGGGCAAGCTCTTTTATAAGTAGGTTAGGAAAGTCGGAGGAGAAGTATGAAGAGGACTAGTCCATGGAGTCTACAATGGAAGAGCATCTGTGAAACCACGCAAGTATGAAGTAGGTTGAGGGACTGGCTGTTATTGTGTATGGTGGCCATACAGAGTGCAACAGAGAAGCTTAGATGAGATGTCATAAGGGAGGTATGGACGGAGCTCCAGGCTGCGTATAGATGGAGCTGAGGGTTTGCACTTCACTCCTGTAGGCAAAAGAGAGCCATTGATAAAGAACAATTAAGACCCTCCCTATTTAGACCTCTGATTCAGTCCCAGATTCCAAATTGATGAGCTACTGTGGTGTTTTCAGGTCTGAGCCTTAAAGTAACTCTTTTTGACAAAACTTTTTAGTAGTAATGGTTTTAACCAATATAAAGTAATGAATTAAACTAAGTTAAAAATCTGAATCGTGTAGTTTGATATTGTTCTAATAAAAAGTTTTCCAAAAACATAATACACTTTCTAGTAGTGGTGCACTCTTAATTTGCATGAGCCTTTCTCATTTCTGAGAAAAATGTCAAGAGGAAGGGAAACATATGATATAGTTTATTTCATCAGTCTAGAGCCAAGGTATTTACACATCTTAATATCACTAAAATCAGGATGCCCTATAATCAATGTCAATTTATAACTTTAATGCCAGGTTTTATTTCTTTTTTTAGCAAGATATAAAATAATGCATTATCTCTAATTTAATGGGGTTGCTATTTCCAGTGAGCAACCTTGATGTATTTAGCCTCCACGGTCATGAGCAAAAATTTTGCTCAAGTATAATCTCTGAGGTTTGGCTGGAGAGAGTAGAGTCCACTGTTAATACCTCTGCAAGTCTGACTTCTTACATTTTTGCAAACAGAATAATTGTATATTCTTCAAATGTGCTAGCTAAAACTTTAGAAAGACTTTTACTTTTAAAATATTTGATAATTTAACAGAAAACATAAAATTGAATCAAAACATTTAATTCTTAAAATCGATCATGGGAAAAGACTACATGAGGGAAAAATATATAAGCAAATATGATATTTTTAACCTAATTTTTAATCCAGAAATTTTGAGTTTAATCTGGTAAATTCTAATATTAATATATGACAAATTCAAAATGTTTAAAGCACTATTACCTGCTGGGTACAAGAAATATAACAAATAATTGCAAACTTGCAAGTTATTAATATCCTTTAGTTGCAAATTTCACTGCATATTCATACCTCATGAATTGATAATGATTCATCAGCTTGCAAATGTCTCACTTTTTGTGTAGAGAGTATTTGTCAAAGGGGTTGGGAAATAAGAAGCAATATGATAAAACTAGTTTAAATATTTCAGTAGAATTAAAATAAGCCCAAAGTTAACATTTAAATTTTTATGCATGAGAATCATTGTTGTTTGAGGATTTTTACAACTTTTCTCTTCTGTTGAAAACACATATTGGCTGACATATCAAGATATATATTTTATAAAATATTTGATTATTCTGTTTGATGTCCTGAAAGCTTTAAAGTTTGCCTTTTTTCTTTAACTTACATCTCTTTTAAAGAAAATAACTGTGATCTTCCTATCTCTGTAGGGAAATTGTCAATGAAGTGCAAATCTGAACTTTTGAAAATGCTTCTCACCCTAGAAGAATTATCACAAGTGACTCCCTCCAGGGAGTTCATGAAAGGTGACAAAAACCACTGAAGGGATTATAGATTAGTGAAATATTATTCGCTATCTGTACATGTGCTCAACATTAAACCATTCTATGCTAAGACTATCACTGTTGTTTCATTTCATAATAAATCAACAATGAGGCAATGACTCTCTTCAAAGAAGCAGCCTATGGCCCTTAGAATTTTGGGCCTAGAAGAGTCCTTCATCGTAAGACTCCCCTCCTACTCACGTACATTGAAGGAGGATGCTTTTGAACTGGTTTAAGAAGAACTGCAGCATATTGCACTACTGGATATTTACCCCAAAGATACAGACGTAGTGAAGAAAAGGGCCATATGCACCCCAATGTTCATAGCAGTATCGTTCACAATAGCGAACTTGTGGAAGGAGCCAAGATGCCCTTCAACAGATGACTGGATTGAGAAGATGTGGTCCATATATACAATGGAATATTACTCAGCCATCAGAAAGAACGATTACCCAACATTTGCAGCAACATGGACGGGACTGGAGGAGATTATGCCAAGTGAGATAAGTCAAGCAGAGAAAAACAATTATCATATGGTTTCACTCATTTACGGAACATAAGAAATAGCAGGAAGATCAGTAGGAGAAGGAAGGGAAGAATGAAGGGGGGGTAAACAGAAGGGAGAATGAACCATGAGAGATTATGGACTCTGGGAAACAAACTGAGGGCTTCAGAGGGGAAGGGGGTGGAGGATTGCGATAGGCCAGTGATGGGTATTAAGGAGGGCATATATTGCATGGTGCACTGGGTGTTGTACGCAAACAATGAATCATGGAACACTACATCAAAAACTAAGGATGTAATGTATGGTGACTAACATAACATAATAAAAATTATTATTAAAAAAAAGAAGAAATGCAGCATAATTAGTGTATACCATAGAGTCAGGCATATTAATAGGTTGCTCAATAATTACTGGTAGGATCAGCTAATTTATTAACTCACTTCTGTTTGAGATATCTCTAGCTTATTTTACCTTAACATAATCATCACACAAAAAAAGAGCCATGTTTCTTAATGATTATTTTCACTACAAATTTTTTAAGGCAAACATAATATAATCAACCACAATATCATATCAATTTTCTATTTTAATTTTTGTGTTATATGACCACTCTTTATAACTTTTCTGGATTTTGCAATTCATGCTGTAATGGAAGTAATATTATTTTGAAGGGGGGTATTTTTTTAAAGATACGAAGGAGAGGGTGCATAAGACAGAAACACTGTTCTTTTCCTATCCAATATCCACTCCCTCCATTTCTTTTTTCATATTGGAATATTTGTTTTAGCTTTATAGTACCTGGCTGTAATAATTACGTAATTCAGGTATTTATCTGATGAATATGCATTTTAGGTTAGGGATTGTGATTGGACTACATCCATAATTTTCAAACTTTAACATGCATTGTATTCACCTGGGGGACTTGCTAAGACACAAATTGCTGGGCCCCACCCTCAGGTTTTTCTTTATTTTTTCTTTAAAGATTTTATTTATTTATTTATTTATTTGACAGAGAGAGACAGCCAGCCAGAGAGGGAACACAACCAGGGGGAGTGGGAGAGGAAGAAGCAGGCTTCTAGCGGAGGAGCCTGATGCGGGGCTCAATCCCAGGACCCCAGGATCATGCCTTAGGCTGAAGGCAGATGCTTAAGGACTGAGCCACCCAGGCACCCCAAGGTTTTTCTAATTCAGTTGGTCTGAGATGGGATTTGAGAACTTCCATTTTTAACTAGTTCCCAAATGATGCTGATGTTGCTGGTTCAGGGAATACAATTTAAGAACCATTATCTAAGCTAGTAATAAGTACTTCCTAGTGCCATACACATAGATAGTAAACACCTGAATATTCATACATACTGGTTGATGACGATTGTTCATTCTAAATAGTAATATTCTCTTCTGATAAGTGATTATGTTACACTTGTCTTTGGATATTTAAATATCACTCCGAATAATTCATTTTGTTTTTCCTTTTTTGGCTTAGAAAGGTGTATGTGATCCTGAGATTCTAGCCAAAAGTAATAAGAGCTCTACCGGAAACTTCTGAAAATATTTTTCTTGTTTTGGGGAAAAAAAAATGCATGCAAAGAAAGAGACTTTTTGGGATGTGGATATTGTCTTCTATCTGCATGTGACACCTGAAAATATGGTAGTTCTCTTTGGATAAAAAAGAGAGTAAGTTTTAGAGGATAAGCCAATCATTGCATAAGGCTGAGCAGAGACATGGAAGGAACCTGGGACCTTGATGATATTACTGAGAGGTCCATTTTGGGGGACCATGCAATCTTCATATTTTTTGTTATATGAGATTGCATGTGTTAGTTTTTAAGCTGCTTTTCATAGTTTTCTTTTCCTTGCAGCCAAAGCATCCTGCTACAGTGGATAATCTATATGGCATAGGAAGTTAAAAAGTACTGCATCTTTTAATTGGAAGGCAAGATGTGACAGAAGAAAACAGGAAGGTAATAATTAATTAAAAAGTCTTTAATTTAAAATAATTATACGTGTTTAATAGGAAAAAATTCCATTTAATCATTGTAATGTTATGTGATTTATTTTAATTTCTTTAGATTTAAAAAAATTAAGGAAGTCTAACAAATGTTACCATTGTCTTTTTGACAGAAACCAGGTAGAGTTTGTAAAATAGCAGTTATTACTGAAATCAGGGATTTTTATTTGTCAAAAAACATTCTTTACCACTGATTACTTTGAAGTAAGATGAATTTAGGAAAATAAATATTTCCTTTTGAACAAAGTATTGACTTTTCATAATTTGAATAAAAATTCAGTTATATCTATTGCAACTTTTTTATATTGCTCTCAGACTATCTTCTATTAGAAACCAAATTCTCTCCTTTTTCCCTGTTACCATTCATGTACGGTTTTGATATTTCTGGGCAGGAGACATTAGGTTTTGCACTGATTACTGTCTAGTGATCTTGAGAAAATTAAAGAATAGATGTAGCACTGAGCTGGAAACAATGAGATTTTTTTTGAATCCTGGGAATATTTGGGGTCCTTTCAGCAGCAACAACATAGGCTATCTTTAAAAGCTCTGGATATGGTTTCTTTAGCACTTTCAAAATTTGAACTAATCCAATGCAAGTTCACACTCTTTAACTGTTAGAGTATTAACAGTATTAACTCTTGTAATTGGATACATAAATGCACAGTACAGGCTCCCATCACACATTTTAGAAACGAAAGTAGCTTTTCAGTTGCTAAAGTCTTGTCTGAGGCAAAAATACTCAGTACCCAGAACTCAGTACTTCCTGTAAACCAGACAATTGATGCTCGTCCTGCTAAAAACACAGGAGAACCTCAGCAGTATCTGTGGAAAGAGGCAAACTCTTCAAGGCACAGCCTCATTGGTCAGCCTGTCACAGTTGTCCATAGACAGTGAATGGTGAACTAAAGCTCAGTGGGGAAGAAATAGCTCATCAGACTATGACACAACATTTACCTTATGTAAGCTTTCCTTGGGGGAAAGCTTCTCTTTGTATATTGTACCTGCTCTGTGAGTGTAGCTGCTGGGGCATTTCGGACTTTCTGCAAAACTGAGATGGTTGTAATTTGGCAACCACAGTTAGCAGGACTTACTTCTTCATATTTAGCGTATTCAGAATCTCTTACAGTTCATTTTCCTATTGGTTCTGTGTATCTGGGACCCAGGGCTGTGCTCAGACACTTGTCTCCTCACCGAGGTCTTGCTTTTCTTTTTCTGTTTTGTAACATTGACCCCCATGCATTTTTTTTCATACATAATAATAACTAAAATAATTCCCCCCTTTCCTTATCACATCTTCACCAGCAGTGGACTCAGACACATCTTTAATATTCCTTACCTCACCTCAGGCTTGTCCTATAACATTATAACCTTTCTTTTAAGAAAAAAAATAATAACCTTCTCTTTCTGATATTTCTATCATTCCCACATTGCTTCTGTTCTGAGAGTTGTACTGAAATATATTTTTAAAACCAATCCAGTTGTCATTTACATTCCAGCAAATTTGTTTGATAGAGACTGAACTTTTCAAACACAGGCTTATATAATTGCTTTATTTATCTTTAAGGGTGCAATAATTCCATTAAGCTATTTCCTTCCTCCATCAAAGAAAACTGAGTATTTTCAGAGAATTCCCAGTATTTTTGAGAATATTCGGTATTCTTTGTCTTCCCTGTATTTTTATTCTCAGTACTCCAAGTATTTTAAAGTCAATGGTCTTTAAAATGGGATGTGTGAACCCCTGGAGCTACACAGAAATCTTCCCAGGGGCATCGTTGCTGCCTTCTCAACTTTCATGGATTCTTTTCCCCAGTGAGTTCATAGTAGTCCTCTCACTTCACAAAAGGGAGAGGATTTCTCATCCTGAATTTGCAGTTATGCTGTGTTCTGGAAGCAAAAATCAGAGATCCTAACCATGAGACAATTAAAACAATATTTTTTGGAGAAAACCTTTAATGACCAAAGTTCTGTAAATCCATATTAGTGTTTTAAGAATTCAGTACCTTTTACATAATGTATTACTTAGAAATGCAGAGGTATTAGATATTAGAAATGGGGAGATTGTTGAGATATTCTAAATTGGATATTTTACATCGTATGAATGGTAAAATTGATGGCAGTTTTCATTTAGGGGTTTCATGAAGTCCATGATCCAAATATATCTTACTCTTGCCAAAATCTGGTAAGATCAAAGCAAAGACAACATTGGTTTAAACAATTATGAATGTAAAGTGATTTTTATTGTCTTTAATCATAAAAATTATTTTCAGTTATTTTAGTGTTTGGTCAGAGAGCTGGCTATTTGCCAGAAACTGCTAACAGAAGAAACAGTACAGCTTATGATATTATTTTAAATAAAATCAGAACATTTTTCAAGGACCATCAAATATTCCAAGTTATGTTTGAGAAAACTCACAGACAGACATTTTGTATGATTCCACCAGATTCAGTGACTGTGTTATAAACAGATACTTTATTTTGTCAAATCATATCATGATATGCTCATTCTATTTACAATCATATTATCATTTTATTTTATCATATAAAATGCTTAACAAAACTAAGAGCACATGTTAGTCTTAAACTGCGTACATCTTTTTAAAATATAGCATAGTTCTGTCTTTTTTCATTAAATACATACAAAGGGTTTGGTTGTGATGTCTTAATGGGATTATTTCTGTGTTGATTCTTATTTTTTTTAACATGGTTCTTATTTGTTGCTTATAAAGGTTGAACCCCACCAGTCAACACAGCTATGCACTGGGTTTTTAAATTATAGGAAACAGAATGTTGGATTATTTATGTTTTTTAACTTATTATGACAAAGTCTAAATTAATTATTTTAGACACTGTTTATTTTAATCGTTTTTTTAAATCTTGATTTAGCTAAGTTTAGCAATGTATGTCACGAATTGGATTCCATAATTTGTATATCATTTTTTAAGCTTCCCTAAGTCATATTACCACGTTTGCTTATATTAGAAAATAATATCAGATTCTTTTTATAATTAAAATTAATTCTGGTTGGCTGGTTAGCTTGATAATGATAATGGTTAATTTTGATAATTAGGGTAGGTGGGGCTCATGTTCAATAAATGAGATGACCCAAGTCTGTGGCATTAGTATTTTGATAAAAATATACTTTGAGAAACAATAAAACTATTTATTTTGTATATTTTTTGGCAAAATGTGTTGAAATGATATTTAGACAGTTTGACAACTTTGAAATGTAATCGATTGACAAGGTTCTCAAAGCAAAAGAGAAAGAAAAAAACAAAGAAGAAAAAATAAATGAATAGAATCAACTAAACAGGATAATTATTATTTGATAAATTTATTTTAATGCCTCATTGGTATATTTTCCGGTGATTTAGGATATATCTTTCAAGACAGTTTACTTAGCCATTTTTGGAAGTGATGGCACTTCTGATTCTCTTGTTTCAGTAAAATTAAAGGTGAAAGTAATTAATTTGTCAGATGATATATCATTAATAATGATAAACATAGATGACTATGCGAATTTTGACATGCATCTCAGATGACCATTCAGTGTTACCACTAAACAAAAACAAAAACAAAAAACTGGTGCAAAACCAAACAATACTCCTTTTCTTCCTTTGCATTTGTTAATATAACCAATTTTTTTCAGTGTGTACATTAATAATAAACTATAGCAATGAAACTTACGCTAAATCCTTAAATCCTCCTTTATTCCTGACACAAATGAGTCATCTGTGTATACAAGAACTATTTAAAATAACAAATTACAATTATCCTAACAAAAGATATATCTAAAATTACAAGTTACAATTATCCTAATAAAAGATTTAATACTTTTTAACAAGGCTTAAAGAGTAAATGCCAAATTTTATAATATATTTCCATTAATTTGATCAATTGAAATGAAGAATAATTATAAGAATAATTTAATTAAAAATTTTAAACTTAGGGCCTATGGCAAATAGAAATTTTTCAATTAAAAAAATTTAATTATATGTATGTTTTTGTTGTTGCTGGGAATGCAGTGGATAACCTACAAGAGTCTTTCAGGCACGAAAATATGTTACACTGAAAAAAATTATATGGCAGAAATTGAATGGGAATACAAGTTCAAAGAAAAAAGAAATGGTATAAAATTTTTCATTATTAAAATCGAGCTTATTTATTTTATTTTTTTTTTAAAGATGACAGGTATTAAGTCACTACAGTACCATAGCACTTAGATTCCCATTGGTTCTATTTAAACAAGGTTATTTTATTTTAAAGTGTCAATGCCTACAATATAACTGAAACTATGGTCTTTACAATTATTTTAACCAATAAACAGATTTTAAGATCAATCTAAAATTTTTTTTGATGGTACATAATTCTCAAAATTCTTTTGGACATACCAGGGCAAAAAGAAAAAAAAAAAAAAAACGAAGACTGCTGCTTTATGTAACAATATCCCTGTTTCTTTTCATCTGTTCACTAGTAAATTCTTTCTGTGATTTCTGGATGAAGCCATAAACTGAGTCCCTGAAATCTAAAGTTATTGCCAACATTTATGTACTTTGTAAATATGGAACCAACTTGCAATCACATATAGAGCATGACTCCTAAACCTGTGGATGAGATACATAATTCTAAGAGGTTAGTTTCTCCACAGTTCTTTTTACTGATCCTGATAGCAGCTCTAAACATTAAATGAACAGAATTTGGACAGCTGATATAGTGCTGATTAACTAAGCCTGGCATGGAGTAGCATATTACTCTGTAATTTAGCTACTTTGGCAAGTTAAGGTCCAGGTCTGTAGGTCTGACCGAGAAGTATAATAAAAGTAGCTGAAAATTATTCCATTCAGTAATGCCTAAAAGGCTTTTATATAAGAGCTTTTATCTGAGACTTTAAGATTCCATTCTGTGTAACTTAATTTTGGCCTCAGTGGTGTCTCTTTTGGTATGTTTAAGAATCAAGTGAAGACCAGTTGAAGACATCCATCTCTTCTCCCTTTATTAGGATATAGCCTTACTAAGGCCAGTTTCTATTTATTAACAAATGGCCCTGAGTCTATGATGATAGTCACTCACCAGTAGACAAAATGTCCATAAACCAGTGATTCACTGAGAGAATCCCATGTCAGTACTAATTCAGTACTAACTCAGGTGAAAACCTAAAGCAAGCCACATGACTTCTCCATAAACTGATGTCCACTTGTTATTGTGGTTACCAAGAGCCAATCTTTTTCTATCTCTCAAGGTCCTAGACAAAGACCAAGTTGCTTTGGTTTTAGAACACTAATAAATACACTTTTTTTCTTTTCTGAATTTAAGTGACAATTTATAGGAGGTAAATAGAATTCAGAATGTCAGCTGCAATATTAATAAAGCTGAGTAAAGAGCAGGCCTTTATATCTGCAGTGAGAAGACCTTGCTAACACCATGCATCTCTCTGTAGTCTAAATACTAGAAGAGCCCACTCATAGCACTAGACAAGAATTGTCTCGTATGTGAGATGGAGAAAAGAGAGAATGAGTCTTCAGTATTTTCATATTTTTAATACATTAATTCCGTCAGTGAGAAGCATAGAGATCCTCATGCCATTGGCAATCAGATTCTTACTTCTTTCCTGGGTACTGTAAATATTAGGGAGAGAAGAGGTGTACTACTCTAGCAGAAATCCCTCCACATGAAATTATTAGCCTAAACACCATATATACAGAGAATACATTTCAGCTACTGTGATGGTTAATTTTATATGCCACCCTGGCTAGGCCAATTTTGGGTCAAACATCAGCCTGCAAGTGACTGTAAAAGTATTTTTTTAGATGCAATTAATATTTAAGTTGGTCAAGTTTCAATAAGGCATATCACCCTCCATAATGTAGGTAAGCCTCATCCAATCAGTTGAAGGTCTTGAGAGAAAAGACCGAAGTCCCCTGAGGAAGAGAAATTCTGCTTCCGGATTGACTGCCTTTGGACTAGAGATGCAATATCAGCTATGCCCTGCGTCACCAGTCGGCAGCTTGCTTTACAGATTTTGGACTTACCAACCTGTACAATCACGTAAGCCAATTCCTTATGTATATACATATACATGTACACACATATACACATATCTAAGTATATTTACATACAGTCATATCTTGGAGATATTATAGGTCCAGTTCCAGATCACCACAATAAAACAAATACTGCAACACACTGAACACTTTTATGTTATGTTAAACCTCATGAACCAGGCTCTACTAGCTTCAAGCTTTTCTTCTGCAGCTTCTTCACCTCTCTCAGCCTTCACAGAATTGAAGAGTCTTGCTCTGGATTAGGCTTTGGCTTAAGGTAATGTGGTGGTTGGTTTGATTTTCCAACTAGACCACTAAAACTTTCTTCATACCAGCAATAAGACTGTTTCACTTTTTCATCATTCACATGTTCACTGGAGTTGTACTTTTTTATTTATTTATTTATTTATTTATTTATTTATTTATTTATTTATTTATTTATTTTTAAAGATTTTATTTATTTATTCGACAGAGATAGAGACAGCCAGTGAGAGAGGGAACACAAGCAGGGGGAGTGGGAGAGGAAGAAGCAGGCTCCTAGTGGAGGAGCCTGATGTGGGGCTCGATCCCATAACGCCGGGATCACGCCCTGAGCCGAAGGCAGACGCTTAACCGCTGTGCCACCCAGGCGCCCCTGGAGTTGTACTTTTTTAAAAAAAGATTTTATTTTTTATGTTTAAGTAATCTCTATACCCAATATGGGGCTCAAACCTACAACCCAGAGATCAAAAGTCGCTTGTGCCACCGATTGCGCCAGCCAGGCGCCCCTGGAGTAGCACTTTTAATTTTTTCTTTATATTTGCAATTTGGCTGACTGGCACAAAAGGCCTAGCTTTCAGCCTATCTAAGCTTTCGACACGTCTTCCTCACTAAGCTTGATAATTCCCAGCTTTTGATTTAAAGTGAGAGGGGCGCCTGGGTGGCACAGCGGTTAAGTGTCTGCCTTCGGCTCAGGGCGTGATCCCGGCGTTATGGGATCGAGCCCCACATCAGGCTCCTCCGCTATGAGCCTGCTTCTTCCTCTCCCACTCCCCCTGCTTGTGTTCCCTCTCTCGCTGGCTGTCTCTATCTCTGTCGAATAGATAAATAAAATCTTTAAAAAAAAATAAAGTGAGAGATGTGCAACTCTTCCTTTCCATTGAACACTTAGAGGCCTTTGCAGGATTATTAATTGGCCTAATTTCAATATAATTGTGTCTCAGGGAATAGAGAGGCCCAAGGAGAGGGAGAGAGATGGGGGAACGGTTGGACAGTGGAACAGTCAGAACAACATGCAACATTCATGGATTAAGTTCACTCTCTCATATGGGCATGGTTCATGGCACACCCAAACAACTACTATATGCAATAGTAACATCAAAGACCAACAATCAAAGATTGTCATAACAAATGTAATACTAAAAAGTTGGAATATTGTGAGAATTACCAAATGTGAGAGACATGAAGTGAACAAATGCTATTGGAAAAATGGTGCCAGTAGACATGCTCAACATGGGGTTACCACAAACCTTCAATTTGTTAAAAATGCAATAACTGCGAAGCACAATAAAATAAGGTATGCCTGCGCATATAGAACCACACACACACACACACACACACACACACACACACGCACTTCCTACTGGTTCTGTTTCTGTGAAGAATTTTGACTGAAACACCTAGTACAACTATCTTGTGAATACGATACTGGACTGTGGAGGAATTCCTCTACCTTCTTGGAAAATAGTACTCTTTGGCCTCCAAAGTTCTGTGTCTTTCTGAGGATTGCCATAACTTCAGACGGTAGCTCCATATTGCAAAATGTCATACTAATGTCATACTAATGAACATGCATTGAAATATGTGAGGGGAAAAAAACCTCTGGGTGTTCCAAAATAACCTATTTTTTTTTCTGCTTTAATATCTATAAAGTAAAATTACTCTTATTTTGGTATTTGTTTTCCCCATTGATTATGATCTCCTTCAGGTCAGAACTTGTTCCTTCTTTATTAGACTTTATTTTTTTTTTAATTTTTTAAAATTTTTTGAGAGAGAGAGAGAGAATGGAGGGAGGGGCAGAGGGAGAAAGAGAGAGAATCTCAAGCAGGCTCCAATCTCAGTATGGAGCCTGATGCGAGGTTCAATCTCATGACCCTGAGATCGTGGCTTGAGCCAAAGAGTTGGATGCTTAACTTACTGAGCCACCCAGGCACCCCTTGTACGGGTTCCTTCTTTCTGTATCCCTGAAGTGAGGGACACTGAGGGATATAATAGGCACTGAATAGTTTATCATACAAATGAATTAAAAGGCAACTGCCTAGGATATTGAAATTAATCAAACAATGTAATTTATTTATTTTACTAGGAAATGCACAAAATTCAAAACTCTTGTCTGCTTTGTGATAGTGTATACAGCATTACTTTTGCAAATAATGATAGTTCTTCATCAGGGATAAAGTCTCTTAAAGTAAATGAAGGTTGGGACACTTATGATGAACAAGAATAGTCCCCCCAAAAGACTTCTAAAATATAGAAGCTAATTGTGATGTTTTAAAATTTTAAGTTATTCCAAAGCAAACCTACTGTAGAGGACACATTTGCTTTGATTGGCATTTTGATAAAGTATGAATTAGGCTTTCATTCCTCTCTTCCCCCCTCCCTCTCTCCCTCTCTTCCTTCCTACCTTACTTCTTTTCTTTCTTCCTTCCTTCCTTCCTTCCTTCCTTCCTTCCTTCCTTCCTTCCTTCCTTCTTTCCTGTATTCCTTTTATGTTTCTTACCAATATTTCTTTCCCTGTAATTTAAAGTTGCTTATGTCAAACCTTCTTACTTAGACAGATTTTCATTAATTGACCCAAGTGTTTAGTTCAATGAACTTATGTATATTACTAAAACATAGTCTCTAAGTTAAAATCTTAATAGGCATCATAATCATATGAATTAAAGCTAAGTATTATCTTTAAGCAGATCAGGCTATCTGAGAGTTACTATGCATACATATATGTATTTTCCAGATTTGAATGTAATGTAATAGTGCATTATTGAGTTGAAAACAGTTTTTCTACCACTTTGAAACATTTCTTGGGTTTCTGTCATCACCATTAGGTTGTTGTGGTTGACCATACAATGACCTTTTAGACATCATTGTTTTGGGAACATGCAGTTTCACCGGAACAGCATCTTTGAATATTAGACCTTAAAAGTCAATAGTGTTCTTCTGTGACCTACTTTTAAGATAGTAATGTGACACATGGGAAACATACATTGATAAATGAGGATTTTTGTTGAACATTAGAACAAAAAGAACTAAATTGGGTCTCTAGATATTAATTAGTCTCAGAGATGCAGTCCATCTTAGGGATCTTCAAACTGAGAGACAATTTTACACTTGAAGATGATTGAGCATAGAAACATTTTAGACCTGGAGTGCAGTAAGCAATATGACAAATGGGTTGAGAAGAAGAAGGAAAAAAAAAAAACCCCACTTATGAACACGTTTATAAATTAAGTTGAGAATGATAATATTCCCTGTCCTGAGACATTGTGGCTAAGCAAAGCTATCTAATTCAAAATTTGAAAAGAAAGGATAATTTTACCCTCTTCTGCTCAGTCTAAGAATACCCTAGGGGCAACTTGCTTTGTAAAACAGTTCAAAGCACTTTTATAAACAGATGTAGCTTGATCAAAGTCAACATAAGTGATTTGGATTAATGTTCACCATAGGTAAAATAACAAGCAAATGTGTCCTTTGCCTTTTTATTTTTGCATAATGTTAGTTTATTTTAATCTTATGTGTAAAAGTACATATAATCAATTTATCTTGCCAAATGGATAATATTTATGTTGATCATTGTAGATCCAGGCTTCTTAGGAGATCAGATTAAATTATGTATATAAAAGGGGTTTGGGAAAATATAAAGCATTATACAAATGGAAGTGATTATTATGATTATAATCATTGTAAATAGCGAGAGTAACTGCTGTGAACATCTTAAAATATGCTTCCAACTAGGATAATCAGTCAGTCTGTCAGTCAATCACATTTATTTTATGACTACACACACAGAATTCTCTATTATGCCAATCGGTGAAATAGAAATGAAGGCGATTCCATGATAAGTGATTTTCGAGGACTTCACAATTTAAAGGGAGCACATGATAATCCTAAGTGAATATGTGAAAGATAACATATGCCCATTATATACCAAATGCCAAGCATATGAATTATGTCAAGATCAATACAGACTATCTACTCTTGAGTAACAGTAAGAAAAACAAATGCAACCAAATAACTGTGATAGAATGGACTAAGGGGAATAACATTAGGTTTGCACAAAGCATGTGTAACACATTTTGGACAGTGTGGCACAGTAGTGGCAATTTAGCAGACCAGAATCCCAAATCTGACTGAAAGGCGTGTTTTATTTGGCCAACACACTGCCCCATTTCCCTCCCTTCCTCTCTCCATCCCTTTCTTACTCCTTCCATATGTCTTCTCTTTCCTTCCCTTCCTCCTTCTGACAGAAGATGTGTAAGTCCTTTATACAGAAAATTATAAATTTGTGTTGAGGGTTACAAGTCTTCAATAAATCAAATATATGCTGTGAGATTTTACTTTACCCCACTTAAAATCTGTCATATTACTTTGATACTATCTCATAGATTCTGGCAGAAGGTACAGGGCTCCTGAGTTGCAGATCAAATGATTACAGCTAAGGAAGCAGCGCGAATATTGCCATATTTTCTTTGGTCCCTTTGCCCTCATCGCCCAAGACCAGACAGTGATATGACACGTGGATGCCTGCACACACAGTGGGCTGAATTATAGGAGAAGAAAACTGAGTTTAGGGATCCACTGCTTTCACTGGCAACAGCAAGCAAGACTTTTTGTTTGTTTTTGGTTTTCGGGTTGAGAGAAGTCATTATCTCTTTTCTCAAAGTTGCCAGCTACATAAATAACCCTGAGAAATGACCTGTTCCAGTCCACTGGAAAGCAGTAAGGAATACAAGAGGCCCAAGGAGGACTGTCCTCCCAACATGTATCATGTTCATAACAACAGGAACATATCCATCATATAAATATGTTAATTATCCCTAGATTAATTTATGAGTTTATTTCAAGTCCAGTCAAAATCCCAACAAGTTCATTTGAGGATATGGAAAAATATACAAGGTGGGAGGGAGTTTATATTAACATGATTATTATGGGTTTTTATTTGACATTGTCTAGCATAATTGATGATGGTCATCTCGCATAATCCAGAATTTCCGTTTGTAACGTGCCTACCTTGGTGAACCACTGTCACCTGTACATTATAAGGATGTTCGTGGTGCTCCTTATGATATTGTTTGTTTTGAAAAAAAATTGAAAAAAGTAAAAAAATGCTTATCAACATGGGAATGGAAAAATAAATTATTACATTGTTATTAAAATAAATTAGCTAGATCCAGCAGGTTAACTGGGATAATCCTAAAAATGCTAATGTGCTATAAAGTAAGTCACAAAAGGATACATGCCATTTATGCAAATTAAAAATGCAGAACAATATAATTTATTATTTATAAACATAAAATGCTAGAAAATTGAGACCAAACCTAGGGAAAAAACCTACAAATTGAGGATAGCTACTACCTTTGGATAAAGAGAGTAAAGGGGAAATAGAAGAGTGGGAAGCTCTAACTGTTTATGAAAAAATTTATTTCTTTAAAACAAAGACTTGAAGCAGCTATGACAAAATGATAGCACTTGTTAGCTCTGGATGGTGGGGACAGGGATATGTCACAATATTCTTTGTTTCTGTCTGTGTTTTTAAAACACTTCAATATGAAAACTTTTAAAAAGTACAAAAATATAAACATTTTGCCTTCCTGTTTGAATAAAAGAATGCATGCAAAAGTATTAAGAATTTTCCTCAGTAGTTATACTGACAAGATGCTAGCATGATTAGTTTTTAGCATGAGCTATATTTTTGTGTTCAAGTTTACAATTTAATCATAATCACTGTGAAAAATAGAAGAATATACAATAGTTGAAAGATAATATTTTCCTGGAAGTAAAAGAATGAGGATAAGCAAGACAAGTTCTGCTGGGAAGGTTATTTGAAATAGGGACTAAGTATGTTGATCCAAAACAATGACAGTATTAATACTGAAAGCTATGCACTGAGGAGTGAAATTTTTGCGAGTTGTTAAAACTGTAATTTTATGTTTTAACATCAGATTGTATTGAGGGTGTGTGTGTTTTTATCATTTCTGAGTCACTATACCTTATTTGATGTACATATCCATGGGTGTCTCATTTTATGAAGTTTATGATTCAAAACGTAATATATGCTTATTGTGTAATAAAATCAAATTCCAAAATAAAGAAACAACCCAACCATATTCCTAACACAAAGACACTGACTGTTACTAATATTTGACTTCTTTTAGTACTTTTATATGCATACCTTTATTTTTAACTTAATTACAATCATAACATATGTAAACCATTTTTCACAGCTTCTGAAGTTTATTTTGAGATTTATTTCCAGAAGATAGAATCTAGCAATTAAATAATAGTTTTAAAAGATTTTTTAAAAGATTTGCACCAAGGTGGCAAAAACTACAGAAAAGTTTGAATCGGAAAACTACATAATTATTTATAGACACTTAAATATTCAGAAAAAAATTCTTTTTTTTTTTTTTTGGCACTAAGGAAGTACTGGAGCTGGAGTCTTTCTCAGACTTTACGAATGGAAAGCAGGGTGGACCTAGGCAAAGCAGGTGTTTACCTCTGCCCTTTCGGTCTTCCTGGAAGAGTTGCTTGGGAATAAGAGTGGATGAAAAAAATCAGACAAATTAAATGTTAAGTCTGATCTCAGATTTGAGTTGGAGAAAACTTTTGTATCTCTGAGATACCAGAACATTTTTCCTTACCAAATACTACATAAGTTATCAAGTGATTGTACAAGCTGCCACAAAGACAATGCAATTCTGTACTCTGTGAGAGTAATTGTAGAACACTAAGGCAAGCACGTCTATATCCCAAGGATCCCTACTCTTGATTTGATCTATATTGTCTCTAAGTTTGATCTAGTTGTAGTTTTAGTGTCTGCATACATTTGTTTGTAAGAAGCCTCAAAATTTTGGGGACCAAAGTTTCATGAATCAATCAAAGCAGTAAGCTTCAATATATTGATAAAAAGAACTTAATGCTGAATTCCCAACTGTGCTAAATCTCTCTGGGACATAAGCCACTCTGATGTTGAAAGACTAGTTGTGTTGCAGGAAATTTGGAGAAAAAAGTATATTTAATTTATATGAGCTCAGATTGCATGGCAGGTAAATCAGTCCACAAACATCTGTTCTTTCTCTTCCAAAACAGAGAAACAAACAAACTGTTCATCATTTCACTTATTTGAATATTTATTTAATTACATTTAAAATATATAATTATTTTTGCTAAATAACACTTAATCAAGAAAAGGAAGAAGATTGATATAAATTAGGGAAAAACCCCGCACCCCAAACATAAGTCAATCAAAAGCATTCAATTTGAATTTTTCATTCTTCACTCATTTTGGTTAATGAAGGTTTTAGTTTAATATACCTGAGTGTGTGTGTGTGTGTGTGTGTGTCTGATGTTTTGATATAGAATTCTGTTAAGGGTCTACACTTGTGCTGTTATCAAGTGCAGTATCCTCTAGACACATATGGCTACTGCACATGTGAAATGTGGCTAGTCCAAATTGGGATAAATGTAAAATACCATAGGACTTTAGGAAAAGTAATAAGATAAAAATTATTATAATATTTTTCATCAATGTTTTATACGGGTTACATGTTAAATGATAATATTTTGGATAATATTTTGGATATATTCAGTTAAATATATTATTAAACTTAATTACATCTTTGCTTTCTACCTTTTTAAATGTGACTACTAGAAAATTTAAATTATAGGGATTTAAACTTTAAATCACATTAAAAACACATTATGGTTAGCACTATATTTCTATTGATCTGGAACACAAACAATCACAAGGGTACACATAAAGTGCTGCAGTATTTTCTCCTTTTTAAGGACATAGAACTTTAAAAATACTTACGTCTTTGTGCAAAATTAAAAGATTATTTTAATTTTGAATTAATTTTGTAACATATCTGCCAGGACATGTACAACATCTAAGTGTTATGCTTACCAGTAATCACTAAGAGATGCTTATAACAAATTTCAACAATTTGCTTTTACACATTTTGTTATTTTTATTTCAAATTACCCTCAGAATTTATGGCATATTCTATTCAATATCCATGTTGAAAGCTTCCACCTGGGACTGAAGAAGAGAATTATTTTTTACTCTATTTTTTTATTGAGATATAATTGACATTTTAAAATATAAATATGGACGCCAAATTTATATCTGATTATGCCTGATTTGTGGGAGAGAGCATAGCGTGTGTACCCAATCAGTCTTCTCAATAAATCCAAGAAATACACAGACTCTCCCAGCCAGACACAACTGTTCTGGATCCAGGCAGGACTTGCCCTGCACAGTACCCCTCCTAAACACCCCTCCTCAAAGCCCAAAGCACAGAGGAGCAGAGAGAACTCACTCTCTGCCAGCAAGAGGAGGAAAGCAGGTAGCGTGGGGACAGCCATATCTACCTAGTCTCCCTAAATTTAACTACCAGTGAAGTCACTTTACCTCTAGAGAAGAGTGGACACATAAGCACAAGGAGTTTGGGAGTTGTGCTCATTCAGCAGTCTTCGTAAGAAGAAAATTCTTGGAATGAAGAAGTGTATTCCTACTATCAACCCATAAAATGGGAAAAGGGAAATTTTCCTTAAAATTAATAACTATCATTTCTATATCTTTACAGATCTCATAACATTTCTCTTAACTGTACTATTATATAATCCTCACAACTCTTTGATTTCAGTTATTTATTTCATTTTCATCTAGAAGATAAGAAATAGAGTCTCTGAGAACCTAAACCACTTGCCCAATATGACCCAGCCAGAAAGTGGAAGTTATTTTTACCAAATTCTGCTGTTCTGTCTGTTGCATCTTCATTAAAATTAAATTAAATTTCTCAAAAATTCTACAACCAGTTGGGTCCAAACTTGTGAATGAAATGTATCAGGATGGTGATTACACTTATTGAAAACAAAATGAAGAAAAACAGATCACTTTTCTCCTTTGGTTCTGAGTTACAGTGGTGAAGAAAAGTTCCAAAACTTTTTGAACATTTGTTTTATTTTTAGAATTGGTGCAAAATTTACTGAAACAACTACTTTTAAAATAATATTAGTCATAGTGATACTAAAATATAGTAAGTTTTTCTTAAAAATTAAAATTTTAATTTTCTACAATTACAGTGAAACTTCATATTTTTATTATTTTTTATTACATTTTCTGAATATGGGACATCATCATGGCTATGATTTCATAGATGAAATCGAATACTTGCAGAGTAAAGCAAAATATTATACATTGCATTAATTTTTTGAGGATGGCAATACAGATAATTTGAAGTTAAAGAAATCTGCAGCTTCTCTCTTCATCTACTGATGTTTTGGAAGGCTGTTACAAAATAACCTTATAATCTTTGAAGTTTAATCCAAAATTTTCCATTCTGTTTTCTTCCAGAAGTTTAATTAGAGAAGATATATTTAAAATACATACATTTTTTATTGTGTTGTTTGTTAAGTTATTTTGCTTCCTCTGTTGCTGAACTACATGATTTCAACAACAGTATTATTTTAATTTATGTGTCCTTATAAGTTAAAAAAAATGCCGCATATTATTTACGCAGTCTGTTGGGACTTATGTTGTAGTTTTTACTCAAAATCCTTTATCTATTTCAATTTTTGCATGATCAAGAACTATTGAACCATTCCTATTAATATCACTGTACAATTAGGTCATAGATCAGGAGAATTTTTAGTTTTTTTACATGAGCATAAAGGCTTAAATTTCTAAAACCTTTGTTATACCAGGAAACCTATTTGGCACTTATTTCTTCTCATTTCATACCATTATTGATGTATAATTTAATGATGGAAGATTCCTAATGCATTTGTTGATAAATAGGAGACCAGCTTTTTTCTCTATAGGATTACTGTGTTTTATCTTTTCTTCATTAAATTGTCAAGGCTTCTCTCCTCAATCACAAGTACATCCTGTACAATAATGTACAACAATGATTGGTGATAGAAAAGTGCAGTGGAGAGCATTTCAATTTTTGAACTTCCTGGGTTTTGGTTTTAGTTAATTATTCTACAATTGATGTGCATGCAGGGATGTCACTGATCTCCATCTCCCAAATGCCTCATTTACTGTCTGATATTAGACAACACATTCGGGGTGGTATGTTAACTCTCTCAGGCCAAAGGAACACTATTGAGTGAATTATAATGGAGCTGTTATTATATTTGGGTTTTCTTTATTCAGGTCATTTATGGCAAGCTTCAGAGATGATGCCACGACCCTGCATTACTGGCCAATTATTCTATCAATGTACGCCCCGGCCAGACTCATGATATCACAGAGTTACAAAGCAGAAGGAGAGCTTCTACTCAAACAGCTTCATTTTAGAGAGGCATAAATTGTAGTCCAGAAAGATTAAAGATTTTGTGACATCATAAAAGTAATGACATATCTGGGGATAAAAAGAAGTGTGATCTGACCTTTAATACATTGTGTTTGGAGAATCCAAAGTTCTTGCACTTACTGGCTGTGTGATATTTGGCAAGTTATATAACCTCTTAGGTCTCAATTTCTTCATATACTCTTTATTGTAAATGACTACTTTATAGGTTTGTGTGGAAAAAATGGCAGATATACAGTAATTAACTTTCCTTCTTTTATTTTTGTTATTTCAGAGAAGCCCACCATCAGATCCTGAAAATTATTCCTTAACTATGGTCTCTTGGAAATATTACCTTTATGACTGTAGGTAAGCAGATTTTGTTAAAATTATTCTTTGTAGTCAAAGAGTTAAAATACTCTAAAACATTTCATTGTCATTGGTGGTTGAGCGGAGAGAGGAGCAGAAAGGATTTAAGGAAGTTTGCCTTTCGATCTCACTGCATTAGAAATAAACCGCAGCTAGAAATATCTCAGCTTTTGTATTTCTTTGAGTGGAGGATTTTCTGTAAAACTTTCCTTTTTTCCATTGTATTTCCATGAACAGAAATGAAAGTAAGTGCTGATTCACTTGTCCCCTATGTAGCTCCTTTTGCCTCTTTTCTATTTGACCTTGCAAGCACAGGATCCTGGAATCCTCTTATAATATTTTTTTCCCAAAGAGAAAAAACTTAGTCCTGTATATGATATTGGTGAGATAGTTCAAAAATGTGAAAATTCAATCATTGGATTGCTAGTCAAGAAATACAATGTAATTGTTGAAATCATTTATTCGAAATGGAACTTTAAATCTTATGACTATTTGAAAATTAAAATATTTTATGTATCAAATCACCTTCATTCCTGGTGTTGCCTACTTCTAGAGGAGAAATTTCAGAAGCAGTATTTATAAAATATCAGACAAAAATTATTAACTTCAGTTTAGACCTGTGGTTTGTTGAGACAAATATTTGGATTGAGGCACCAGAGCATTAGGAAGAACCTAAGATGAATGCGCCAGTAGAACTCTTCCTACTAAGAAGTAATGGAGTGATAACATGTTTTTAAAAAAAGAAGCTAAACCTTTTCAAAAATATATATAATTTTTGACATAAAAGAGGTTGTTATAATGGCTAGTATGGAATACACAGTTTTTTTAAGACAATAATTATAGATAAACTTTATTTGGAATAGAGATTCATTAATGACAGGTTTGTTTTGAAAAAAAGGGTAATAAAAACATATTAGGATAGCATTAGAAATATTAATTTATGATCCCCAATGGATTATTTACATAAGAGTAATATAATTGCCTAATGATAATTCTTATTTTTATAACTTTTATGGTTATATAGTAATTGATGGATAGCCAAATGTTATCATATCATCTTTGAAATAAGGTATTATAATTATCCTTATTTTATAGATAAGGCAATAGGTTCAGAAAGATTACATTTCCCAGGATTACCCAAGCTGGAATTTGAACCCAGCTCTTCTAGTTCCAAGTCTTTTGATTTTATATCACAGTCCAATGCAATAAATAAGAAGAATTTGATAATGTGAAGAGAGAAATGAAATGAGAATTTAAAATCTGAGTTTTGGTCCTGACTGTGTCATTAACTCAGTGCTGAATGAGCACAAGAACTTTTGGATCTGCACAGAGAAAACTGAAAAGCCTAAAGTACTGACTTTGCCCAAGACCACTGTTTGGGGTTTCATAGACTGTCCTTACCTGCTGATACAAAGAGGGAATACAAACTACGAATTAAAGAAAATAAAATGATTATTTGAAGGAAGAGTTATACAGGGAAAAATTTTAAAGTAATATATCTGGACAATAAAAAAAAGTGATACACTGGAGCTCAAAAAGAAAAAATAAAACAAAACAAAAACCACGTTCTTTTATTATATGCAGATGACCAAAGCAATTATCTTCCCAGTCTTATTTTTCCCCCATATTTTCTTCAGAAAATGGATTAATTGCCTTTTTTTTAAAACTCTTTTTTTTAAAAAAGATTTTATTTATTTATTTGACAGAGAGAGAGACAGCCAGCGAGAGAGGGAACACAAGCAGGGGGAGTGGGAGAGGAAGAAGCAGGCTCCTAGTGGAGGAGCCCGATGTGGGGCTCGATCCCACAACACCGGGATCACGCCCTGAGCCAAAGGCAGATGCTTAAAGGCTGCGCCACCCAGGCGCCCCTCCTTTTTTTTTTTTTTTTTTTGATTCACGTTTCTTAATTCTGCCTTCTTTTTCAATGTTTTCAATTCCTTATCTCTTCTTAGGACCTGGTGTCTTTCTAGATATTCAGGTAGATTTCCTAGAAAGAGGTATATGTTTTTTAGCTAACATATCAATTGCCAGGTAATTTCCAGAATCAAGGCTCAATTTGTATGGTTGGTAAATGACTTCTGGTGGCAAGTATTGCCATAACAGAGCATGGGTTTAATATTCTTTCTGATTCCAGTGAGATTCTGGGTCAAATATCTGCTTGGGCACATATATGAAAATCTTTTCCCTGTGTCCATGCCTCACTGGTTCCTCACAGGCTTTCTGAGTGTCTCTTATCATTTACTACTCAGAGTGCAATCTGTTGACCAGCAACATTGGCATTTCTTTGTCAAAGGCTTGCTGAAAATGCAGAATCTTAAGATTCTCTGTATTTAATGAATCACAGCAGTATCTCCATAGTTCCCATTCACATTAAAGTTTGAGAACCACTGTTCATTGTTGCTCATCATCTCAAAGACAAATACCCTTTCATTATCATATCTCCTTGGACCCATTTCTCTAAGTCCTCCATATCTTGTTATATGCATAGTAGTGTTGTCTGACTTACTTATTTCACTTAGCATTACATTTTCTAGATCCACTCATGTTCTTGCAAATGACAAGATTTCATTTTTAATGACTGAATAATATTCCATGGTGTGTGTGTGTGTGTGTGTGTGTGTGTGTGTACCACATCTTTATTCTTCATCTATCTATGGATAGTATTTTTGAAAATATTCATTTACTCCTCATGCATGATTGATGTTCTATGGATATTGCAGAATGTAGAATGGGTTGGAAAGAGGGTTGATTTTTTAAGCATGGGTTGTGTTGGTTATGCCTCCTTTCACTGGCTGTCACTTTACAGATTAGAAAATGAGAGTCCGAGAAATAAAATGATCTATTCACAGGCAGAGGGCCAGCTGGTTGCAAAGTTATTATCAAGTTTTCTGTTGAAAAGTTGAAGAGACTTGAGTAGATAGTAAGTGCCTTTCTGTGCTAACAATATGGTCTTGGATATTCCATGTAATCTCTGCAAAGCAGGTAGAAAAAGCAGAAAAAGATTGCTTTTTAGAGTGTGGGGCTGTATTGCCAATGCAACCTCACATTCATTTACTCCTTGCACCTCTTTGAGCATGATAGAATTTTACGCACTATATTTTTATTGGGTCATAAATGCTATCCAGCTGAAACCTATGAATTTAAAAATAATTGATTATGATGAAAACTTTGTATGGTGACAGGTGGTAACTGCCCGGATTGTGGTGAGCATTTCATAATGTATATAATTGTCTAATCACTATGTTATACACCTGAAACTAATATAATATCATATGTCAACTGTATTTCAATTAAAAATAATAAAATAAAATAATCGATTATGAATTTTACATAGGAGGAATGGGAAATTTTGAATTATATCATGAGCAATTACCAAACGCCTTGTGCTTCTGAGGCAATTTCATCAGAATTCCATAGAAGACCATTCTGAGGTTCAATACATATTAAATTCTAGAAAGTAAAACCTCTCCAATTTTTGAAGAAGAGTTTCATCAGCTTTTCCTGGCTAAATGCAAAGCATTTAATCTAGTTAGCCTATGTAAGTCTGAAAGCTGTTTGCTAAAAGACAAAAAGATTACACTGGAAAGAAAAAACAATTGACTGCATTGTGAAGCTCAACTAAAATGAAGTTGACTCCAGGTTTGCAATGTTCTCTTTAGTCAAATATAACCAAAGAAAATTCCGAACCTTAGCTAAAATAAAGTTACTTATAATCAAAGGAAACCTACGTGAATTTGCTCATTTTGATAATCAGTTTTCTGAAGGAGAGTTGTATAGATGAAGGATTCACCCAATTAGAAAGCAACACGGCAGAGATACTAGCGGTATTTCAAAGTGAGGAGTGAGTAACAGTCCTGTACTTCTGACGGGAGAACAATACACAGTAGCCACAGAAAGAGCTTCTTGCTCTAAAATATATTCAGACTCCTCCTTTCTATCCCGAAAAATAAATCCCATATTCTGTCCCCACACCTTCAAAAAGGTATGTTCTGGAGTTCTTCCCCTCCCATTCATATCTCTTGTCTGAATATTGTGTGTCATCAACGAAAAGCCTACACATTCATTAAGAGTCCTATCAAAAGCTACATATGCCATCATTGAAGCACTTTTCCCCCCAGTGGATTCAAAACAATTCCCTCTGTGGTTCCATAGCTGCTGCTGCTGCTGCTCCTTCTTCTTCTTCTTCTTCTTTTTTTAAGATTTTATTTATTTGAGAGAGAGAGCGGGAGAGTGAGAGAGAGAGCTAGTGTGAGCGGGAGGTGGGGAAGGGCAGAGGTAGAGAGAGAAGCAGGCTCCACGTTGAGTTGGGATCCTGACACGGGGCTCGATCTGAGGACCCTGAGATCACGACCTGAGCCAAAGGTAGATGTTTAACCTACTGAGACACCCAGGCACCTCATCACAGCTGCTTCTTTGTTATACAAAATTAAAACACTTTTATGGTCAACAGCAAATTTCGTTTTGTGATATGTATATATTTATATCTATATCTGTGTCTGTATCTGTATCTATCCCGTTTCAATATTCTTGAAAGCAAAGAAATGACCTGGTTAATCTTTGAGGTTCCCACATTATCCAACCTATTCTTAGCAACACTATGTTTTCAATAAATGTTTGTTCTGTTGAATTCACACTAAAATGTATATGGCTATTCATGTTTTAATATCAGGTTATTATGCTTAGAAAATAATCAATTTATAAAGAGGTAGAGTAAGATCACCTGGGAAATGATGCAGAAAAATGTACAGAAATAGATGTCATGAGGAGTGAAAATAATTTCCTAGTTGCTAATTTATAAGAGGTAGACTATTAGTGGGTCTGCTGCTAAGTCATCTCTAGTGCATGCATGTAAATATTTGATATTTTCCACTATAGAATAATTTATGATATCATTGTGTTTTCCAATTCTGGAAATGATGTAAGTAATTGAATTGTGACAACTCTGTTTTCATAATTCCTGAAACCCATTGAAGTTACATCTTCAGCTCTGGGAGATTATAAATCTTTCTTAACCAAAATTTTGAGGTGGTTTTTAACTTGTATTACACAGACATGAAATCTATTACTACATACACACACAAAGACACACACATACATTCTCAATGACTAAATAATCACAGTCTAAAATCTTTCTATTTAAATCCCTCGTATCAAGCCAGATAATTTTAAATATCATTGTTTACTTTTTATTATATGTGCTATATAAGATTTCTTCTCTGATCTTGCTATCTTTATATCTCCTCATCAGAATAACTTTAACTTTACATTTTGAAAAATTTTTAAATAGACATTCATTTTCCAATGAAGAATCCATTTTTTTAAAAAAAAATTATTTATTTATTAATGAGAAGAGAGCATAAGCAGGGGGAGAAGCAGAGAGGGAGAGAGAAAGGGAGAAACAGACTCTCTGCTGAGCAGGGAGCCCAATATGGGACTAAATCCCAGGACCCTGGGAATATGACCTTAGCTGAAGGCAGATGCTTAACCGACTGAGCCACCCAGGGGCCCAAGAATCCATTACTTTAATGTGTCTTTTTTTTTTTTTTAAAGCTGAACAGAGAGCAATTTATAACAGCCTAAAGAGAAAATTAAGGCTGAATAGAACATATATTGAGCCAAATTTAGTGATTCAACATTTTATTTATTTTTTTTTTGCATCTAAATTATTTCATCATGGATGTATTTTGACCAAACATAAATGGCTTTTTCTTCATAGATACACAGGGCTGTTCTCTTAAAATTAAAAAAAAATATATGTCACAAAATTTCTGTGGA
Source organism: Ursus americanus (assembly GCF_024610735.1). Classification (NCBI taxonomy): domain Eukaryota; kingdom Metazoa; phylum Chordata; class Mammalia; order Carnivora; family Ursidae; genus Ursus; species Ursus americanus. The sequence goes on along the minus strand of NC_142127.1, from coordinate 24,503,239 downwards.
AACAAATAGCTTTATTTATCTTCATTAGATAATTAATCTGTAAATATATTATATAATTTCATTAATAACAATGAAGACTTCTCTTTATATTTTATTTCCAAAGATGTTCTCTTACTACATATTTTCTTCTCCTTGTGGTGAAAATTATGTCTTTTAGATTTGCTTTTTAAAATTTTTTGTTAATATTTTAAATGTATTTTTTATATTTTATTCATTCTTCTTTCTTCACATATTTTGTGTTTGATTTCTCCTGTAATTGGAATTTGTCCTTAAATATTATTACTTGATGTGCATTAGAACTACAAATTTCACTTCCATTATACTGTCTTATGTTCTTACACTTAAACATGTTGTCTTACTTTTTTCTCCCTTTTTTTGTCTGACCTTGAATAACTATTTCTTCTCTATTGAATTTGTTAACTCACGATTTGCACAGTTGTAACACTTAAGAGCCTCAAAGTCAAATTGCACTCCAAACTATACATTTCTGAAAGCCTCCCGAATGTGAACATAAGTTCAAAGTTGGGAAATAAAACTAAGACTTAAAATTTTTTTACATGTAAGGAGGGCACGTATTGCATGGTGCACTGGGTGTTATACGCAACTAATGAATCATCGAACTTTACATCAAAAACCAGGGATGTACTGTATGGTGACTAACATAATATAATGAAAAAATATTATTATAAAAGAAAGATATGTGTGGGTATAAGAAATCTCGAATAAGGTATATTTTATAATATGTGTGCATGAGAAATATTTTATAATATATGGTTATAAGAAAAATTTTATATTTTTTATTATAATATTTTTTGTTGTATTATGTTAGTCACCATACAATATATAAGAAATATTTTATACACACATATATATATGAATACTTAATACATTAAAGTCTATATAAGAAATGTCAAAAAAATTTTTTTTACATGGCACTCATTTTCACAAAAAAACTTACAGCTAATTAAAGTCTCACTGCCTCATGAAATTTTCCCAAGTTACACCCTATGAATTTTTGTCCTTGATTCTTATAGGATTTCTCTCCATGTGTATTTTTTCCATATTATCTTCTAATTGTTTTACAAATATAAACGGATAAAATTGCACAATCCTTAAAGATATAGTTAAGGCTGTTTTTAGTATTTCCATCACTATCATCTTGTGATTATATATTGAGATATTTAACACATTGATGAAATAATGAGATTATTTATGTAAAATATGTCATCAATTTCATCAATTTGACCTCTCTGGACCAAGTCTGAGGCATCATAAGTGGTAGTATCAGCTATTTTGATTCAATGTATATGGTTTTTTTAAGATTTTTTTTTAAAGATTTTATTTATTTATTTGACAGAGAGAGACAGCCAGCGAGAGAGGGAACACAGGCAGGGAGAGTGGGAGGGGAAGAAGCAGGCTCCCAGCGGAGGAGCCTGATGTGGGGCTCGATCCCAGAACACTGGGATCATGCCCTGAGCTGAAGGCAGACGCTTAATGTCTGAGCCACCCAGGTGCCCCTTAAGATTTTATTTATTTATTTGAGAGAGAGAGACAGACAATGAGAGAGCACAAACAGTGGAGAAGGAGAACCAGGCTGCACATGGAGCAGGGACCTTGATGAGGGGCTCGATCCCAGGATCCTGGGATCATGATCTGAGCTGAAGGCCAATGCTTGACTGACTAAGCCACCCAAGCATCCCAATTCAATGTAAATATTAATGATAATATTTAAGATGGACAACAAAGCGCCGTGTGCTGTTTAGTTTTAGTATCCTCTTAGCTATATCTTAATGCCCAACAGCCAATTTTCAGTTATCTAATAATTAAAACATTAGATACATTATCTTCATCAATGCAAAAGGGACCTTTTCCCCCTTGGCTGTCTAATTAAAGCCACTTTCCTTCTGTTAAAGTACTCTCTACAAAGGGTACAAGTCACAGAATGTATGAAGATTGCCCTGACATCTGCTTCTTCCTCAGTATAACATTTCTGCTGGAACAAAATCATGAATTACAAATTTTACTGAAGCAAATAATGGAGTTGTGAACTCACTGAGTCCTCCCCACATAAGAGAAGAGTTGTATGTCTAATTATACCAGAGAAGAATCTCAGTTGCTTTCTGCAGCTAGGCCCTCAACTGTAATATCTTTATTATTTTTTATTTTTTTAAAGATTTTATTTATTTTTTTATTTGAGAGAGAGCATGTGTGCGAGCAGGGGGAGGGGCAGGGGGAGAGGGAGAGAGAGTCCCAAGCAGACTCCCTGCTAAGCACAGAGCCCACCTGAGCTGAAATTAAGAGTAGGACATTTAACCAACAGAGCCACCCAGGTGCCCCATTAATTGTAGTATCTTTAGGTTCTTATCTTTGTTATTGCTTTAAGTCACACAGTTTTAAAATAATAACTAAACATTCACAAAGCCTCGAGTAGGTTTCAGACATTGTTTTATCATTACATTTAATCATCCTATATGGTAGTAACCCCCCACCCACACTCACAATAGGTTTTATTATTTCGTTTTAGAGAAGACAAATTGAAATGACTTGGCTTAGGTCACTGCAATAACAAATTTTATAGTGAGAATTCAAATATAAATTTGCCTTTCTTCAAACTCAATTTTTGAATAAACCATGTTGCCTCCACAAACCCTCTCAAATATAAAATGTGAACTAATGGCAGGTGTTTGTTTTTTTTTTTTTTTTTTAGTTTACAACATTTATTCTTTACATTTCTACTACTGTAACAATTGGAGAAATTAGGTAATTTGCACTTTGGAGTATTAATTTTGGAATCTAGAGACAGTTAACCAAAGGATTCAGATATATCTTGTGACTATGCTTTCACTTAGTTTTCCAGGTCAATTGATGACATCAATTTTACCAACATAGATATCTTTAAATCTTTGGAAATGAGCATAAACACATTTTTCATCAGTTTTCAGCTTTCACTGTCATTTAAATTTGAGACATATCATTTATAATCTGACATTTTGATTATGTCTTTAAACAGCTACAATATATATCATATTCAGTCAACATAGTATAATCAGATAAATTGAGTAATTCTCCGTCATCACATTGTATGGATGCTGATAATAACTCAAATATATTCTGAGGTTATTCTGCCTAAACTTGATAGAAATATTGTTGCTGTTTTTCACCATGTGCTTTTAGACAGCACGTAAATATTTTTCATTCGTTCATTCACTCATTGCTTATGTTGCTTGTAAGACAATAATTCTCAAACATTGTTGACTCACAACTCATCTAGAGAGTTTATAACTGGCCTCATCTCAGAGATTCTAATTCAATAATTGACAAATCTAGTAATTCTGAGGCAGATTAACACAAGGACCTCACTGTTATAGGGAATACAGCCAATTAATTTCAGCCACCTAGCAAATAATATTTATTTAGTGAAAAACACTGTATTTAGTTTCAATAGCATATATTCCTATATTTGAGTATTCTTAAATGTATTTAGGGAGTTAAAATATTCACAGATTTTAGGATATCTGTGAGACATTAATCAGATAGTATTTGTTGTGTAGTTTCTAACAACCATAATTTTCAAAATATATATTCATTACCTTTATTTCAACATTATTTTCCCTGACCATTTTCATTTAAGGTGAATACAAATAGGTAATTTTGCACCTTTTTCTACATGTAGCATAGAATATTGAGAGCTGGTTGAAAAATAAATAGTCCATAAATATAAATAAATTGTTATTATTAGGGTTAATTAAATATCTTATAATTTAGTTTAATCTATAGATATTTTTGTCTTTTAAAAATTATTCTGTCCTTAGAATTTTGAATTATAAAGAATTAAATTATTATATTTAATTAGCAGAAAGCCCAGAAAATATGTGGTTTATTCATTTTCAGTTTATTCCTTGTTCTAATTCTGGGAATAAGTCATCAAAAATGTGGTAAAATATTAACTTGGATTTTATAATTATATGTATTTAGTTCTGATATATGCATACCATCTGGGTTTATTTGGCATGCAATATGAAAAGTTAAGTAATCTTTACCAAACTAAAAGTTATTGAAATATTTATGAAGGTTGACATGTATCTTTCATCGCTAACAAAATGAATGCAAATATCAAAGAAAATATCTGAGGAACTCACTATGGGAAAAATAAACAAATGAATAGTTAGTCATGGGAGAAATAAGCAGGATTAACAACTATAGACACGTAGACGATCTTTTGTATTAATTATAGCCAAGTTTTGATGTGTCTCATTAAATTTCAGTCACAAATTTTTTTCAGAGGAGCTAATTTAAATTGGCTTTACATTAAGCATTGTTGAAATGTTTAAGATCTGGACAATGGGCTTGAATCAGAATGATGGTAAACAATGTCATGTTTTCTGGGTGCCATAGGGATGAATGTCAGCCTGGTCTTATTTGAAACCTCATTAATGATGTGAGAGTCGGAGCAAATAGTGTACTAATGAAATTCTGAGATGAGCTCAGATTGGTAGGTAGTGAAAACATGACTAAAAAAATGGTCATCATTTGAGACAACCTTAAACAAGTAGAATCTTGGCAAGAAAGTTAAAACACATTTAATTTTTAAAATAGGATACAGCTGAAGAAATTAATAGAAACTACAGTGTGAGCTCAACCTTTAAAAGGCAGTTTGCAATTAAAAAAGAGTAAATATTAAATTAGAATATGTTTTCTAATTTCACAACAAATTAGTTCTGTAGATAGTACAGCATGACATTCAAAAGTTTAAAAAGTTAATCGTTGATATTACATACACAGATATCCACATATCTATTTGAAAATCTACAGGCACTTTTCTGTACTTAATACTCTGGATATAACTACATTATAGCCCCTCAGAGACTAAACTTTAAATCTTGTTATTGATGTTGGCTAACTCATTCCAAGAAAGTTGTAGATGAAGTGGCAGGAGAGAAAGAAAAAGACCCATAAAAAGCAATTAAGAGAGGAAAAAGGAATAAGAATTAGGAAAGAATAGCACTGGAATGACACCTTTGGGAAAAGAGAGAAGAATGCCTTCCTGGAATCATTTATATGAAACAGAAGAAGGGAAATAAACAGTAAAACATAAAATTTAGAAGAAATACCATGAAAACAATGTTAAAATAATGGAAGGAGTAGTATTTACAAATGAAATGAGTTTGAAAATAACTTTCACTACAAAGATTGTCTTTTTAGAGCAAACAGATCTGTCTCTAAGTTATGTTCTAAGCTCAACTGCCCTGTTTATTACTATGTTAGAATACTTCCTGCTCTACTAATTTAAATATTTCTGTGACATAAACCTAGAATAATTCCCAAACACTACACATTAATTTTTTTAAAGCCTTAGGTTGAGTTTTAAGAAAACCATGTACTGGGACTCCTGGATGGCTCAGATGGCTAAGCATGTATCTTCGGCTTAGGTCTTGATGGTCCTGGGATCAAGTCCTGCATTGGACTCCCTTCTTGGTGGGGAGCCTGCTTCTCCCTCTCCCTCTACTGTTCCCCCTGCTTGTGCTCTCTTGCACGCTCTCTGTTAAATAAATAAATAAATAAATAAATAAATAAATAAATAAAATCTTCAGAAAAAGAAAAGAATCTACTAAAAATGCATTTGTTTAGGGCATAGGGAAGAGCTCTATTTTTTGGTGTCATAGCAACTATATTTGAAAGCATACTGAATTACAAATCTTGTCAGGCAGATTCCATTAGTTATCAACCAGGATGACCTTGGGTAAATTCCTTAAACTCTTACATTTAATTGTGAAATTGGAGAGGTGGAATTAGATGATCCAATGACTCTAGGGTTCTATAGGTGGGAAATAAGTCCTTTGTCCTCTTATCTTCTAAGATCTAGGAAATATAGGTAATATTTTCAAGAAGAACATTGAAAAGAGGGGCATAGTATTACTAATCATAACAGATTCTACTGTACAAATTCAATGGAAATGAAATAATTACTCATCAGCTACCCAAATTCTATATCAAGACAGCATAAATAACGTTTAAAAAACAATCTAGAATTCTGAAGATTAACGGGGCTTAAGTGTGGATATTTAAAGATGCTTAGGACTTTCCTCTAAGCTATATTATAAATATGAAGAGTAGATCCTAAGTAAGCATATATCATAGTTCCTTTAGGGGCTACTGTCACTAAAGCTTAACTTTTAGCTCTTGTATTTAAGTTTTTCATATGGAGTTTTGATGAATGCCACTTGGAGGCACTCTTATACTGTAGTACTGTACAATTTGTATTATCAGGATGTCATATATTGAAACTTTCAGTTTTTATTTCCTTTTTTAATTCTAATAATCACTTGGGGATGGGTAATTAACACTGGTTGTGGTATTTAAACTTTCACATGATTCATATTTATCACCTTGTAATTTTTACTGTTGTAAATAATCTCCTGTTCATCTAATAAAACAGATTTCATTCATTCCTGTAGGAAATGGGAGGTTTTAGGACAACACCAAAGAAATAACTTGAGGATAAATTTTGGCTTACAAACTAATGTCTATTTTTCAAATTAGAAATTATTATTATCTTTTTAAAATTAATATTCATTTAAATTTGTTATTATCCAAAGCAGAACAACGAATGAGAATTCAGAGACACTTTTAATGAGAACTAATTTCTTTAATCATTTTTAAAAAATTATGGAAAATACAGTTAAAAGAATTATATTAAAACATCTAATGGAATACAACAGCATGTACAGAATATACATTTAAATTGATTTGCACAGGAAAACTGAAGTCCATAAGAAATTTCTAAAGGAATGGAGTCATATTATTTGAGATTTTCTTACTTTCATTCAATTTTATAATGTCAATTTATTTTAAAATTATATGAAAATTATTTCTATACATGTGAAGAATATGGATTGTTCATACTTTCCTGTTTCAAATATATTTAGAAGATGCTGAATGTTACATAAGTAAGTATATATATTTTACCTCATTTCTACTTTAATCTAAAAATGGAATCTACAAAACAATGCATTAAAAGTAATTATTTTTCCTATTACTTTTGCATAGGATATTGTAATATTTTTATTGTAAGTGATATTATTGTAACATTCAAGCTACTATTTTATCAACATTTTAATTAATTGGTAAAACATAATACTGATTAAAATAGTATATTTGAGAATGCATGAAATGAGTAAACAGTAACAGAACATACGTATATGTTAACAAGTTGTATTTGAAAATATTAAGATTTTATGTCTTTAAACTCTTGTTAGTCCAACAACAAATTGAAAAGGATGTGTTATTTGGATAGCTTCAATGGGAGGGAGGTGCTTCACTAGCCTGACTTGTTGATTAAATCTCCACCCACAGTTTTGGGCCATGGCTCACTATTCACTTTTTTGGCATTCATTCCTTCTTACGATGGTTATTCATCTCCAGGGTCTTAACAGCTGAGGCATTCATGTTTGTCAGCACTACAAATCTTGCTTTGCCCTATTCTTACACATAATGAAACATTTCTTTGACTAATCTAGGAATTTGATTAATATTTGGACAGAAATCTCTATCCTATCTTTATCTCTATCTCTGTCCAAATATCTCTATCTCTATCATCTATCTAAATCTTCTTTTTATTAGTTGGGGTTTTATTGGTTGAAGTTAATATATCATAGATCAAAAACTAACAATTAAGGGCAAAGCTTATTTATTTAAATTCACACACGAACTATAGTTCATGTAGTCACCAAAAATGTACTCTCTCTAGGAACTTAATGGAAAATTATATTTAGAGCTAAGAAAACCAAAACCACTGATCAATTGACCAAATTTTCCTCTTTGCAACTCAATGGATATGCATTGTATAAAGAATGCATAATAGTAAGATGCTTTGTGTTCTGGTTGTTTATTTTTGTGTAACAAACCAGTCCACCACAGTGGCTTAAATCAATAGCAGTCATTTATTTGTTCACAGATTTGGGGATTGGGACTCAGCTGGGCCAGTTCTTCCTCATCTCATGGGGTAGTAGTCAGACATTGGCTGGAACTGGGACATAGAGAAGAATTTTTTACTCAGGCAACTAGTGCTTGTCCCTCCCTCTCCCTACATGGTATCTAACTTCATACATATGGCAGCTCGGGGTATTTGGAAATTAGGACATGATGGTTTAATGCTCCCAGACCAGTGTCCCAAGAGAAACATGCCTAAACTACCTTTTGGAAACTACCAAACTTTTCTAAACTACCTCTGGAAGTCATGAAGCATCACTTTCATCACATTCTGTTTATCAAGGCAGTTGCAAAGGCCCATTCAGCTTGAAGGGGAGAAGACATGAATTTTACCTCTTCATTGAGAAATTAAAAAAAAAAAATCACATCTTTAATGCAGCTGTTTTATTAAATTTTTCAATCAAAAATAGACTCTAACTTTACCCAAATTGCAAATATCAACACAAAATATTTTAATTATAAATACATATAATTATTGTGTGGTGGCTCAGTCAGTTAAGCATCTGACTTTGGCTCAGGTCATGATCTCAGGGTACTGGGATGGAGCCTCCAGTCAGGCTCCTCGCTCAGCGGGGATTCTGCTTGTCCCTCTGCCCCTCCTTCCTGCCCCCATCCTGCTCCTGCTCTCTCTCTCACAAATAAATAAATAAATAAATAAAATCTTAAATAAGTAAATAAATAAATATATACATTCAACTTAGCATTTCGTACACTTTGAGATTTCGAATCCAACCAAGTGTACATGTTCATTCAAACGAAAAATGGTTTTCTTTTTTTCCAAATTTAAAATTAGTTTCTTCTATACTAACAAGAAAATATTTCCTAAATCTGTAACGTTCTATGACTCTCTGATTTTCTGTTTCTTTACATATTAGGATGAATTCATTAGTTATCTAGTCTACTCCCCTGTGTAAAGCCTAAATCACTTGACAACATTCCAGATAGGTAAGAATCCAGCTAACGCCCAGATACACAAAGGAATAATTGACTGGCTTAGAGAAGTCCAATCACATTTTATCCAGAAACAATAGACAGAACATTTCTTAATTTTTTCCAATTTTACTGAGAAATAATTGGGATACATCACTGTAAAAGTTTAAAGAGTAGAGCATGATGATTGGACTTAACATAGTATGAAATGATTTCCACGGTAAGTTCAGCTAATATCCATCTTCTCATACAGATACAATAAAAAGAAAAGAAACAAAGAAAAATGGGGGAAAAAAAGTTTTCTCCTTGTGATAATAAATCATAGGATTTACTCTCTTAACTTTTCTATATATCATATAGCAGAGTTAGCTAGTCATGTTGTATGTTATATCCCCAGTATTTATTTATCTTATAAACGAAAGTTTGTACCTTTTGACAATCTACCTTCAATTTCCCCTCCCCCTCAATGTCCATCTCATAATCACTAGTCTGATCTCTTTTTCTATGACTTGAGGATTCCACTTAAAAGTGACATCGTGGAGTATTTGTCTATCTCTGAATTATATCATTTGGTATAATGCCTTTCATATTCATCCATGTTGTCCCAAATGGTACAATTTCCTTGTTTCTTTTATGGCTCAGTAATATTTCATCAGCTATATATATCTTTGTCCATTTATCCACTGATGAACATTTAGGTTGTTTCCATGTTTTGGCTGTTATAAATAATACTGCTATGAATACAGGGGTGCATATACCTTTTCAATGTAGTATTTTCATTTCCTTTGGATATATTCCCAAAAATAGAATTGCGGAATGATATGGTAGTTTTGTTTGTAATTATTTGAGAAACTTCCATCTGTTTTTCATAAAGACTACATCAATTTACAATCCCAACAAAGCACAAGGGTTCCCTTTGCTCCACATTCATGCCAACATTTGTTATGGGTTGTCTTTTTGATGGCCATTCCACCAAGTGTGAAGTGATATCTCATTGTGGTTTTAATTTGCATTTCCCAAAGGACTAGTAATGGTCAGAATCTTTTCAGGTACCTGTTGGTCTTTGATGTATCTTCTTTGAAAAAATGTCTATTCAAGTCCTTCGCCCATTTTTTAAATTGGATTTTGTTTGTTTCTGTTGAGTTGCATAAGTTCTTTAATATTTTGAGTATTAACCCCTTGTTATATGACATGAAAATGTTTTTTTCCATTCTGTAGGGTTGTTTTGTTTTGTTTTTCACATTGTTGATGCTTTCTTTTGCTGTGCAGAAGCTTTTTAGTTTGATGTGGTCACACTTGTTGATTTCTGGTTTTGTTGCTTGTGCTTTAGGTGTCATATCCAAAAAAGCATTAACAATGCCAATGTCAAGGAGCTTTATTTTTATGTTTACTTCTAGGAATTTCATGGTTTCAGGTTTTACATTTAAGTCTTTAATCCATTTTAATTTTTTTTTTTGAGTGGTTAAAATATAAGGTCCAGTTTCATTCTTTTACATGTGAATATCCAGTTGTCCCAGCACCATTTATTAAAAATATTGGCTTTTCTCCATTGGATATTCTTGGCTCCCTTGTCAATATTACTTGACTATAAATACATGGGTTTATTTCTGGGCTTGTGATCTGTTCCATTGTCTAGTTTATGCCAGCTCCATACTGTTTTGATGACTATAGCTTTATAGCATACCTTGACATCAGAAAGGGTGATATCTCCAGCCTTGTTCTTTTTTTCTCAGGATTTCCTTGGCTACTTGGGAACGTTTGTGGTTCCATATGAAGTTTAGAAGTTTTATTTTTGTTTTTATGAATTCTGTGAAAAAAAAAACAGTCATTGGAATCTCTTGACAGGGACTGCTTGAATCTAGGGATGACTTTTTATACTACTGATATTTTAATAAAATTAGTTCTTCTAATCCATGAACATGGGATACTTTTACACTTACTTGCATCTTCTTTGATTTTATTCCCCAATGTCTTTTAGTTTTCAGAGTAGAGATTTTTCACCTCCTTAGTTAAATTTATTCCTAAATATTTTATTATTTTTGGTGCTATTGGAAATGTGATTGATTTCTTTATTTCCTTTTCAGAAAATTCATTATTAGCAAACTGAAATGTTACTGATTTTTGTATGTTAATTTGTATCATGCAACTTTACTGAATTCATCATTAGATCCAAGAGTTTTTGGTTGAGTCTTTAGAATTTTTTATATATAAAAATATCATGTCAACTGCAAATAGAGATAATTTTACTTTTTCCTTTCCTATTTTGATTTATTTCATTTTATTTATTTCATTTTCTTGCTTGATTGCTCTACATATGCTGTCTACTACTATCTTGAATAAGAATGGTAAGAGTGGGCATTCTTGTTCCATTCCTGATCTTAGAGGAAAAACTTTCAGTCTTTCATCGTTGAGTATAATGTTAGCTGACAAGCCGTGGGCTTGTCATATATTGCCTTTATTATGCCAAAATATGTTTCTTCTATGTGAAATTTGCTGTCATCATCATGCATGGATGTGGAATGTTGTCGAATTCTTTTTCTGCATCTATTGCAATGATTATATGATTCATTTCTTTCATTCATCATGAATCACATTTGTTGATTTGTATATGTTGAACCATCTTTGCATCCCAGGGATAAATTCCACTTGATCATGGTGTATGATCTTTTTGATGTGTTATTAAATTCAGTTTGCTAGTATTTTCTTCATAATTTTTGCATCTCTGTTCATCAGGGATATTGCCCATAGTTTTCTGTTCTACTTGTATCCTTTTCTGATTTTGGTATCAAGATAATACTGGCCTTGTAAAATGCATTTGGAAGTGTTGCCTCCTTTTTGCCTTTTTGGAAGAGTTTGCGAAGGATTGGTGTTAACTCTTTAAATGTTCGGTGATATTCACCAGTGAAGTCATCAGTTACTGGGCTTCTCTTCAATGGGAGATTTCACATTATTGATTCAATATCATTACTTGTAATTGGTCTATTCAGATTTTCTATTTCTTTCTGATTCAGTGTTGGCAAGTTGTATGTTTCTAACAGTTTTTCCATTCTTCTAGGTTGTCCAGTTTGTTGGTGTTTAGTGTTCATAGTAGCCTCCTATGGTCTTTTGAATTTCTGTGGTACCAATTATAATGTCTTTTTCATTTATAATTTTGTTGATTTGGGCCTTTCTTTTTCTTCCTTGGTTAGTCTAGGTAAGGGTTTTTCAGTTTGTTTTTGATTTTTTCAAAGAACCGACCCTTACTTTGGTTAATATTTTTCTATTTTTTTCCTGTTCTCTATTTTATTTATTTATGCTCTAATCTTTATTATTTCTTCACTCTGCTATGTTTGTTTTCCTTTTTTTTATTCTTTAAGGTGTAGACTTAGGTTGCCAATTTGAGATCTTTCTTCTTTCTTACTGTAGCTATTTATTGCTATAAAACTTCTTTTTAGAACTGCTTTTGTTGCATCCCCAAGTTCTGATATATTGTGATTCCATTATCATTTGTCTCAATGAACTTTTATTTCCCCCTCAATTTCTTCTTTGATCCACTGGTTGTTCAGGAGAGTCTTGTTTAATTTTTTATGTGTTTGGAAATTTTCCGGCTTTCCTCATTATTGATTTCTAGTTTCATGCCATTGTGTCTAGAGAAGCTATTTGGTATGATTTCAACCTTCTTCAATTGGATAAGACTCATTTTATGGTCTAGAGTATGGTCTATCCTAAATAATGTTCCATGTGTTCTTGAGAAAAATGTGTATTCTGCTATCGTTGGACAAAATATTCTGTATATGTCTATTAAGTCCATCTGGTCAATAGTGTTATTCAAATCTACTGTTCCTTTACTGATTCTTTCTATATATTATCTATTCATTATTGAGCATGAGATATTAAAGTTCCCAACTATTACTGTATTAATGCTATTTCTCCATTTAGTTCTGTTAGTTTTTGCTTTATATATTTAAGTGCTACAATACTGGATGTGGAAATATTTACAATTGTATCTTCTTTATGTATTGACAATTTTATCATTATATAATGACCTTCTTTGTCTCTTTTTATAATTTTTAGTTTAAAATCTGTTTTGTCTGACATAAGTGTAGTTACACACACCACCTTTTATTTTGTCACCATTTGCTTTAAATGTCTTGTTCCATTGCTTCACTCTTAGTCGTGTGTTTGTCTTTAAGGCTAAAGTGAATCTCTTGTAGGAGGCATGGTTTTGGATTTCATGTGTGTGTGTGTGTGTGTGTGTGTGTGTGTGTGTGTTTCTTAATCCATTCGGCCATTCTATGTCTTTTAATTGGAGAATTTAATTCATTTACATTTAAAGTAATTATTGATAGGTAAGGACTTAGTATTGTCATTTTGTTGTTTTCTGGTTGTTTTGTAGATCCATTCTTCTTTGTTTCTGCTGTCTTTTTTGTGTATGTGTTTTGATGTATTATGATATCAGTATGCTTTGACTTATTTATTATGTTTTTTGTGTAATTACTCCAGTATTTGCCATTGTGGTTATCATGAAACTTACATAAAATATCTTAATTTTTTCAAATAGTCTTTCCATTTGGATGGGGTCAGGAGCTACCCTGAGCCATGGTTATGAATTATCCCCTTGCCTGTGTAGAGCATGGGAATCCTCCAAGCTTGGTACTGTATTTGCTCTGTGGCCAATCAGTTCTGTCTGTCCTCCTCTCAGCTCAAGTGCTACTGGGCTGCGCTTCTTCCAGGAGTTGTCACCAGCCCTTCTGGTCAGATAGGGTTAGAAAACACTTTGTATAGTGAGTTGAGCTGTGATTCAGTTCCTTGTCTGAAGGTGGGCAAACAGGGTTCTAGAGCCAGCAAAGCTCTTCACTTGAGCATCCAAATCAGGAAGATCTATACCCTGACAAGCTCCCTAGGCAGATCTCTTAGTTCTGCAGATGAACAAATCTCTTAGTTGGGATTATTACTTGGGCACTGCAGGTATGAACTCAGTATGCCAATGCCCACATGCTGGTTGTTGCCAGCTCCTTCCCTCTTCGTCACAGTCAGATTCTCAGTGGCTGAGCCGCCAGATTCCTCTACAATACCCATGGTGCAAGATCAGAGTAAAGATGCCCACAAAGCAACCCCAATTCGGGGACTGGTTGTACCCCCGGAGTTTTCTTTTCCCACTGGAGAAACTGAAGGCTCAGGGGAGACCTCTCCACGTGGTGTTGTGCTGACCTAAAGGAGGCACAATGTGTTCAACATGTAGCCTCTTTTCTTACCCTTCTAATGCAGTCTTTCTTGGCCTCTTTTGTGCAGGCAGGGATAGGGAGAGGATTACTTCAGCCTCACTTTTGCGTTCTAAGATCTCTCAGTAGTATCTTATTTGTGAATAGTTGTCAGTTATACTTATTGTGAGTGACATAGAAGTCAGAAACAACCTATGTCACCATCTTTGTGATGTCACTCTTTTTTTCCTTAATTTAAGCCACCTTATGCCTGCTTGTCTACCTTAGATTCAAAATATTGATCCTGTACCTGATGACATCAGTGTACGTGTAAGTGTGAATACATCCTGGTGGTTCCTTAGAACCACTTTGTTTTATTTAAGATTGTGAACTCCTGGTCAGGTCACCTGTATCAAATAAGTAATCTCTACAGTGTAGATCAGGCATATACCAAAAAGCCACATCCCATTCAGCACAAAGATCCACTTAAAAATTCTTATCTCTGCTTCATTCCTAACCCCCCAAATCAGTAACAACTTTTGCTGGCTGGAAAAACATGCCGCTTAAATGAAACAACAAATGTAAAAGACTGACACACAAACTTGACACCAACAATGTGGGTAGTAAGTAGGAAAGTACGTGGCTTATTGCTCTGGCCCAGAGGATTTAGACTTGAGGAGCTGAATAAAAGCCATGACTCTGTTACATTAAAAGACTTTGGGTGTGCTCTTTGTCCCAGTATGCTTAAATTGAAAATTCTATTACAACATTGGAATCTGTTCATCTTATGTTTGAGGTGATGGAGGGGAGATGACTACTTTTTCCTCTGCCCTCATGCTATCTCCTTGTGCCCTCTCTTTTTTGACTGAAAATTGAAAAGAAACAGTAAATATGTTTTCAAGTGTACACAATTACTACAGTGTCTAGTATTTAAAAATTCAATAAAAATTCGTTCAATAAATATGTATTTACTGAATAAACAAATTAGTAAGTATTTGAAAACTCTTTCTTTGTCAAAAACATCATTGACCTCCAGTTTAGAAACAAAAAAAGAAATTTCCACAAGAGAGTCTTTTCTGGAATAGAAAGAGGACTGATTTAACTAGATTTAGCAGGATGCCCCTTCCTCCTTTTAATCCCCGAATATAGTTCATTTTATAATTTTTTGGTATACATTTAAGAGAGATATCCATTCTCACAAACCCCATTATTTCCCAAAAACATGTCTACCTAGCCTGAAGACAGCTATGCTCTCTGACTTTTCCCAAGAAGAAAAATGCAGAGGCCAAGTCTAGGGGAAATATTTAAACAGTAATTCTTATGCACTGCAAACTTATTTAAAAAGCAAGTCAACTGGTGGGCTTACTGCTGGCAAGGGTGGATAAAATCTCTATTCAGGTTTTTGAAATGAGAAGATTCTAGAAGTGGAGAATAGATTAGTAGTTGCCAGGGATTACTGAGGAAGTCAGTGCTAGAATGAACTAGGTGTGGTTACAAAAGTGCAACCCATCATGGATATTTGTGGTGATGGTAATGTTATCTCCACTGCATCATTGTCAATATCCTAAGTGTGATACTGTACTATTGTTTTGCAAAATGTAATTATTGGGGGGAAACTGGGGGAAAGATACACAGGATCTCTAAGTACTATTTTTTATAGTTATATACAAATTTACAATGATCTCAAAATAAAACCTTTATCTTAAAAAAAATCCCTATTCAATACGAAAGTAAATAGTATGTCAAGGAAAGAGGAAAGGAAGGCATGCAATTTTTGTTAATGATGTTTTTATTTGCTAGAGTATTAAATATTCTTATGGGAGAATCATTATGGGATTAAGGAAAAATACAACATTTAGAATCAGGTAGACGTGATCAAATCTCTGCTTTAACACTGACTTTGGAAAGTTACTGAACTTCTCTGGGCCAGTAAACTCATTTGTCAGTATGGTTGTTGTGAATATTACATCATATAATGTAAGCAGCATGTGTACAACAGTGTCTCTCCCATTCTCTTCTTTTTGTCATCAGTAGTTAATCTTGGATAATTATCATATCTATGGATTTATAATTGTTGTGTGTATGTTAATCAGTAATGCATGCCAGATATCTGTCAGAAACTATTGAACCTGGGAAGATATATAGATGTCCAACAGGCACATGAAAAGATTCTCAACAGTACTAATCATTAGGGAAATGCAAATCAAAACCACAGTGAGATATCACCTCACACCTGTCAGATGGCTAAAATAAAAGATACAAGAAATAAGTGTTGGCAAGGATTTGGAGAAAAAGAAGCCCCTTTGCAATGTTGGTGGGGAAGGCAAATTGGAGAGCCACTGGAAAAGAGTATGGAAGTTCTCAAGAAATTAAAAATAGAATTGTCATATGATCCAGCAACTCCACTACTAGGTATCTACCCAAGGAAAATGGAAATACTAGTTCAAAAAGATAAATGCACCCTTATGTTTATTGCAGCCTTATTTAGGATAGCCAAGATATGGAAGAAACCTGAGTGTCCATCAATAAATAAATGGATAAAGAATGAATAGAATATTATTCACCCACAAAAAAGAATGAAATCTTGCCATTTGCAACAACATGCAACAACCTGATGATTTAGAGTGTATAATGCTAAGTGAAAAAGTCGGTTAGGGAAAGGCAAATACCATATGATTTCACTCATGTGTGGAATTTAAGAAACACAACAAATGAAAAAACTAAGAAAAAAAGCCAAAAAAAAAAAAAAAAGGAATCAGACTCTTAAACACAGAAAAGAAACTGATGGTTGCCAGAAGGAGGATGCGTGAAATACATAAAGGGGATTAAGAGTACTTGATGAGCACTGAGATATGTATAGAATTGCTGAATCATTATATCATACATCTGAAACTATTACACTAGTATATGTTAATTTTACTGGAGTAAAAAATAAAAAATCGAAAAACTATTGAACCTGGACCTGATGACATTAGCATATACATGAGTGTGAACACAACCTGGTGCCTCTTTAGACCTCTGGAATATATAAGACACTAAATTCCTGGTCAGAGCACCTGTATCAAATACATAATCCATGTAATATAGATTAAACATATACCAAAAATCCATGTTGCTTGATGTTACGAGTTCTGTATATAGTAGATGAGATGAACATAACAGGGAGATATTTTCAAAGTATAGGACAAGGGAGCAAGATATGAACACAGGGCTTGGATTCAGTGCACATAGAGCCAGCTGTGGGCTTAAAATCAAGAGTAACAGCTGTCATTTAAACTATGTGCAGTTTCTTGATTTTCTCACCCAGAGTCATATAATCATAAGATATATTGAGGGTCTAAAAGTCCTGATTTACTAAACCAATATACAAAATGTATGCTTTCTGAAATAAAGGGAAATTTTATTCTTTAAATTTTTGTTCTATGAATCCAATGTAAACAAAAAGAGGAGGAAAGTGAGGTCTGTAAAGTCAAGTGGAGGATTAACATGTACTTACTATATGATTTGTTAATATTTTTAATTCTCCAAAATAAAAACAATTTACTTCCTACTGTAAAAAATTATAAAATCAATGAATCAAAGGGGTCCAAATTTACCAAGTAATAATTGGTTACCTCTGAGTTATAATCTACCATTGTTCATTCACACCCTTTATGAAACGTCAGCAGAATTTTTGTTGCTGTCGTTGTTATTAAAAAGGATGAATATTTTCAAATTCCCACTATGGGAACAACAGTTGCCAAACATCCCATCTGCACCACCACATTTCTTTTCTCCTTGACCCTGTAACTAGTACTGGCCTGTGGACTTTGGGCAGCAGTGATGTCACCTCTAGCCAAAGCATGGAAAAGCCAACAAACAACTCTCAAACTCTTTCTTCTCCTAAGGCAAGAGCAGACAAGGCCTCATGCTGATATGACAAGGCCTCATGCTGATATGGTAAAGTCACAGATCAGGTCAGTCTCAATTGCTGGGGCCCTAGTTGTCCGAAACAGTTGTCCTAATTCATAATAGATTACGTACAAGAGAGAAATAAACGTTTGTTTTGTTAAATCAGAGAACCCTTGTGATTGCTAGCATAGTGTACCCTGCTCTGGACTGACTAATTTTTATCTGAGATACCAGTTTTTCGCCTCCCTTCTGTATCACTTGATTCTTACTTTACCCATATAGACATCCAACAAATATATTGAAGTATAATTGGGGCGCTAAAATAAGTTAAAAATTAGGAAAGTATATGTGTATATAAGTTGCTTAAAGGGACTAGGGCTTTTGGAAGACCACAATAATGGAGGACCATTACTAGTTCTCAATAATTGTACTATCATTAAGTAATTATGCTGAAGGAGACTAAGGGTATGAACAGAGAAGCTGGGAAGCGGTACAAGGCATATACCTTTTTACTTTGAATCCAGCAGATCCACCAGCGGACTGAGGTCACCAGCAACATGCTCAGAGAAGTCTAAACCAATCAACTGCCTTTACTTCTTTCCAGTTTATATAAAAGAGCACTAGTAACCGATAACTTATGACTTAGTCTATAGGACAAGGTTAAAAGTTCAAGAGCCGGGGCCCCTGGGTGGCACAGTGGTTAAGCATCTGCCTTCGGCTCAGGGTGTGATCCCGGCGTTATGGGATCGAGCCCCACATCAGGCTCCTCTACTATGAGCCTGCTTCTTCCTCTTCCACTCCTCCTGCTGTGTTCCCTCTCTCGCTGGCTGTCTCTATCTCTAAAAAAAAAAAGTTCAAGAGCCTTTTTTTAAAGCAAAATTATGTATTATGGTAAAACTGAAAGCAGAAGTTG
Organism: Ursus americanus; assembly: GCF_024610735.1. Classification (NCBI taxonomy): domain Eukaryota; kingdom Metazoa; phylum Chordata; class Mammalia; order Carnivora; family Ursidae; genus Ursus; species Ursus americanus. Next base: position 24,484,336 of record NC_142127.1, on the reverse strand, counting down.
GGAAAACCTTAATCTAAAAGGCTTCATTTTTATAAAACTTCTTTGAAATGAGCTATATTGAAATTGAGTGGATAAATTCCTGGAGCTTTTAAATTTTCTAAGAGAAAATAACTGGATTCATAACTACAGTTCAAATTTGAAGTTTTTTACCAGAATTATTTGAATGCAAAAGTTTTTGGCTGTTTATGGGAGGGGATGTGTGGGTAATGCCAATAGTGTTCTAAATATGACATTTGCACACTATTAAACTTAATGAACTATGAATATGTGAGTTGAAAATATCATTTCTCTAGTTTCTTCAATTGATTTAAATCTGGTGTTGAGGCATTTCATTTCTTACCTCAGAACATTTTGAAGACTAAATCCAAAGGACTTTGATTACTTTGGTTATTTCTGATTTGTTTGAAATATTTAAATGACTAGTTTTAACATAGACCTGTATTATATAATAATTGCCACTGGCTAGGAATTTAAAGCAATGAGAAACTTGTCATGCTGCTTTCTGAAATCTTAAATCACTATCTTCTCTATTAGAAATACTCTTGCAGATATGGTTTCACCTGCTCATGGGTCACTAGGTGGATTTATGCTTGTGGTTTACACCTTAACTGGTGCCTGTTGCTAATTTGACCAGCCAACTGGTGCGACACTTAAACACTTTCTTGTTAAAATGACTCAACAGAGGTAGAATTATGCACTAAGGCATTAATCAAAAGACCATCTGTTCTAACAAGAAATTTTGCAGTTTCCTAGTTGTTCTCTGAAAATTTAGTGAGACGTCTAGGTTACAGATCTCTGCATTTGCATAATATTGACACAGATTATAGATTAGTCTGAAGTGTTTATAAGATACAGAATATATAATAATATGTATATATAAAGATAATTTTAGCTCTTCTAAGATGATATCCAAATTTAAAATCTAATTATTTCAACTTTATTCACTCTTCTACATTTTAAAATATAGTGCTTAACTGTATAATTACCAAAGTTGGATGGGAATTTCTGATTTCAGATTTAATACCTAAAAAACAGTACATATTCTTTCAGAATGTGCCCTGTAGCACCTCACCAATGGCTATCTGGGAGAATGTTTGGTCTCTCTGAGAGCAGGGATTTAACATTTCCTTTCAAAAATTCAAGATTCTGGAGCTAAAGTGAAAGCAGATAATAAATATGCATGGGTCTTAAATGCAAGATGTATCAATTAAAAGTGTTTCAGCTGCAAGTAGTACTATCCCCAACTCAGAATTGCTTAGACAGTAGGGACCACACGACCTCATGCAACAAGAGTCCCAAGGGAGGAGGTTCCAGAATTCATTAAATCAATGGCTAAATGAAATCATCAAACACCCAATTCCTCTAATCTTTCTGAGCAAGCATCCTCTTCCTGTCAGCTAATGTCCTTAGACTTGACCCCTTTTGGTGTTACTGATGAGCTTTCAGCATCCCACCCTCACACAACCATTGAAATGCCAAAAGATGAAAAGAGGATGTATTCCTAAGAGGGATAAAATCTTTTCCAGAGGCCCCTAGATTTTCTCAACACTTTCCTTATATAACAAAATCCTTCTTAAATCTTCCTTAATTCAGGCTTGGAAGGAGTATAATTGGCATGATATTCAGTAATCAAGATTCATCCTCTAACTAGGTCTAAGGAGGAGCCCCCTTTCCTAAAGCAGGTGGCCACCTGAGGTCTAAGTATATTCGTGGTTAATTAACAAAATTGGGGAAGAATGGCCATTAGGTATGTGACCAATAGTGCTTGCCCTAGAGCACAAAAGGATTATTTCAAAGGAGCCGAAAATAAATACTAAGACGAATGTGATGAGGGGCAAAAAGGGATGCTTTGGTACTATTTCTCATTTGCAGAAATATCATTTTTTTTTATTTGTTAATCCTTACGATGATTAGTATTTTTGTATAATTAATACAGTTATGGATAGTAAGGCTGAGAATTTGAATGGAAACATCATTATAACCATGAAAGACTAGAAAATATATATGGAGAAGAAAAAAAATGCTTTTTAGCATTAGCAAGGGACATACCTGAGTACCCTTGATTCAGGTAAAGAGAATAAGAAAATTTTACATATTGGAACAATAAATAACTTGTTGCAATATAAAAGAAAGTTTGTTGGGTTTTTGTAAAGATTTTATTTATTTATTTGAGAGAGAGAGAGAGAATGGAACAGAGGAAGAGGGACATGCAGAGCACAGAGCCCAACGCAGGGCTCGATTCTTGACCCATGAGTTCATGACCTGAGCAGAAACCAAGAGTTGGTGCTTGACCGACTGAACCAGTTGCCCCAAAGAAAGTTATTGTTTAAGCTACACTCAAATGCTATTCTTTTTTTTTTTTAATTTTATTTATTCATTTGAGAGAGGAGGAGGGCATGAGCAGGGGTGGGTGGGCATAGGGAGAGGGAGAAGCAGACTCCCCACTGAGCAGGGAGCCCAATGTGGGGTTTGATCCCTGGACCCTGAGATCATGACCTGAGCTGAAGGCAGACACCCAACCGACTGAGCCACCCAGGCACCCCTCAAATGCTGTTCTTAAAAAATCTATCAATATGTTTTAAATATACTGGTTCAAAATTAACGTTCAAAAATAGCATATTGTATGTTAAGTTGTTACTAAGAAAACAATGGCATTAACTTGAAGGGTAACTTTTAGGTGTGGAAGTTTGAGCACACAGAATCATGAACAGCCTCTTAGCCTTTTTCTTTTAAAAAAAGGGGGGAGTTCTCTAGCTAATAATTTTTGCTTGTAATTATAACAATAATACTTTGAGATTTAAAAATGAGCAAAGAATTCAGTAACAAGAAATGCTTCCTACATATCAGTTAAATACTGACACATCCAATATTAATGTGGTAGAAATTTATCTTAACTCACAAGCGAACCTGCATTATTTTTACCTCCTGAGATCACCTGGAGGGCATCCTTCAGGCCAGTAGACATAGCTCTGGGGGCATAATAGAGTACATTTGTTTGAGCAACAGATGACTGAAGTTGGCTCACTTGGGAACTTCTTACAGCCAACAACCGTAGTAAATTTTCCATCACTTTTTATTTTCATTTCCTCAACTTTAACACCTGTATGTTAATACCAGCAAATGGAGTACAAGTCTTTCATCTATTCAGAATTTGTTGCACACTTTGCACATTTAGTTTGGATGAGTCACTGACTAGGTGGCTATTGTTGTAAGACAGATAATGAGTAGGTAGTAGCAAAGTTATCTTAATGTCTGGAGAATATTCTTTTTATCACCTGGAGTGCTAAGTGCATTTTCTGCTCTGATCCTCAAATAGGTTCTAAAATTCCACCTCTTTATAGAAGACTTAATAAGAGGAAAACCAAAAATTCAGCTGTGACCTTACCTAGTTAAACATTAAACCCTAATTAGCTGTCATTGTTCACCGTCTCAAAAAATTAAACAGAGCTTTGGTTTAGATTGTATATTCTTCTATTCTTACTTTCTCTTCCTAATCTCGTCTTTTCACAGAGTGATGATTAATATTAGTGTGTAGGTCAGATTTTTTGGAACAGTTCAGATATCACATTCTGCCTCACTGTCTCTATAAATACATGCTTACTGGTCAGATGACACGTCATACATGTTTATCAAATCACTCCCTCATAGAACAGAATTTGTCCTTACGCTTCATGCAGAAGACTGTTCCTACACAAACAAAATTTGGGTAAAATTATAGTTCTCCATGTTCATAAGTGAAGTTAGTGGAACTTCTAGTGTTTTGTGCTTGTTGACATCTGGTCAGATGTAAAAATGAAGTAGGATACATGAGGGTTAATTTTCCCACAGAATATAAATGTCTTGGGAATTAGAACAAAAGTAAGAAATATTTCTGCAGCATGTTGTAGCATACTGCAGAAATATTAACTTTGTTGGGTAATATTACCTTTGTTGAGATTCAGACATATTTGGGCATTCTTAAATTCCTGGTGAGACATTCTTAAGAGAATTTTCTTTGCATGGCATCTGAAGTGATCCTCAAGAAAGAACTCTACTAGGGAGCAGACATATCTGAAGGATGTCTTGGAAAAAGAGTGTAACACACCATCCTGACAGTAACAGAGGAAAATAACTCATCCCAAGAGAAGAGGTAGCTGTGCATGAGAGTTAACTGTTTAAACTAGAGTCATTGTAGAAGGAGAGTCATGATTCTGATTAAACCATGATGAATATTCCAGCCCAGTCCCATAGATCCCAAGGAGAAAAAGGACTGTAAAAAACTTGTACAGAAAAACTGTGTAAAACACTGGGTAACAAGCAGGTCTGCTTTGGGAGCTCTCTCGCAGAATATTGCATGAGAGGGAGTGGCCTTTTGCTCCAGTTTGTTACAAATCATCATGTGCATAGGCCACCATGACAGTCTAGGTCACTGATTGCTGGGCCTGGTATATTAGTCAGGGTTCTCCAGAGAAGGGAAGGAAGGAAGGAAGGAAGGAAGGAAGGAAGGAAGGAAGGAAGGAAGGAAGGAAGGAAGGAAGAAGGGGAAAAGAGGGGAGGGGGGAGGGGAGGGGTGGGGAGGGGAGAGGAGGGGAGGGGGCAGGGGAAGGAAGGGAAGGGAAGAGAAAGAGAGAAGAGAAGAGAAGAGAAGAGAAGAGAGAGAAGAGAAGAGAAGAGAAGGGAAGGGAAGAGAAGAGAAGAGAAGAGAAGAGAAGAGAAGAGAAGAGAAGAGAAGAGAAGAGAAGAGAAGAGAGAGAAGAGAAGAGTGGAGAAGAGAAGAGATGAGATTTATTATATGGAATTGGTGAAATGATTATGGAGACTGAAGTCCAAAATCTGCAGTGCAGGAAGGCAGGCTGCAGACCCAGGAGAGCTGATGGTGCAGATGAAATCCAAAAGCAATCTGCTCTAGAACTTTCTCTTGCTTGGGTAAACAGTCTTTTTGTTCTATTCAGGCCTTCAACTGAAAAGGCCTACCTATACTATGGACGGCATTCTGCTTTATCCAAAATGCACCAATGTAAATGTTAATTTCATCCAAAAACACTCTCAAAGTTGACACGTAAAATCAACCATCACAACTGCCAACATCTGATGGGAAAAGATAGGTTTAATGAGCATATTTAACATCCCTTGGAGATTCCTGAAAGTAGTGGTGAGTGAAAAGAGGACATTGTAGGTTGTTAGTCTATTACAATAGTAGGGGAGATATAAGTCAGTGGAATTTAAATCATTGCAATTTAATTTCATGCTGTCATGTAAAACAAGCTATTTAGGCCAACACAAACTCCACCTACATGTTCTTCATTTGCACAATGAACATCTTGGGCTATAAACCATTAAAAGATTAGACAGTGTCTGATTTAGAATGCCGAGCAAAATATCATGTTTTCAATAATATTTAATGATTATTTTTGCAAGAAGGGTGACATTATATTATAGTATTTAGGAGCATAATAGAATGAGTGCTTACTGTGTAGGTTTCTGTAAATTACTTGATGTTTCTGTGCTTCAATTTCCTTATGTGAAAATACAAATATTTATATAATCTTCTATACATAGTTGTTAAGAAAAATGAGACAATACTGAGGATTTAGCACAATTTTTAGTGCATAATCAACACATGTTAACTATCATTCTTACTATAATTTTAATAGTGTGATCAAGCTATAAGTTTTCAACTAATTATCAATCCATCCATTTGTATGCATATATTATTCAGCCAAAGGTCTACCAAAAGTTAACATTTAACAGTAATAGAAAGACTGATTAACAACAGCATAAATGTAGAGCAATGACAAGTGAAGGAAATGGTTAATAGCATCTGTACTTCATGCTTAATTGGTTTATCATAAGGGAAAATAAAATTTTCTGTGTGAATATGTTTTTTAATCTATAAAGTATACATTATATTCAGTGGGCACCATCATACAAGAAAGTTCCTTTCTTCTTTTTTTTAATTGACTATTTTTTATAGTCGTTTTAGGTTCACAGCAAAATTGTTCAGAAAGTACCGAGATTTTCCATATACCACCTGCCCCAACACATACATAGCCTCCTTGATTATCAACATTATGACTGTAATGGTACATTTGAGCCAACTGATAAACCTACATTGACACTGACACACTGTTATCACATTAGGATTCACTCTTGGTGTTGTACATTCTATGGAATTGGACAAATTTATGACACGTATCTGTATAAATGATCACGTACCATTGTAGTTTCATAAAGCATAATTTACTCTCCTAAGATCCTCTCTGCTCTGTCTATTCATCCCTCCCTCTCCTCCGACCCCTGGAAACCACTGATCTTTTTACTATCTCCATAGCTTTGCTTTTCCCAGAATGTCATATATAAATATCATATAGTTGAAATTATTTACCATTTAGCCTTTTCAAATTGGCTTCTTTCACTTAGTAATGTGCACTTAAGTTTCTTCCATGTCTTTTCATGGCTGTAGCTTTTGTGTACAGGTGTGTGCTGGATAATATCCCAATGTTTGGATGCACCACAATTTATTTGTTCACGTACTGAAGTACATCTTAGCAGCATCCAAATTTGGGCAATTATGAATAAGATATAAACATTTGTGAGCAGGTTTTTGTGTGAACGTAAATATTCAACTCTTTTGGGTAAATAGTAAGGCACATATAATTTTGCATTGTATGGTAAGAGTATGTTTAGTTTTACAAGAAACTGCAAACTGTCTTTCAAAGTGACTGTACCATTTTGCATTCTCACCAACAATGGAAGAGAGTTCCTGTTGCTTCACATCCTCACCAGAATTTGGTGTTGTCAGTGTTCTGTTTTTTGAACATTTTAATAAGTGTATAGGGGTATCTAATTGCTGTTTTACTTTGAATTTCCCAATGACATATGATCTTTTCATGTACTTATTTACCATTTGTATATTTTCTTTGGTGAGCTGTCTGTTAAGGTCTTTGGCCCATGTTTTAATAAGGTTGTTTGTTTTCTCATTGTTGAGATTTACGAGTTCTTTGTGTGTTCTGAATCATGACATTTTAGCAAAGAAGTCTTGTAAATATTTTCTTCCAATCCGTGGCTTGTCCTTTTTTTTTTTTTTTTTGGTCTTTTCATTCTTTTGACAGTGTCCTACCCAGAGAAGTTTTTAATTTTAATGGAGTCCAACTTATCAATTATTTCTCTGATGAATCTTGCCTTTGGTATTACATGGAACAAAATCATCACCAAATGCAAGTTCATCTAGGTTTTCTCCAATGCTATCTTCTGGGAGATCTATAGTTGTGCATTTTGATGTGGGCCTGTGATTCATTTGAAGTTAATGTTTCTGATGTGTGTAAGGTCTATGTCTAGATGAACTTTTTTCATGTGATTTCCTAGTTGTTCCAGCATCATTTATTGCCTCTTTTTTATATGTGATTAAGTTTTTTAACCAAAAAATATCTATTTACTTATTCATCAGCAATTTTTGAATGACTCATACATACAAGATACCATGCTAAACACTAAACTTTCATAAGACATATTCCTTGTCTACAAGGAACTCTATCATAAAAGATACAGAGGAGTAAGTCAATAATTAAAATAAAATCACACACATGTATATATTCCTGTAAGGCAAATGATTACTCCTGTGCATTGGTAAATATAAATTATAATGTACACATCTACTACAACATGACACTGTAGGTAACTTAAGTACAGAAGGACTTGGTGGGAGTGATCATCAACAAAATTGTAACATATATTGTCTCCTCTTAGGACAATAAAAATCTCTTTATTTACCCATTCAACCAGTACTCATTATACTACGACTAAATGGAAATCATTGGGGTGAGGAGTATGGAATAAAATCAAATATAAATCCTGACTTCTGGAAGGTTGGGAATATTGCAGAGACAGAAATGTAATTAGTCATAATGCAAAGGTGATTAAGGTACAAAGGTACATACATTAAAAGAAGTACATTGAAAGATCTATGGGAGTACAGAAAAGAAATTATGAAGAAAAGAAATGATGGCCAAAAGAAATAGTGGGTAAAATTGCTGGTGCCTTAGCAGGAATCAAGGCATATACTAATAGTCAAGAAGTACTGTAGTAGTAAGTGCTCCAGTTTGTCATTATAAATGTCCTCAGTTATAAATTACTAAAAAGTACTAGTTTCATTAAATATCAGCTTTTGAGTACCTATTTCTAATATACTGTGTGACAAAATGGAAAGTGTGGATAAAGCACTTCTGTAGCATACTGAGTATGATGGTTGCCTAAAGGAAAGCCCTTGCATAATTAAGTTGTGAACTGAACTAAAAAATTCATGAAATATCCTTTTTCCTTAAAAGAATGACAAACTGATATTTGGATATTTGTCGGATATTTTCTCAAAAATAAACAAGTAACTAAAGCAACTGATGGTATATGCTGCCAAGGGAAAAAAAATTGAATTTTCAAGAGAAAATTAAAATTTTGGAAAACTTTTATATGCCACTATGAGCTTGTTAGTGTCATAATATTTAGAGACTTTTTTGATGAGCTCAAAGGTGTTATTAATGAGTGTGATTTTCTAATATTATGTAATGAAATATGTCGATAATAGATCTACAAAAATCAATAAACCTGTATTTACCAAATGATCAACATGTTGTTATAAAATCTTGTATTGGTAACATTCATTCAGATCACAAGATTGATCAATGAATATTAGTGCAATAGAGTGTGAAAGTTTCACTGATATGGTTTCAGATTTCACAGTGTAAGCAATATTTAAGAAACTACCTCTTACCAATTTTTGGTGTTATATCAAAGAAAACTACCCATGATCATATGTAAAGACTATTAAATATCCTCCCATTTTCTAACTACATATTTTTATGAGGGTGAATTTGATTTTTTTCAATATACTACAACCAAAACAACATATTGTAATAGATTGAATGCAGAAGCAGATATAAGAATCCATTTGTCTTCTTTCAAAGCAGACATCAAAGAAATCTGCAAAATGTCAAACAATGTTACCCTTCTCTATTTTTTAAAATATTTTTTCATAAAAATATGTTTATGTAAACTGAAGTAGATTTATTATTACCAGATTAAATAAGTTAATAAAAATATTTTAAAAATTTTACAGTTTTATTTATACTAGATTTAACCCACATAAACAAAACTCCTTTGGGTCTTTGTGCCAGTTATCATTTAATGGCCTCTCAGCTCCAAATTCATTCTTTTTGCCTTCTCTGTGATAATGGAGTTGTTCTATTTAAATATTTCTCCTTTGCCAGTCAGTGGGAAGTTAAGCTTGGCTTATGAGAACCCTGGAGTGACATTAGAGGTGGAGGAGGTTTTCCTTCCTGCTTCTGGTGTGGCTTCATTGCCAGACTTCTGGAGAACATGCTTTCTGTGGCTTTCAACGTTAGGCAGCAGCGGTGTAGCCAGGACCCCCAGACACTGCAGCATCTGCAGCCCAGCCTAGCTCACTGCTCCTTGCATTCTCTCCTCAGCTCTGCACATATATATACATGCCAGAGGTCCCATCAGGCTGCCGTTTGAGGAGCAGACCACCCTATCTTTATCCCACACAGCCCGGGCTATGCACAGAGTATTCTAGGTTTGTAAAGAAGGGGGCCTGGCCAGCCCCTGGTTTCCGTAGTTCTTGCAGTGACGTTCTGACTCTAGGAGCCTGGCTACTAGCTTCAGCTCACTAGTTCCTCAGGGGGTTCTTATACCTTGTCCAGTGACTCTGGACTCCAGGCAACTCAGCAAAATTTTCTATCATCTAGTTGGCTGTTCAGACCTTCTCCAACAAGGTCTGAGCCTGAATCCTGAGGACAGGATTCCTTTTTCAAGTTTGTCCTTTTTCAGGAACTCTCTCTCAGCCCCAAGGTACCCTTCTGAGTTACCTTTCCATCTTTGTATTTATTCTACTATAAAAGCTTGATAATAATTGTTTACATTGAACCTCCACTGTTTAAAATACTGTGTGGTTTCTGACTCCTTGTTGGACCCAGACTCCTCAGTAATTTCTGAGATGGTGAAAGTGTTCTGAGATCAAAAAGTTTGAGAATGACTGCTTCAGTGGGGTGTCAAAGTAAGTGAAGGTGATGGCCACTGCATAGAGGCACTAGGCCACGATATCATTCAAAGCACTTGTCCCTCTAACAATCATTCCATTCTATAAAGGCTTGGAAGTTGAAATGTCTTCTGAAATGGGAGCGAGAAATCTTCTTGTGGTTATAAGAACTTTAGAACACTCTCCTTTACCCTTATGGTTTCAGTTAATAAAACATATTACTTCTGGGACATTTAAAAAACATGTACTGATCTTTTTCCAAAACCCGTTTCTCTTTTCATCCTTCATGTTTCAGTGAATAGCCCATAATCTGCCCATTTTTTTACCACTTTTATTACTATTGCTCCTGAACCAAGCCACCATCCTTTCTTGCTTGTATAATGACAATGGCACCCTAACTGGATTCCAGGAGTCTACTCTTACCTTTTCCAGGCTAATATCTACATAGAGGGCTGGCATCTACATAGCAGCCAGAGTAATACTGCTAAAATAGAAGTACAATTATGGCATTCCCCTATTGAAACCTTCTTGTGGTCCCCCATATAGCTCAGATTAAAAACCAAAAGCTTCACAATGGCCTTAAAGCTTCTGTCCGATCTTTCCTTCACAACCTCTCTGCCCCACTGTCTGGTATTGTTCTTGTCACTTCTACTGCGGTTATACTTGCCGCCTCGAAAACATCTCAGGCTCTAACACATACGAAATCCTTGATGGAGGGATATTTTTTTCATTTTGTTTATATCTATAAACTCAGCATCCAGAACAAAACCTAAAAAACATTAGTCTTTATAAATCTTTTTTTTGTGAATGGAGTAAAATGGAGATTTGAATGGAGCTGAAAAGCGAGAGAAATTCAGATTGAATTTAAAACTATAGTTTTCTCTGAAGTGAATCCTAATTCCCAAATTTATCTCTGGTTATGAATATTTTCTTCTATTCTATATCCAAGGAGATGTGGTAGTTTCATTTCAGTTTAGAACTATATTTCCAAGATGTCAGAATTCAACCATGAGTTAGAACTATGGTATTTAATTAAATCATTCAAAAAACATTCATTGAGAATTTACTACATTTAAGACATTCTTTTAGCTACTGTGAAAGCCAAGATGATGAATATATAATCCTTGTCAAGTATGTAGAAGATAGCATAACGTATACAGTGGAAAAATTCACTAAAAAAAATGGCAGATGGGTCACACATTGAAATCACTGCTTGCCATCTCCAATCTACAAAAATTACAAGAAAAGAAATGTAAAAACTGGTTAATGAGCATGTAGTCTTGACCAAAATAAAGAGGAATTCTCAGAGGCACTGAATTTGTGCAACATTTTTTAAACGCATCCAACTGAAATTTACCACAACAGCAATAAGCTAAGGACCCAACTAGGATGTCATAGTCCACAAGACAGGTCACACAGCCCAAAATGCAAATGGGAGAATTCTGTTGCCAAACTAAAGCACACAACTAATGAGCAGCAAACATCTGAGGAAGATCAACACCATGAATCAGGAAGAAAAAAAAAATCAAATACACAAAAATGCCCAACAAAACAGAATTAATTTATTAATCCAGGTATAGATTTTAAATAACACAAAATTAATAGGAATGAGTATCTCATTCAGCTAACAGGGTATATGATTAGAAAACATGCATGCCATGGAGACTTAGAAATTCAAAGAGAAAGATCTGTGAAATGGTGGGTTAGGACAATCTTTTGCGAAAAGTTAGGTTTTTAACCATTTATCATAGCAAAAACATGAGCTTTGGATTGATGGAGAAGAAAGACAAAATCCATTTCACTTAGGCATTATGAAGGCATTTAGGAAGGACTGAACTCTCTAGAGAAGAGGACTGGTGTTAAGAAGAGGAAGAGAAAAATCAAATTTTAAGGCAGAGACAAGGGAAGTTTAAAAAATTTGGATTTGAGTTAGCATAAGGGGAAATACTGTAGGCTCATGAGTAGAGACAAAACATGTCCCTGATAGTAGAGAACCAGTTTTAAAAACAATTGCTTTTCTGCACTGAAAGGGGAATAGTAGCAGTTGATAGAAAGAATCTTAAGTATAGGAAGGGTTAGTGCATAACTTTTGTATTTCTGAAAATTCTCCCTAGGCTGTTAGTTAGCTTCATGCATTTCCTTTCATTAATATTACACATTTTCAAAAAGGTAATCAGTTGATAAATATTATCTATGGACATTTTAATAAGTGGCTCCAAATTCGTTGGCACTTTTCCTATTGAGCAGTAGGGTCTATGCACTCCCCCTTTAATATTGAGTAGTTTTAGATCTACTTTGAATGTGAGGGAAAAGCAAAAGTGAAGGCATGAACATATAGAGTATTTGTTGTCTGCCCTTAGTTTGAAATGGGTTCTTATGCAGCAATAACAATTGAAATGGAATGTGGTATCTTGAGGTGGGCTGAAGTCATCAAACAAAAATAAAACACAAAACAACAAAACACAAAAATTTAAAATATAAAGAGAAAATTGAAAACATATGTTATTAGCCTTGGAACCGGGTCATGGAAGATGCTTCAATAGACCTTGAGGAGGCTGTTGGAAAGACTTAAAAATAAGTAAGGAAGCTGTTATTGGAAGCTAGAGGAAAACAGATACCTTGTTACACAGTGATGAGGAATTAAGCACAACTGGAACCAGCAGAAACATGGAAAACAAAGTACCTAATGACCTGATAGATCTGGTTAAGGAGATTTTTTTAGGCAACACGTGCAAAGTGTCAGTTATATTCTGTAACTATGCACCATAAGATGAGAATAGAGAGTGATGAGCTAAAGAGAACTTATTTAGTTTTTCAAGTAGAACATAGAGAAACTATGAGAATCAGGATTTTCTGGTTTTATTTTTATTTTTTTATTTTTTAAAAGATTTTATTTATTTATTTGACAGAAAGACAGCCAGTGAGAGAGGGAACACAAGCAGGGGGAGTGGGAGAGGAAGAAGCAGGCTCCCAGCAGAGGAGCCCGATGCAGGGCTCGATCCCAGGACTCTGGGATCACACCCTGAGCCAAAGGCAGACGCTTAACGACTAAGCCACCCAGGCGCCCCAGGATTTTCTGGTTTTAGAATGCAACAACTCATCCCCAGTGCATTAGTTCGGGTCCTCCAAGAAGCGGATATCAAAACAAGATTAGACCGTGATAGACTTATGGTGGGGGGGGGGGTTGAAATAGCTGTAAGGTAAAAAGAGGAGGGAGCCTAGGGAGGGAGGGAGGGAGAGGCGGTAGACCATGATGCAGCCATGACACCTGTAAAGGAGAGAGAAAAGGAAAGAAGACCGCATAGACAGAATCTTAGACTGTAGTGCAGTTCTAAGAAATTTTAGCCAGGCCAAAGTTGCTGGGAATTAAGACTGTGGTACAAAAATAGTGGTACAGACAGATGGCGGTCATCTGTCAATTAGACTCTCTGAGGCAAGAAATCTGGGTTATGCATTTTCTGAGCAACCACAGTTCACTGCTTATACTGCACAGTATACTTCTCTATATGTGTGCCAAGAGCAGCTTCTCTTTGGTTCCTTGGGACCTCTTTTCCTGAGAGTAAACTTAGAAGGGGGTGGTTATCGAGATGAATGATAGCCCCCACCACAGTAGCTTATCTTGGAGCCATCAGCATCATCCTCTCCCTCCTCTGCTATCCATTCTAAACTCCTCTCACTCTCATATGGGGTATGATTCTCTGCTGGAAATGGCATGGCCTTTTCCCATAATTCCAGGGGTCTGCATTTTTATTCTTTCACTGGGGCTTACCATGAGCTCTATCCTACATTTTTCCCCACTGCTTATGCCTATAACACTGTAGTGTCATAGTGCCAGATTTTGTGCCCCAACTAGGGTGACCAACCACATTGGTTTGTCTAGTACTTTCTTGGTTTTAGAATCAAAAGTCTCATGTCCCTCTGTTCTAGGAAAACTGAAGTCACACTACAGGTAACAGAGATGATTGCAGGCCCCATGAAAAGTTAAAGTCTTCCATGTTATTCTGTAGATGGAGTGAAGCAGTATTCCTAAGTCTGACATATGTTGTCTCCAGAATCCAAAGGGACTTATTACCAAATGCTGTGATTCTTTGTGGTGGAGCACATATGATGCAGCAATGCATCTTTTATTTTGAAAGAAGTATCCTGGCATGTCTCTGAAAACCTCTAAAATTTTAACTGAAATGGTAGTAGGTTTCTGAATTTCGTACCATTTATCTCTCAGCTTCTGCGGCTCATGGGTCTTTATGTGGCCTCTAGGCCACCAGCCACCTCTTACTCATTTTGTCCACTAGTGTAATATAATCCATGTAATGATCTGTGTAATGTTCTTTGGGATGTCCAGGCAGAACTGATATCTTCAGACTATTATTATGGTAGAAAATAAGAGTATTAACATAGTCTTGAGGCAATCTGTAAATGAATGTTGCTGTCTAACTGACATGAATACAAACTGTTTGACAGGCCTTTCTAATCTGAATCTAAGCAGTTGTCAAATTAGTGGTCACATGCAGTGTACCTGAAGTCTTGCTAATTTGTTCTTGCAATGATATCACATCTGGCACAGCAGCTATGATCTGGGTTACTACTTGGTTAAGCCTTCACTAGTCTATAGTCATTATTCAGAATCTATCAAATTTTTGCAGGGGTCATATTGGTGAATTACATGGAGGTTATATATAATAAAACCATCACCCTTGCATCTTTTAGGTCATTAGTTCTAAACTCTAGTCACTCCAGGATACGTTGTTGTTTTTAGGGAGATAGTTTCAGAGTTTTCTACCCGGCCTTCTCCACTGTGAAATTCTTACTTTCAGTATCATATGTGTTAAGCCAGTTACTCTAGGGATCTAATGTACAAGAGATTTACTCAAGTAAATACTGTGAGGCAAGAGTGGGGAAGCCAGACTGGGTGGGAAAAAAACCATCTGATTGTGATGCAGGTCTCTCCACTGTGAAGGAAAGAGAGAAAAAGTGTTGGATAGGCAGATTACCCAACTACATTGCAATTCTAAGAAATTTCTACTAGGCAGATAAGGAGTCCTCAAGCCAAAGTCACCTGTCAGGGGAGTCTTTCCTCTCAGAAGAATGTTGCTTAACTTAGTGCCCTTGCCACATTTAGTTGCTAAGAACAGCCCATGGGAAACATGGGCTTATTTCTGAGTGCAGCAGCTGGGATTGTCTGTCAATGGGCTTCACCTAGCAAGATATCAGAGTGGCATGTTTAGATGGCTACCACACCCACTATTGCTAGCAGAATATTTTCAAGTAGTGAAAGGCCTCAAAGCAAATCCAAGATGCAACAGCAAAGTATGGTTTCAGGATAAAAATTAAACAATGGATGACTATAACATATTTTGTAAGACTTTTGAAAGACAAGATGTGCATCATAAATGCTTTCAGGGTATAAATTCTCTCTCAGACCTGTTTTGTTGAACACCAAGGGTTCTAAAACTCTTAGGGTTTTTGTTGCTGTTGTTGTTTTCCTCATACCACCTTCACAGCAAGTGCAAGAGAGAAAGATTTGTACTTGTGGCTTTTGTCTAATGAAATGAATGATAAATCGGCACACAAAAAACATAAAATTTAAAGATTTTTCTAGCAGCTTGGGTGGTAAAAGACAGAGAAAAATGGGAAAAAAGGGCTTTGAACTCCCTATTTTTCCAGGCAGGATTCAGGTTGAAACAGTTACACAGCACAGATATGGGCTGCCTTTCACAGAAAAAGACAGACCACAGAGGACAGAACAAGGGCCTGGAGGGTGGAGCTCACAGCTGTGGAGAATTCCATAGCCAGGAGCCAGGGGATAGGACTGGGCTTTAATCCAGAACCTGGCAACTCATACTGGCTGGATCTTAGAAATGCAATGGGACAGTGACTGCTGTGTACTTCTTGTCCCTCCGCTTCTCCCTTCCCTACATCTGTCTCCTAGCTGGAGTGCCATTTGCAGTTAGCCTGTGCCTACCTCACTATTGTACTTTGGGTGTGTGAAGCAAGATAACACATTTCTTTAGTTCACCAGCTGTAAGACCAAGAGAAACTAAACTCCAGGACTATACTAGAGGGATCACACTGAGGACCATCATCTATACCTGGGCCATATTTAAATGACTGGATCCTGGTTCTTGAATTTGAACCCAATTCCATAAAAAGTTTAGGCATTTTGAGATTCTTGGGAAAGGCTGATTTATTTTGTAGATGTGATAAATATAAATAATTTGTGGCCAGATGAAATGTTGGCTTTTTCAATAGTGATAAATTACTTGCGCCTCCTCCCAGAAGAGATCGTTCTATGTCCCCCTGCCTTGTGTATTGGTGAGGTTTACATTTGCTTCAACTAACTGAGCCCAGCAGAAGTGATCCTCTGTGACGGGGGTTAGTTTATGCAAACACATATAGCTTCCTCCACATCCTCACGCTCACTCATATCACATTCGTTCTTGGAATCCAGCCATTATACTGTGAGAATAGCAAGCCACGCAGAAAGCCTCTTTGTAGGTGTTCCAGTGGACAGATCCAGCTATGCCTATCTTTGAGTCATCTCATCCCTGGTGCAAGGAAGGCATGAGAAGAAAGTTCTAGCTAACTCCAATCCCCTGCTGTTCAAACTTCTCAGGTGAGCCCAGACACTGTGAAGCAGTGCTTCATCATATTTCTTGGCCTAAAGAATCCTTGAGTGTAAGAAAATGGTGTTGTTTTCTACTCCCAGTTTTGGGTGGTTTGTTTCACAGCAATAGTAACTAGGATGTCATCCAGTACGCCTTATTGGAAAGGCTGAAAACAAAAAAAGTTAAATTCAAAATAAGACTCCAGCTTAAAGCCTTTCTTCCACATTCCAAATCAGTTATTTGGTTTTTTTCCTAAACCACATTCTTCTCCTAAACCATATTCTTGACTTTGGAATTTGAAAGATACACCTAAAACAATGCCACTGGAAAGTTTGTAATCCCCAAAGAGTATGTTTTGGGATGAAAAACAATATTTAATAATTAATTTGGGATTATCAATTATTAAATAATTATTGACTTGACAATATTTTGTCCTTAGGAAAAGGAGAAAAAGAACACTTATGTTGTTAGAATATATGTAGAAATATAAATATCCACTGAATATTTAAAAATTCTAAAAAACCAAAAAGCAAAGTTCAGTATATGAAACACATGTGTCTTTTCACAGAAGTGGAAGTGTTTACACATGGAGAAAGAGAGTCAACAGGGAGAGAGAGGTGGGGAGGGATGAGAAGAGAACCATATGAAGTATGGAAACACTTAGGGAAATTTTGCATGTTTGTAAGGACCATATTTTCCTAAATCTACAGAACATGAAGCTGCAATGTCATATGATTTCTCATTCATCAATTAAAATTTAGTCAGTTTCAATCTACTATGTATTTTGTTTTGAGTAGCAATATTTCTAGAGCTTAATGTTCCATCTAGGTTCTCAGAAGGGCCTTTGAACAGCCTGCCGTGATAGAACAGACCTTCATTCAATGAAATCTTGCTGACAGCTGAGAGCAGAACATTGCATTTTGTACCCTTAAGATAATATAATTGCTGGGATGCAATTGCTCTTTCATATTATGGTGGTAATCAATCAGTGATTGACAAGTCTAATTAGAAGCCTTGGTATGTACAACATGATAGCACTTTCTAACAGCATTGTAGCCCACAACATCTTTTTAGCAATGCTATAATAAAAACATAATATTTTATAGATAACTCAATTTACATTTTGCCATTATTGTTTGCATATATGGAAAGATTTTATTGGGGTAGAAGAATACCACCTTTAGAAGTATAAATATACTGCTCTAATGGTTTTATGGTATCTCCCAAGAACTCAGTATTTTGGCTCTAAAGATTTGATGATTTTTCAAATTGGCAAAGATAAATTATTGTATGTGTACATTTTCTTTATTATCTTCAGAACACAGTGTATTTCAGGTGCATAGATTTATTTTTTGATGAAAAGCTTTCCCCCCTCCTTTCCAACTGAGGTAATTCATAAAGGGATACAGTAATCAGAAGAGAAATGGCATCTGTTAAAAAATATGGTGCTTGGTTACAAAGTCAAGATAAAATACCATATTTTGTTAGGCACTGAAAATATCTAGAAAAATCAGTGCTCATTTCTTTCTATAATATGACATGTGTTAAGAAGTCTCTGAACAGATTTTTTCACATTGAAATATCTTCAAAAATGTTAAACTTCAAACTGGATAATTACACTGTATATTTGTCTTTTAGCATTTCAATTAGGATCTGTTAATCTTGAACTTGTGCAACTTACTTTGTATGCAGAAGGAAAAAGTGGAATTACAGGAAATATTAAACCATTCTTTTTGTTCTTGGTAAAATGATAAAATAATGTACAAAGTGCTTTCCTTCACTTTTCTGATATTTCTTTCAGAAAATGAGGCTTTCCATCATACAGAAAGTGATAAATTACTGAGAAGGCACACCATTCTTGCAGTATGTGGACTGCATCAGAGACATGGATTTTCCTAAGATGTCAAAGGAAAAGATAGCATAAAAAATACAATTACAGTTTTGCTCCAAATATCCCAATACAGTAGTTTGAATTTAAATGCCTCCTTAGACATTGTGTAAATTTTCAAAACAAAATTTAAAACTGAAAGGTAAACACAATATCTGGAAAAGTGCCAAAAAATAGTCTTTATCAATGTGTGGATGTAAAGGAGACTGGGGGATCCCTTTGAAGCATAGCTTCAAATGGATCAGATGTAAAGCACCACAGAACAAATACAACTCAGCAATTCATTTTTTAAAGATGATTTTTGGATGTTCTGTAAAATATGTATAATTTTTCATATTTTATAATACTACAACTGTTCTTTTTTGATAGTCACTCCACACACCATTGCAATGCAGGTAGAACTCAATAGAAATATCCTGTTTTTGATGGCTTTATCTTAGCTCCACCAACCACATGGTAACCTTTAAATTCAAATTACAAATACTACCTGAATATGATATTTGAACCTACAATTGAAAAAACATGTTAAAAGAAAGCAAAACTAAGTTAATTTGTTTAAGAAAAATGTTTAGAGAACATTCTTGAAATTCTTCTCAACTAAGATGCATCACCTTATAAAACCACTCCAACATATTTATAAAGAAAAATGGCTAAAACTTGTACTGCCTTGACTTTCTCCATCATGACATTCTGTAGGTTTGTCCTTTTTTTTCTATTTCCTTTTGCTTTTACATATATGCCTAAATCCCATTTCTAAATATTCCAGTGACTTACTCAGTATCTTTGGTTTTATCCCTTTCACTGCATAGTGATTTTATGCATCCTTCATATACACAAAATAAGGCTCTGAACCATCACTCTATTTACAACCATTAACTGGTGTGCATGACACAATAAGGCCATGGAAAAACAATATCACCTTGCAGATTATTTAGTTTGGGTCCTGGGTGCTGTAGCCTAAAGTAGTTGCTGGTGGAGAATAACCATGGGAAAAGAAGGGAGAACAGTAATGGAGGACAGTGTTGTATACAGCATTCATTCCAAAAGGTATTTGCCTACCTGCGTAAGCCTGGAAAGCTTGTAACAGGCTTCCCCTTGGTACAATTCACAAGCAAGGAAGTTTGTCCAGTATGCTCATATTTGAAAACATTATTTGCTTCCATCTTACAGAATCCACTTTTTTTTGGGGGGGGGGGGTGGCAGGAATTAGTCTGACTACTAAAAGCAAAACAAGTTACTCAGTAGTAGTAGCAGAGATATGTTTCAATCTATGTTGAGATGATGCAGAAAGACTTCTACTTAAAATATTAACTTTTGATTAACTACAGATGGAAACTAAAGATATTGGTGTGAATATTGATGACAAATAATTATAACAAGTAATTGATTCATGCTTGGGGGAGACAACAGAATGAAAAGAAGTCATTCCTTGCTTTAGAAATATTTTCAAAATTGGGATCCAGAGTATAATATAGCTATATTTGTTTGGAATTTGCCATTGAATATAATTTTTTATAAGCTCTTTATTTGTTACTGTGAATTTACACCTTTTTAATATTTTTTTTCTAAGCTCTATAAGATCCTGAGTTTAAAGGAAAAATAAATTTCCAAAAATTTTAGGAAGTGCTTTCAGAACTAGAAGGACCTCCTGAATATTCCCAATATTTACTTTCTCTCCATCATCCTGTTAGTTATTCCAGCCTTTACATGAGCTTTAACTATATGCTCCATCCATCATCAATCAGTATCATTATCAGTATTTACATGCTATAATCAGTCTTCATTGATTGACTGATCTCTATTGACCTTCATTGACTGACCTCCAAAAGAAACCAGGTATAGGAAAGATTTATTTAGAAACATCATGTTGCATATTTAATTGAGAAGATAATTATTTACTGGAGATGTTCTGAAATGTTCTATCTACTCCCTCTCAACTACTTACCTTTTTTTCTCTTCTATTTTACAATTCAACTTGCTGCCTCCACCTGACTTTGCATAGTACATAGGCTTATTATTTGGATGCAATATTTCAGTTGAACCTCATAAAAACTTAAAGTGCATAAATTTTGCTACATGTTTGACCGTGGAGGAAATGATGTGTGCTAGCTCATGCAGCTAGTTATGCCAGAGAGAAAACTGGAGACTTACTATGAGACTGACTGTCATTTCCTAACTTATCTTGACTTTCAGCAGCACTTTAAATTTTATCTTGAGGTCTTAAAACCTAAAGAGAGAGAAAGAGAGAGAGAGAGAAACTATGAATTCCATGTCTGATTAAATCAAAAGAAAACTCAAAAAAATAATCAACAAAATTGGACATGGGTTTATTGTCTATCTTTTCAAAAAAATGGAGAAAAATAAGTATAATACAAGCCCCAAATTGTATTTTAGTAGATATATATAGAAAATATACTTAGATGAATAAAGTATACCATATTGGAGGAGTCCTAAGGGGTTTTCAACACATATAATCAAGATTCTTCTAGGAGAGAAATGACTCATTGGTTTAAGAGAATGGAAAGAAATTACATTTTCAAGATTTTTTCCATATGTGTTTGTAATAAAGGGTGCTCTTATTAGTTTGACATCTTTTTTAATTAGCTGACATGTTATAATTCCCTCTGTTTGTGTACAGTGAGATTTCATCTCTTTAACAAAAAAAATTCAAAAATTATCCATACCCTGAATAAAATACGCTGAAACAGATTGGAAAGGAATATGCCAAATATCCACTCTGCTTTTCTGAGTTCATTGGTGAAATTGCACTATATCTGAGTATAAACCATAAGCACTTAGAAGCCCGGTGTAGAGTTTGCACATCTTAGTTCCTTACATATGCTGTCTGCTCAGCAGTTTCTCTTACCAAATGTTGACTTGGAAAACTACAAAGGACATCCACTACACTGAACCCATCAAAAACAAAAACAAAAACATAAAACAAAAAAGCCCAACAAACAAAACCATTCCAAAGAGCCCATGGTGTCTGAGTGAAAGGGTAACTAAACTTAATCTTAAAATTACTTGAACACTAAAAGACATTGGGTATCTTAAGGGAAAACTGAGAAGAACCATTAGTGATAATATTCTTCAACTGTATAAAATAAATAAATGACTAATTTTCCATTTAAACGACATATCTTTATAGCATCCATCTAATAAAGATAATCCTCTTAGACTCAATATTACTGAAGACAATGAAATACCATCTGGACAGGAACTGCTGCCTACAACTTTTCATATATAGGTTGAAGCTGTTCATCTCATGGGAAATTATGCTGAAACAGAAAGTATAAACCTTTTGGTAGAAGTGTCAGAGAAATAAAGTTTCAGGATAAAATAAAACAAAAAGTAGGGGCTCCAAGTGCTTCACTTTGATCTATTTAATTTAAAATGGGATACTCTTTATTAAACAATTACTTAGTAAGTAGATAATATAGGGAAACAAAATGAACAAGATATAGTCCTTGATCTTTAGAAGATGTGATCTAGTGGCCTATTAGAAACATAAATGATTCCAAAGTCTCTCTAATGTAAGAAAGAAAAATAATGTTTGAGCAAAGTAAAAATGTAGTCCTCTGAGAAGTCAAAGGAGGGATAAATGATATCCTTCTACTGAAGTTCCAGAAGACTGCATGGAGGATGTGACATTTAAATGGTCTTGTAGAATGATAAAAATTTTAGTAGGCAAGAGATAGGAAGGGAAATTATTCTAGGAAAAGGAACAGAATTAGTAGATCAAAAAAAATGTAGAGTTAATTAAGAGAGCCATGAGTGGTATATGAAGGGGATTAGTAAGGTACTGAATGTTCTTGAATGTTCAACTATGGGGTTTTTAAAATATATAGTCATTCATTCATTCAGTAGGTAATGAGAGAGACTGTGAAGATAAACAGTATTATTTGAGTTATACTTTAAGAAAAAGAATCTTGTGGCAATGGAGACAATTTATTAGATATTCCAATTCAGGGACTATTATAACTTTCTACTCAGGATATAGTGACATTTCTGATCAGAGTGATAACATTAGGAATGGAAATCAAAAGACATTAGAGCAGATACAGAAAAATAGAAAGTAAGTCTTACCTTGATGGGAAAAGAGATAAAAGGAAGAAAGGAAACAAAGGAAAATAAAAGTTACTTTGAGGATATAAGCTAATTGGAATGATGGCATAGAGATATTTTAAGGAATATGAGAATAGGCACGGAAAGCAGGTTGGGGCCAGAGGAGATAATAAATAGTAAATTATTTAATAAAAGGGCAGCTGGGTGCCTAGGATGAGTCTCCAGGGGAGACTGAACATGGTGTGGGTGTTAATAAGATAGGAATATAACTTATACATCCCTCCTTCCTTGCTATTCAAGGATAAGACTAGCCCTCATCTTTAGTCAGTACAAATATCACTGTATCTCAGGAAATTAAATTTCTCATTGCAAATTAATACATTGACACTTTGATGTATCAGAGATATTTTTATATATTTGATTAGCATGAATGAATTTTTATGCCAGAGAGGATCTGGTCTGATCATTTTCTGAGTGAGCTGAAACACTGAGTTCTTGAACTTATTCAGATGAGGGCCAGATTCATACTTGCATAGTAAGGAGGGAGGGATGCATAAATTGTGTTCATATCTATTAACAACTTTGCATTTCAAATCCTAAGTTAATTGTTTTTGTTCAAGAAAAGCTTGAGCAAAGTTCATCTATTCTAAAATGACTGAGGGTTTTCAGGAAATAGAAAGGTGGGAAGAAAAACTGTAAATCTCTATATACTTTTCTATTCTGTGCAAAGGAGAGTAGTAATAGTATCTACCTTATGTAGATATGAATAGTAAATCAAATAATACATGAAAGCATTGGAAACAGTGTTCAGATGATAAGTGGAATGATTAGTGTTGGCTAAGATGACGATTGAGATGGAGATGCAAGAAAGTGACAACAGAAAGAAAAGTAGAAGATGAATGAAAGAAGATGTAGTTTTCAAAGAGGTTAGGTCCAGCAGATAGAAAATTTTTAAATGAGCCACTTGATGGAAAATTCAACATTCCCTCTTACTTTCTCCTCTGGAAAATGATTTATTCTCCAGAATTTTGGTTCATTATTAAGTGCATTTTAAGTTTTGCTTACTTGTTTCCCACAGAATATTAATATCCATTGGAAAGGAAAAGAATTCACACCTCAGAAATAAAGTATATTCAAAATAAAATTTTAATAACATCAATAAGAACAAAATAAGCCTTACTGTGATGTGCATATTCAATATGATGGAAAACAATAGAAATTTTGGCTGACCAGATTTTACTTATGTTATTGGTAATCTGTGGAATATTAGATTAGTGATGGTGCATTTGAAAAATGACTCTGAATTACATTTAAGTATTTTTATTATCTTGGCCAACTTTACATGTAACACATTTTACAATGAAGTTATTTTGTAACAGCTTTCAAGAAGAAATAGACGGGAAAAAAAGTCGCCAAGCTTCAAAAGAAGATAGCAAACCATGAGTGAAATGTTTTGCTTTCCCCTTAATCTAAATGGGCTGCTCAATAACTTGGTATTAAAAGTCAGTTCTAACCTTGGTCTAAGTACCAACTTTTTCAATTTTATGGTTATCTATAAACCCGGATTTAGTATGTGATTCTTTCCCAAAAGCTATAATTTTGGACTTACTGTAATCAAATTTAAGTTCTTATCTACTAGAAAGGATGGTAAAATATCTTTCAAATATGTGTAGGGTCAGGTCTTCAGAAGGTTGTGGACAGGGGTGGTGAGGGTATCTGTGATAAGAGCTCACATTTTCTCTCACCTCAGGAATAATATTTACAGGATAATAACTATCCACATTAGTTCACTGAAGGGAACCATTAACTGTTGATGTATTCAAGTAACTAGCAAAAGCCAATTTTAAATCAAATTAAATTGATGGATGCTTGTAGCATATTGACATTTGGGGCCATGATTGTAAAGTTCCTGAGGGTTAATTGTTCTATGCTTTCAACCCATAGTGCAATGTCATCAATTAGCAGGGAATTAATAAGTGCTAATTGAATTGGACAGTTAAAAAAGTAAAGACAATAGAACCAAGTATAAAATATAAAATTTTAGAACAGATAAACAATATAGATATAGGTAATTTAAGCTTAAGTCTTTTTATATTTTGAGACAATATGTAATTTCTAGGTTACAAATAGCAATAGATGAAGAGCTTTCTAGATTCTTCATTGGTGGGCACTGTAAGGAGGAAAAATCTAAAGGCAAACGGGTTAAAATGAAGTAGAAAGCAAATACGTATACAAAAAGATGAAATAAAAATAATAAAATAATAGAATCAAAGTGAAATCAGAGTAAATCTGTGAGCTCATGTGACACAAAATAAATTTGTATCAAAAGGTAGATTCTCAAGATGATATAAGTATGACATTTTTCTGTTAAAGACTGGAAATAAGGAGTCACATGGTATCTGGTTCTGGTATATGCGGGACACTTACCTGAAAGTAAGTTTTGTTTGGTTTGTTTTGGGTTTTTTGCAGCCTATGATTGTGAGGAGAAAATCCTCTTGGCGAGAGAGGGAGAAATAAGACTGTGACTCTGGAGGTTTTTCTTAGTCTCAAAAATTTATGATTGTGTGAAATAGAAGTTTAAAAAATAGCTTGATAGTAATTGATAAAATGAACCTAGCAGACAAGCACAGGACAAAAAGATATAGACAAACAGGCAGACATTTTCATCTCCAGAGGGTCTTAAATTTCTCTGTCAGGTGAAGATGGAATGTGTCTATGTTCAGCTCCTTCTTCTACATTGGAGATGAGATTCTAATAGCTTCTGATTCCCCATTAATTCAATCATATATGTTTCATTTTCAACTTTAAATGAATTCGCTTGGTGTAAACTGTGAAAATATGATTCTCAACTTGACGTTTTTGGTCAACTTCAATGATTTGTGCAAATTCAGCAGGAGTTAAAGAGATTTTGGAACCACCAAAAGGCAGCTTGAGATGCATACCCTATGCAAAGCTCATAGCTAGATACAGGGAGGGGAAAAGGTACAGCCGGAAATAACGAGATCAGGACGACATATATAGGTTCACATGTCAGAGATTCAAAGGCATGAGAAGTTAAATCAGATATGTGCAAATTCTTTTTAAGAGAGGGAGAGGGAGGGGGTAGGAGCATAAAGAGAGTTTTAAGCAGGCTCCATGCCCAGTGCTGAGCCTGATGAGAGGCTTGATCTCACAACCCTGAGGTCATGACTTGAGCCAAAATCCAGAGTTGGAAGTTTAACCAACTGAGCCACCCAGGAGTCTCTAATATGTGTAAATTATATGTAAATTTCCCTCTGCTCTTTTCCGTTTTCTGAGACTAAAAATTTCTGCATTTTATCCTTCCTTCACGTAATTTAATTACCTGGTTAATTAAAGATTTTCTTTCATTTTCTGGAGTGACAACATCTATGTCTACTATTATTAAGTTTTAAGATCCCTGGAGTCCAAGACTATCTTCTCCTCATCTGTTAAACACAGTAATAATATATGTAAGATTATTAGTGCTTATCTTCCCTACTATATTGCAGGTAGAAGAGGTTGTAGACTGATAATTCCTCCTGATTGTAATTTGTTAATTAAAAGACTCAGAAACACAATGGAATAATAGTAAAAAGGTATATATTATGTAATAACCAACTAATGAAACTTTTTTTTATACTTTTAGGTAATGATTTGGAAAATGCATTTAGAGGTATATTTTTAACAGAAAAGGTAAAGGAATCAGGAGTCTATACCCTCTAAAAGAATCGTATTTAGGATTAGACTTGATTCTTTTTGTTTTTTAGATTAGATTATACAGACTTCATTAAAGAAGAAAATGAGGATACAAAATGCCTTTAAGGAAAGTGTCTACAGCTTCAAAATCACCTAAAAATGGAAATGCATCTTATTAAAAAATTATATGGATTAAATAAAATATCTATTCTTAACTTTTCAATTTTAGGTTAAATGTGCTACTGCCTATTTGCAAAAAAACAAAAACAAAACCCCAAAACCAAATGTATCAAGATTGTACCTGGAATATTTTATTTTCTAAAAATAAATCATAGAAGTATAAAATTCTGGCAGTGGAAATCAGTTGTGCTCATTCGGATTTGTTAAGATGCTTCAGTGACTAGAGTATGCAGTGCAAGTTGAGAATCACGGCATACAATTATTTGGCCAACTCACTGTTTCTAAACCTGAGGTAGCCTACAGCTTCCCTACATCCAGAACAATAATTACCCTGATGACTATACACAATTACCTATCTTTTTTTTTTAGACAACACAATGGATTTGATAGATGTGATTTATCATGTAATCAAGAGTGGAAAATTAATGGTAAATTGAAGTCCAGATACGAAGAAACTGGCTTGTTTTCTATATTTACACTGTGCTTGTCAGTGACTGTATCTGCTGGGTCCAAGTAATACCGGAAATAGCTTCTTCAGGTCGGTAATATCAGCCAAAATAATGAAATAGTAGCCATGTCAGGAAGTAACCTCACCTGACTCCTCTATTAGTTGGGAGAGAATATAAAGTGACCTGCCCTCCATAACATGATCTTAGACCAATTATTATAGTGCATCATTCTCAAAGGCCAAGATATCTTAAACCAATGCCCATCGATAAAAGCTTTTCCCATAAACTCCTCCTATTAATTAAATCAAATGTAGCTTTTAAATTGATGAGACTGCAAAGATAAGTTGTTCCCTAAGCTTAGTATATTTATCAATAAAATAATGTAAAACAAAACAATGAGTAAGAATACTAAAACACTTAAGAAAAGAATTGTGCTATCCACATTCAGTTGTCACTGTGTGTTGAAAGAGCAGAGTTACTGAGGAAAATTTAAAAAAAACAAACAAAACAAAAGAAAACAAAACCCCTAACAGTTGGCGAATACCCAAGGCATATAATATGGTTTCATGTCATGTCTATTTTGGCTTTTACTGGAGAGAATGATCCTAAACTTGAACTTATGGAAAATGAAGTGTCATTAAGCTAATATCAAAGACTCTAGATAAAAAGGTCTACTATTGTTTTAGGAAAGTGAGATTTATAGACTGAGCATTTAACACACATGGTTTATTTTCAGCATCAACTTAGACACAGAAGAAATTGTGGAACCTACTGAGAAGCCAAAACATATATTTCTGTTGCCTCCAAAAATTAATACAAATCCACTTTTATATGCTGGTTTTAGAAAACTCATATATATAAAAGGAAAATAACTTATTTTACCTATATTAGATTTGAGACATCCTTAAATCCAATGTGTGGTTAGGATTGAATTCCTGATATTTATGTGTACTAATTCTGAAGGTTCCTTGGAAAATACTGATGCCTACCAATATTTATTTAACAATGACAAAGAAGCATTTAACAATACTTTTGAAGCTTTGTGCCATTCAGAGGTTGCCTTCAATTTCCAGAAGGACATGTTATAAATAGAGTTACTTTCACAAAGCCCTTGAGTAGAGTGTTTCATTAGAACTGAATTTCAGACAGACAGTTTTATTTATCTGGAAAACTAATAGAAAATATCTCTGAATTTAATGTAGGCCAAAAGTATCCTCTATCTTTCAAAGATATTTTAAATTAATTAATAAAAATAGGGGCTTAGGAAAAAGTATAGTTTAGATCAAGGTAAAATTCCTCTAGTTAGAGGGTTCAGATTTCAAAATATATTTTGATACCCATAATATTAGCATACCTATTACAAATTTAAGGTCCCTAGAAATACTAAATTTTTAGTGAAAAATTTTAACGTTACTTCTCAAAACCAAAGAACATGTTCTAGTTAGTGAATAAAACCCCAAAATTAATCTTTTGATCACATTCTGTCTTGTGAGCACCATTAAAAATGCTGGAATCTCACCAAACATTGGACTCTGTTACTGACACATATGTGGAAAGACAAAATACACATTGGAATAGAACAGATGTAGACTCACCTCTTGGTGACTTACAAACTGGGTAGTCACGAGTGAGCTCATAATAAATGGTAGTTAAATTAGTATTAAATCAATATTTCATTCACTCAAAGTCTCCTTGTTGAGTGCAACACTCGTTGGGTATCTAGCTGTAAATAGAATAAGATATAGTTTCTGCCCCCATGGAGCTTTTAATACAGTGGGTGTTTCTTATAATTTTGTCTCTTATGTTTTATTGATATAAATATTCTGAAGTTCCCCTGGTTTTTAGGATCATATACTGTCTCTTGAAATTGTATAACCTTGCCGCTTACTAGTCTCAGCAAAACCACCCAGATTTGGGGTAGCAAACTAAAGGCAGAGGCCAGTTTGGCTCACAAAATTGTATCTATCTATCTATCTATCTATCTATCTATCTATCTATCTATCATCTATCTATCTATCATCTATCTATCTATCTATCTATTTATTTTTATTTTGTGCTTCCTAGGACATCATAGGAATAAATGAAGCACCAGTTTCAGCTCAACTCAAAAAGATTAACGGAAAGGTCTCTTAACACTTTGGGATAGTTTCCAAGATCCTCAATAATTATTTAAAAATAAAAATTTTAGAATATTTTTTTTCCCCCAAACAGTTTTCATTTAGATTCTTTGTCATCTTTTCAGGGTGGGGGATCACCTAGGTTCAATCAGAAGATGGGCACCTGGCTAGCTCAATCGGTAGAGCATGCAACTTTTGATCTTATAGTTGTGAGTTTGAGCCCCACATTTGGTGTAGAGATTACTTAAAAATAAAATCTTAAAAAATCAGAAGAATAATATTAGCAACGTTAAATTATAAGTTAATAGTAAGTTATTATTATTAATGTAATAGTAGATTAATAAGGTTTACATTAATAATCTCCCTACCTGCCAGACACCATATTAAGGAATTTATATCATATAATCTTGCTTAGTCTTGATAACTAACAAATGAAATAAGTATTATTTTTATCTTTTAAAATTGAAGTACTAAGGCTAAGCAAATTTAAGAAAATTACTTAAAGTCCACAGTTAGTAGGATGATTAAAACTTGAACCCAGAACATCTCTCCCTTTTTATTACTGCATTCTTGTTTCCTGATTGTATTCTGGCTCTAGATTTGTCTTTCTTCCTTTACATTCACCCTTTCAACAAGGCCAGTCAGCTTTCTAAGTTTTCAATCATTTTTTTTTTAAATCTGTCACTTCCTTTGTGCCATCACAGTCACCACCTTTACACAGATTTCACCAGTTTAACACTTCTATGACTTTACTTCTCTGTCTAACTTACCCATCCTTCCAATCACCACTAATTAATCATCCTATAATTCCCACATTGTATAGGTCCCTCCCTTCTGCTCTGCCAGAGTCTTAGCTCCTTAACTGACTTTTAATGACCCTTCTGGCTCTACCCCTGTCTGTATATACTTTCATGTACCTCCATGATGGGAATGATCTTACATGATAATAGCTGTGAAAACAATACACATCTTAGTGTTGATGATATTCAGTTCAAGAATAATCCTATGGGGAAGAAAACATAGTGCAAGAGTGTATCTAGCTGGGTGAATCAGTACAGGTATAAAATTAGTGGCATTTCAGATACACCTTAATGACTAGGTACACTATTAACTTGTATCTAGGCCTGGAAATGTGAAAGTAATTTGACAGTCATATCTGTTCCCCCTAGGGAGTGTGTAATTTCTTTTAGTGCAAAGTCCTTGCTCTAGTCTTCTTTTTCAGATTCTAAGTATCCATTCAAATATTTAGGCTATAGTATAAAGTTCTTTTAAAAAATAAAGTTCTAATAAAATGAGTTTGACATTATGCTGAAAATTACCAGAAATGTGCACATTACTAATTATCTCTATAAAAATCATCAGATTTTCAATGGCAAGTCAATTAACATGGATAATAATGATCTATGCACTGTACCAATTTCATAAAAGGAGAAAAAAAAAGTTTGTATTCTACCCAAGCACAGTACTTTTCACTCTCAAATAACAGTCTTTAAACATGAGAATTTAAAAAAACTAAAAAATTAATGGTAAAAGTTCAGAACCAAAGGCAAGGGCATTTTATCTGCCAATATAATTATAAAAGAGGTGGAATTAGAAATTCCATTGTCCTTTTACCAATGGTATTTTAAATACAATTTACCAGAAATAGAAGTAAATGAAAGAAAATGTGGGTATCCTTATACTGTTCTGTAGAACATTTTAATTTTATTTCCCGCTTTTTGCTCATTAGAAATTGCCCATCATTAGGGATGAATGAATCATTTACATTAGTCAAAAGCAGACCCTTTGCTAAAATTTTGACCTGGCATATTTTTCCTAGAGAGCTAAAATTAAAAAATTAAGTATAGGCATATATTTCTTTTATTTAAGTTTCTTAATATTAGCTGTAACTAAGGACAAAATTAATAAATAGAAATGCTTTCTGCTTTTCTACATCTTTTCAGCAAAAGTCTCTATGTGTACCTTTTACACTAAAAAGCTAATACAGCTCCCTTACTTTCAATTTCCTTATAGAAATATCATTCTCTTACTTCTTTAGGAGTTAACATCTTAGGCATGCTGAGTTCTCAGAAAACTTGAGTGGTAATCATAGATAAAAATGAACTAAAGCTCACTCACCAGTTCCTATGCTTACCTCCACTATGTAAGGTGAAGTAAATGAGAACTGAATGGTGTAGTTTCTCCATATCAATGCCAATCAAATAAGTCTTAGAACACAGAATTATCTTTATACAATTATTTTATAATAAACATTATTTTGTGCACAAGTAGGCTTATAAAACAGTATTTCTTAAGTATTACTATGATTCATTTTAGCTTAAGGCATTAGAAATTCTCCCCCAAAATTGGCAATGTTTTAGAGACCCAATAACCCTTTATTCTTTATGTCCCTATAGTATGCAATATGCAGGACAGTGCCTAAGAATATGAAATACTAAGTTGCTATCATTGTATGTAATAGAATATGCCCATCAGAACAACCAGTTGACTCTGTTTGTCTAAAGTTTATACAATAGGTTTTTATCATAATGACCTGTAGTCCCATATTAGCTTTGAAAACTAAATGCTAAGCATGAATTATTTTTAAATGCATAGAAAATGACCCATAATTCCTATTCTTGATGGTTGAAATGAAGAAGACTGAATATTATCCTTCTCTGTAGAAATGGAGTTTAAAGGAGATATTAGGAATCTCATAACAGGGATCCCATTTTTTTTTTAAGATATACACTTTGTTGCTTTTGTCAATGGATTTTGATTCTTAAGTCACAAACCAAGCATAAATATCTTTTGGCTACTTTAAAACTTTCTTTGCTAGATTAATGTGGCCTCCCAAATGCTACTTTATACCAAAGCAGAGAAAATAAAATCAATTAGAAAAATTATATATATATTAATTTTCGGCAATCACATTTAGATTTACAGTGCATATCTGGTACTGTTAAATTTGCACAATTTCCTTCTTCTGCAATAAATTTTAATCAGATACTTTGTACCCAGTTGTACTCTTGTCTGAAACCTTCCAAAGTGCTGTTGTTGCCAAGGAAACCATTTCCTTATTATCTGTGCATTCAGCACTGTCTCACTGTCTGGCTCATTTTTCTCCTCTTTTTCACTCTTTCCATGACTCAACTGGAAATTTTATGTCATGTGTTAGTTAAAATAAAACACATTGCTTTCCTCCTCAGACTACAATGCTCATTTGAAGGATGCAGAATGCAAGTTTCAACAATGGTTTCCTAGTCATGTTATTATTTTTTGTGCAAAAAAAAAGAGAGAAACAAACAAGCAAAATATACAACTTTCTCATGCTTTTTTTTTCCCCATGCTTTACTCTGCATTTGATAAGTTGAAACGTGTATGAAGTCTTTGTTTTGATCTCCTAGCTATATATGAGTGCTATGAAAGTCTGGAACAAGTGTTCTTTGAGTAATTTTGAGCCCTGACTCTACATACAGTGTAAGAAGGAAGAGGTGGGAAAGATGACACAAATATGAAAGAGAACTTAAAGATGGTAAACTGGTTTAAGGTCAAAAGTTTTCTGAATATTTGTTGCCTGTTTTGCCTCTGACACTCTTCTCCCCTCCCCAATTCTTAATTCATATGCCTATGATAAAATCTCTTCAATTTTTAAAAGAAAAAAAATGTATAGAACTGAAAGAAAAATCCACAATAACAGGGGGAATTTTAACACATGGCTTTCAGAACAGTGAAAAAGAGAAAAAGAAGACAAAATAATCAGTGACGCTATGGATCTTACATGCACCCAGTTTGTTTTGTTTTTGTTTTAAGTTTCTATTATAAGTGCTTATCAAACACCTGCTGTGTTCTAGGCAGTATTTTAAGTTCTTTATCTAGTAATACAATGATCAAGAACATAGACAACTACCTTGATGACATTAGGTGTATATTCTTCTGGGGAAAGGTGAGAGATAAACAAATAAACAATTTACCAAATAAGATAATTTCAGATGATAAGTGCCATGAAGAAATTAAGATCAAATGACATGACAGTAAACGGGTATGTGGTGGTGGTCTCCTGAAAATATAAAACTCAGGATATAATTCTCTGAGGAGATGACATTTAAGGCAGAGACCTTATGAATGCAGAGAATGAACTAGACATCTTTAAGACAGAATGCACTAAATATAAATGAGTGTTTGAAGCCTCAAATGAACACATTTTATGAATATGGTTATGATACACTTCAGATTTTACTCTAATGCAGCTGTCACACCATTTCACCTATGACCTCTTCCCTGCCTATCTCCCACAAACCTAGGACCAACTATTATTTCATTACTGTTGTTTTGTTTGCCAGGACAGAAGTAGGTGCACAGATACTCTGTAGGTATCGAAGTACAGTTGTTATTCTCATCTTCCTCACATATACTATTGAGATATTTTGTGTCTTTGGAGCTATAAAGATTTACGCTTTGGAGGTGCAATTGACTATTAGCTTCCACGTCTTCCATGTGATTATGCTGAGCACAGTTGCAGGTGACATGGAGAGTTGGATGGGTAACCACATTCTTTCTGAATCAATATGTCTTCATTGCTTTAATTCTCTTATTCTTCACTGCTAAATAAATCTGCAAACCTTCATTGCTTCTAATTGTAGCTTCTCTTTAGTTATTTCTGTATGATGTGATGTTAATAAAGGATATAGAAATTCCTGCCTTTTGCATCTCCCTGGTTTTTTTGTTTTTGTTTTTGTTTGTTTTTTTGAAATGTATGTAGATGAAATCTCTACCTGAGATGAAGTCAACTAATGTGTAAGGATCTCAAAGTTTTTGGGAAGAAATACCCAGAACATACCAAGGAGCAAGTCAAAACATCAATTAATATTTTTTTAAAAGTGGCTATCTTCATGTGGTAGCAATTTGTATCTGTTTTCTTTTTTTGTTTTCCCATAGGTGTTTTCTACATTTTTATGAGAAATACACAGCATTTTCATTTTAGAAAAGAAGAGAGAATGTTAAAATTAGAAATGAAGTTATCCAGGGAAAAATCCTTACATTGCTAAAAGAGAGAAGGCAAGAACAAGATAAAAATATAAATAAAAACAAAGACCAAGAGCTTGATGTTGGTGGTGATGATAGACAATCTCTATCTCAAATGGTCAGTTTGACTGCTTTTCTAGGGCCTGATGGTGAACACTTTCTGATGTAAAAGAAATGAAGCCTTGGTATTATTCAGCCCCTGTTGTCTTGTTCTCTGCTCTGTTTGCCCTCAACAGCTCTTGGCTGAGAAGCCTTTCATAAGTTTTACCAGTGAATCTACACACTTCGATTCTTTTGCACAGTGAACTGAACAACAGTTGTCCATCAAGTTTAGCATAGTTCTTTGATGCTTGGCAGAACTGTACGTTCCACGGTTCTCAAATGTTGTTTATCAGCCAAAAAAGTTTCTTTTGTCTTTTCCAACTAATTCCAGGTTCTGACCTGATCTTGAATCCTGAAATTCCCAAACGCTGATGTCTGAAGAGGCGTGCTCTCTAACTTACACACAAACCCACAGATGCGTATCCTTACAGACAGACTCTGAATCTTGGAAGAAAATAAAAAGAGGAAGGGAAAGAGGAAGTGGGGGAAGGAGAAAAAGAGGACTAGGAGAAGAAAAGTGTCAGATGGGCAACATGAAATATGGGTATACCTAAAATCAAACTGCACTTTTGAAGTGGAATTAAGATTGTGATTTTGTGAATTTATCAAAAGGATCAAATATCCTAAGAAGAAAAGTGGAATAAAGCTTTTGCTTCTGTTTAGCTTTCAAAGGTTTCATTTTTGTCTACTTTGTTAAGAGAAAATATATACAACACGCCTCCTTTGTTATTCATGATTGGTGTCACTTCTAACTAATTTCAGAAAAATAATGATTTTTGCTCTAAAGAATAAATGAATCACTTTAGATTTTTATAAATGCTGACTTTTACTTCTTAGGTGTTACCTTCTTCTTATAGGCATTTTGTAAAAAGGGGTAAAGCTGAAGAAATAAAATATCAAAAATATAGACTATAAGGTGGTGGAAACTCCCCACTTCGATACATTGCCAAATTAGAACTTCATTGCTGTTCTTACCTAGAATTCTACTAGTTCAGTTACTCCTGTTTTATTCATTCTCTCGGGATGAGTAGGTTCTTGTTAGTAGAATGAATAAACCCACTTTTAAAAAGTTTTAAAAAGGTACTTTGGCCTGTAAAAGCACATGATGCCTTTAGAGTCAGGCATTGAAAAGCTAAGGAAAAGGCCATCTGCAGAGACAAGAATAATTATAAGTAAATAAATTGTAGGGCTTAATTGCAAACATTCTTTTACGGTGCTCAAGGGGACAGAGCTACTCTCATAGCCTAAGTATATTCCAGACCTGCAGAGGAACTTTGTGACTGGCCAGACAGACCTCTGTGCTGCAGAAGCTCTGTTTCACTCAAATGGATCAGTGTGGGATTTATTTTCTAGCATTATTATTTAAATTAAAGACACAAGCTGAGCTTTGGAAGAGTTCATTGGTGTAGCTCTCCAGCAGAAAAAACGCGAATACTTCAGGCATGTGAACTGGCATGATGGGCCTGTTCACATTTATTGACAAAAAACAAGGAAGAGGGAAGTAGAAAATGAAAGGAGACATGGGAATATGTTGATTTGTAAACTTTTACTTTTGTACTCAGAGCAGAAAACAAATTTTCAATTTTATCTGTCAGTTATACCCCAGTAAAGCTGAGGAGAAAACCCAATTGTGCTGATTTGGAGTTGGACCAAGGGCTAGTGAATCAGCATGTAGATTATATGTTGTTAGGAATGAGGGGGTGAAAGAAGAGTTGGTACCAAAGGGACAAGAGGAAGGACTAAGAGAGAAGAAAGTGTAAGTAGGAAGAACTATAACTTTATAGTAATCGGATTCTAGATATAAGGCTTAATACCCAAATATCATTCTCTAGCTATTCTCATGCTGACCTAAGTCATCTCAAACACTAAATTAAGATTTTGAATTTCATTTTATCACAAAGCACTTAATGTGACATGTAATAAACCCTTACCAAATGGCAGCAAATATTGTTATCCATGTGTATTCTGGGCTCATCATTCAGAAGCTGCATTATATGTGCATAGCACTATTTAACCAGAAGAGACGGAAACATCATTTCAGAGTTATCCATATATCGGGTGTCTACTTAATAAAACTACGGGCGATCTATTTGCTTCCTCCTCTGGAAATATAATAGCCTTTCCTCTTAGATCAATCCTTTAGTAGTTAATTTCTACAGATACATTTTCTTTCTACTTTTCTTTTTACTTTTCTTTTTCCCCTTCTCTCTCTCCTTCTGTCTCTCTTTTTCTGCTTACCATTTTAGGAAGCTAACCTCTTTTGCCTTAGCTAACAGAAGAAGGACCTGTATGAAAGCAGTCATTTGTAAATGGCCATTTTCAATTTATTGTTGAAAATATCACTCAGATCCTCAGACGGTTCCTTCATGATGCTTGTCTAGGGTAGCAGGGCAGAAATTATTTAATTTGAAAGCAAGGGAACTGTTCCCTGAGCTATAAGTCAACCAATTAATGGAAAACATTTCCTTCCTTTACTCTGTAGCTACCTGTCTACTGCTTCGGATCTTCTAACACCTTGCTCCCTTCAGATATGTGGATTTCAAATCCTAATCACTTCACCTTTCTACTATTTGAAAAGTAGAACATATGTATCAAAACTTTATAGTTGTATTCTAATGGAATCTAGGTGGCGGTGGTTCAGGACTTCAGAAACTGAATGCTAGAACTTGAACAGTGATGTTAGAGAAAGTGCCCTGGGGCCAAGCACAAAATCATTTCAAGTAAAAGGAAAAATTCTAAAAGAGACAATTCAGAGCATATTTGTCAATATTCACTTTGACACTGAAAGTTTTTTTTTGACCTATCTCTTGACGAAACCTTGTTCTTTAGGAGGAAAAACAGACCTAACGGGTGTGAACATTATAATTGCATCTTTACCTAAGATCTTAAATATCATTGAGAGGTCTTGCCAAGTTTCCTATCAGGAAGCATTATTATTCATTGCATGGTTTTTCATTAGGTTGTGTATGTTAGGAACTAAAGAAAAGGAAAGGTCATTATGGAAACCTGGCCTAAGGAAGCAGGATCGGCTTAAGAGGGACATCTGTTAAAAATGTAATTAAAGGATTGTTCTCCTATAAAGCTGGGCTGGGCTAAGCTGGTCATCTGACATGGTTGCCTGGCTTATACAGAGATTTCATGAAATCTGTGCTTAGGGCATTCTCTTTTCTACAATCATTCACATTACTATGTGTCTATTTACCCAGAGCCAAAGGGAAGCCAAGTGTTCAGACTGATAGGAAGCCTTAAAGATTTCCTCTGTGTGATCTTTTCTAGCTTTTGCTTTAATATAATTTTTCCCCCATTGGGTAGGACAGATGCAGCCTGAGCATGTGGCTGGGTGAAAACATGGTTCACTTAGTGTCTCTGTGTTGGAAGCTTCTAGAGGCTCAGCTAAGTGGAGTAGGTCAGAGCAAATCTCCTCAGTGGGGTAACTTTTGGTTAATTCTGCAGCACTTCACTAGCATAATATTAAAACCATAGAAAGTTGACAAGCAATATCTTTTGTCTCTTAACAACTACCGAATTTCACCTCTGCTTCCACTGGTCCAATTCTCTCTGATTAGCTGTTTCAGTGGCAAATGAAATAAAAATCCATGGTATTAACCTGTCATATTAAAAAACCCTTTTTGCTCTGGTGCATACATTTGGCACAGCTGTGCATTTTGCATTTAAATATCCCTCCACCAGTGGGCTGATCGAAACTATTGCTTTTCTATGGGAAATTAAACAGGGAGCTGCTTAATGCTCCTTGTTAGTTTTTTAATAAAAATGAAAGTGAGAAGCCAGCAGTACTGGGAGCAAATGTCTGCAGGACCCCGTGGCTGTGCTAAAAGCAAAGAGGAGGAACCAAAATGCGTATTACTATTACTGCCCCTGCACCGCTGGCTTTGCAACACCCACCCCACTGTGGCCTTCTGAAATTGCCTGCCGAATGTTGTTTAGAGGTTATGTTAAATGGGGAAAGGCTTCTCCTGGGATCATTAGGTAGCTTTCAATTTGGGTTCTTAATAAAATATCGAAAGTTACAATGTAGAAACAAAGCCGCAGCAATTGAATTAGTGTGGCTTTGTGAATTAGGGAGTCAAAGAGAGGATGACAAGAAATAGAGGAAGAGAGAGGAAGTAAAGAGATTGGGAGAACCAGACACAGGAAAAGAAAGACACAAAAAGAAGACAAGAGGGACTGACGCAGAGACCAGAAGGCAGAGAAAGAGAGAGAGAGAGAATGGCCAAAACACTGAGCATGAGTGTCTGACATGGCATTAAACAGAAACAATTTGTCTAGGCTTAGCCCTTGGTCTCATCAAACTCACTTCTAGGGCCAAATACTAAATTTTCAGGGAAAATAATTCCAGATTGATCTAACTGCAGCATCCTTATTTCAATGCAGACCATGTCTGGTGGAGTGTTGCAGAGATTTGTAATTGTAAACATGGAATTAGTCATTAGCAGCAGTGTCCCAAAGCAATAAAGGTTTTATTTCTTTTCCTTCCTTACCTTTATCATTTCTATGCTAACATGCATACAATTAAATTTATTGAGATGACAAAACCTAATTATCCAATTTAAAAATAGTGATATGAACTAACTTTAAAAAGTTTACTGTGCAAGAGACATTGACAAACTTTCTGTAAAAAGCCAGAGAATCAATATTGGCTTTGTGGGCTATACAGTCTCTGTTGCAACTACTCAACTCTGCAACACAGGGTGAAAACAACCACAGATAGTTGTCAAAAATGGGGGTGGCTTTGTTCCAACAAAACTTTATTTACAAACAAGCATTAGGGCGGATTTGACACCAGCATCAGGTCCCTGCTATACAGGAACACTTTTTAAGTAATCCAGTAAATATACACTGTAAGCTTCTAGGCTGTGCAGTCCAAGAAAGAAATTTTCCTTATAGTTCTCTTTTGCATGAGAGAATAAATGTCCTTAAAATTTCTGATATTGCAAAACACTCAGTACTCTCAGACTACGTATACCTGCATTTGACACTAGTGAAGATTAATCTTCATCCACCTCTTCAAAAGTCAATGTCCATACTCTCATTCTAATTGGAAGACTGATAATTTTGACACTTTATTCATCATTTTAATTTCTACCAATTTTATTTTTATTTTTTATTTTTTTATTATAACAATATTTTTTTATTATATTATGTTAGTCACCATACAGTACATTCCTGGTTTTTGATGTAAAGTTCGATGACTCATTAGTTTCATATAACACCCAGTGCACCATGCAATACGTGCCCTCCTTACTACCCATCACCAGTCTATCCCATTCTCCCACCCCCCTCCCCTCTGAAGCTCTGTTTGTTTCTCAGAGTCCATAGTCTCTCAAGCTTCATTCCCCCTTCTGATTACCCCCCTTTCTTTATCCCTTTCTTCTCCCACCGAAATTTCTACCAATTTTAATACTTCACTAAACTCCTTCGAGTTTTTTTTTTGTTTTTGTTTTGTTTCGTATTGCTTTCAAGCACACACTTCAGTTTTCCAGTCTGTGGTTTTAATTTATTTTTTCAGTAATGTCTTGATATATGAATTTCAAATGAAGTGTTTTGTTTTTATATTTTTAAAGATTTAATTTCTTTAAATAATCTCTACACACTACGTGGGGCTTGAACTCATGACTCTGAGATCAAGAGTCACATCCTGAGGCAGGCACTCCTCAATTAAAGTTTTGTTTTTTTTTTAATTCCACAAAAT
The DNA here is from genome assembly GCF_024610735.1 of Ursus americanus. Classification (NCBI taxonomy): domain Eukaryota; kingdom Metazoa; phylum Chordata; class Mammalia; order Carnivora; family Ursidae; genus Ursus; species Ursus americanus. The sequence goes on along the minus strand of NC_142127.1, from coordinate 24,444,493 downwards.
AGTATACATGAGATGTGCATAACTGGAGTGTATATGACCATAGTACTTCATAATTAGTGGTTATATTTAAAGACAATATCCAAACCCTTCACTCCTCAATTAGGAGGAACTCCCAACTCCCAACTTCTCTCTGAGGAATGATGGGTTTGGACCCCACATCTAAATTTCCAACCTTTAAGATTCCCACCTAGGAAATGTCCCCCCCCCCCAAACACCTAGCTCTCAAAGCCAAAAGAACTTGCATCCAGAGACTCACAGATGACAGAAAACATCGTTCTTAACAGGCTCGCAAAGACATGTTGTTGCAGGATCTTTTCCTTCGGTGCCCGTGGTTCTTGGTCACGCCACTTGGAAGAATGAAGAGGTAGACCACATGAAGAGTGGTGGGCAGCGACAGTACACATTTCCCAAAGACGGAGGAGACCCAAAGGGTTGCCACCAGAGTTTCTAAGTCTAGGGGTTTTTAATGGGCTTCTTGGTGGTCTGTTTTAATCCAATTAACCCTCCCTGCACCTGTCATCCAATGAGGTTTTTGTCATCGACCTATGACATGGGAAAAGGTGGAGAGCTCCCTCCGGGGTGGTGTAAAGTTCTTTTAAGGGTGGTTTCCTCTGAGTTTGGGTCCCCTTGTCCCTGCCTGCCTTTTTTCGGACTATCCTTCATTAATGTGGCTATGCTCCAAGAGTTCAGCACAGAAAGAGCAAGCAAAATCCCGTTTCTCACTCTTTCCCTGAAAGAGTACTATTTGCATACTTTAAAAGCTGCTGCCTGAGGGTCAAGTTTCTAATTTAGCACACATCTGGGAGCTATCTGTGATCCTCCCTGGGGACCACGGAAGGCAGAGGACACCATTTATGCCTCTCATTCAAGCCCACTCCAAGTAGCCCATGTCTCCGTAGCAGAAACATGTACACATGGCCAACAACCCAGCTTTTGTGGCTGCCACTTAAGGGACAGGTTTCTAGGTCATCTGCCTCTAATAGTAAATGGAGCTTGCTTTCCCAAGTCCCATAGAACTACAGCAAACACAAAAAGACTATTCATGGGCACAAGAGGACCCTCCCTCCCCCTAGATACCCAGACCCAGCACAGAGGGAGCAGACAAAGAAATCCATCAGCTTGTCCCCAGGTGCTGACTGTAATCCTCTCCCTTGGGACACTGACGGGTATTGGCTCACTCTCAACACTGGGAGCCAGTAAGAAAAAAGATGGCTTGGACAACCACAAAAATTTGAAATGTTCAGAATAGGCAAATATAGTCAGAAAGTATATCAGTGGTTACCTAAGGGTAAAGGTAGAAGTATGCACAGTTGAAACATGATAGCTAAAGAGTTTTGAGTCTCCTTTTGGGCAAATGAAAATATTCTAGATTGATTCTGATGATGGTTGTACAACTCTGAATATATTAAAAATCTTTAAGTTGTAGACTTTAAATGTGTGAATTTTATGGTAAATTGTACTTCCAACAAGCTCTTAAAAAAAGAGAAGTTGGAATCATCTCTCTTTTTTTTTTTTTTTAAGATTTTATTTGAGAGAGAGTATGAGCATGATGGGGATGGAGGAGCAGAGGTAGAGAGAGAAACAGACTCCCTGCTGAACAGGGAGCCCAATTTAGAGCTCAATCCCAGGACCCTGAGATCATGCTCTGAGCCAAAAGCAGACGCTTAAGGGACCGAACCACCTAGGTACCCCTGGAGTCATCTCTTCTAAACCCTCACTTCAGTAAGATGTTTATTTTATAATTAAAGATATGAATATTTAACAATAATATTTTCTAGCATTTACTCAAGGAAAATAATGTGTGACTTTTAAGCGTCTCTAAAGACAGATATTTGTTGAAAGAGAGGGAGAGACATCAGTGCTCTTACAAATTACTTCTATGGAAAAATCCCTGCATACCTCACCTCTTCCTCACCTACCTCTCTAGCGTGGTTAATGCTTTGGGTCATAGGGGATAATGAAGAACCAGTTTTCAAATGACCAGCAAAATTTTGAGTTTAACTTAAAAATTGAATGTGAAATCTCATAATCAAGCATTTTTATGTATATTAGCCTGGACTGTGAAGAAAGCGTAAAGATGAAAAAAAATTTGATTGAGATCCAGGGTATAAAGAGAATAGAGCAGCACACTCAGAGGGTCAAAATCCTGAAGTCAGGGTCTTGCTTTGGGGCTTCCCGTAGAAAGGACACCTCAGACCAGTATACATGAAAAAGAAAAATGACCAGGAGAGCGTATTGGAAGGAGGTGATCACGAAAAAGTGTCAAAGAAGACAATTTTGAACAATTTGTACAGATTTTGTTTTTCTTTTATCCTGATTAGAAATTAAAATCTACTTGATTGGAAGACAGAAAATCAGGTGACATGATGTGACTCATACAATTGACCAACCGATGACCAGAGAACTCAAAGGAATCATAGGTTTGGGGGTGATAAAAAGTTTCAGACAACTCTTCAATATTCTTTGACATACCTCAGCCTCAGTTCTTTTATATTTTCTGGTTAAGTGATATAAAGAGATTTATCTGATTTCAGTGTTCCTTTGTCTGGCCTTTTTATGTCTCCAGTGCATTTTAATGTTTCAACAGTTATGCCATTTTTGCTCAAGGAATACAATTTCTAACCTATATCGTTTCTCTATATTTGCTGCCTTCTCCCTTTCCCCCCAACTACCCAAAAACTAGCAAACTTATGTATCCGTTATTTGATCTCCTTGCTAGTAATTTAGAATATGTTAGGATTTGCCAGGTTGTAATGTGGTATTCAAGTTGTCTAACTTAATATCATAGTGAGGTATGCACTAAGAGAATTTTGCAAATGAAATCTCTTAAAGACAAGATGACACATCACAATTTTCCTTTCCTAGTTGCAAGCACTACAATGTATGAGGTGGAAATTATCAATGTTTCAGGAAGACACAGTAACTCAAAACTGCTACAGTGTAGTAAGGTGCTACAATTGATGGGGGGAGGGGATAAAACTTCCAAAAGAGCATCAGGGAAGTTCAGAAAATGACAAAGTCGGGAAATGTATTTATGAATGACAGTAGATGGCTTTTTATCAACTCGTAGGAAAGTTTAAAAAAATGCTGAGATTATGTTTTTTTTTCTCTTATTCCCTTTACCATTATTATTATTGAATGATTCCAGCAGCAGACTTTTTTTTTCTTTTTTTTTTAAGGAAGGTCTTAATTTCATTAAGCGCTACCTGATTTCACGTCAGTCAGTTATTTTCCTCTCAAGCCAGCACACAATAGCAGCGGATGCCTGGTGGCTAACCTCTTGGTAACTGCTGCAGCTTCATTTGGTGATTAATTATTCACCGAGCACCTACAGTGCCCAAGGAAACCCTCACGCTCTTGCTAGCAACTTGCAGCTTCCTAGGCAAACACCAACCAAATGAGGCAAACAAGAATGTGACCAAAGTGTGACAAATTTACAAATGCACATTCTCTATCCTCTAAAGGGGAATATATTTCCAAGATGGAATTATTGTCTGCATCATCTTAAAAAAGCAGCAAAATCATTTGAAAATACATATTTATATATATTTTTATATATGTAATTCTATTAAATATACATATATAAAATTCAGAGCTTTATATGCATGTATCTATCTATTTATCTGTCTCTCTATATAAATATGAGGTCCAAATGGGCAAAAAATATTCACAAGATAAAACATTTTCAACCTTTGCTTATGATGAATGAGAGAAAATTGGCATGGTGTTTTTGTGTAGCTTTTAACACAATACCCAAGCATTAATACCATTTGTAAATACAAGTACAGCACAAAAACAGGGAAGAAGATGATTTAGTTATGAAAATCTCAAACCAAAGGATAGAAATCTTCTGAGACTCTTGCTAGAGGGGACAGTTAATACATGTGGCTAAGGAGTAAGGGAAACTTAGTTCCAGTTTAGAACCTCATTCTCCATACCGATAGCTGAATGCTTTGTCAGTCTCTGAGGCATGAAGTCCCAGTCTTCTATATAGATTGTTGTAACAAGCCACCTTTGTGTCCTGCCTCTCTGACATGTGCTTGCCAATGTTTCAGAGAAACTCATGAACGTCATGGAATGTACCCAGCTTTGACATTCTTTCTATATTGCCTATCAATTTACCAATGAGAAAACGAGGGTGAGGGCAGGGTGTTGCTCTTAAATCTAGCAAATAAGTGTATGTTCATAAGCATACGACTGGACAGCCCTTGTCATTTCATCTCTAGCTAGGGTGATATTCTGAACCCCATTCTTATTAAATGTCTAAAGCTACTAGGTTCATTGAGTCTTTTGAAAATTTGCTCTTTTTTGTTCATTTTCTCATCTGCCAAAATTACAAAATGTAAATGGCACAGCCATACATAAAAAAATCAGGAATCCCACTTAATTTCTAAGTCCTAGAAGTCCTTGAAAACAAACTTTATGCATACATAAAAACACTGACCAAAACTAACTCTGAAGTCAAAACTAAATAAATATCAGCCAATGCCTCTTAGTAATAAAGATTAGAAAACCCAGGAGATGCAATGGATGTGATATGTGAGCCTTGGTATCTTCAGCAAGTAAAGCAACATCATTTATGGAAAGCACTGTATTTACCTCCACAGAACTGGGAAGAGAGTAGCCACCTCACCCTTATTTCAGGGAACTGACATTTCTTTCATGCCTAATAGGCTTTGGCCTAGAAAAATGGTAACTCATAGGCTAATATATTTGATTTTTATTTTGATATATCCATTCTTCTTCCTGAAGTGTTATTGTGCTATCACCTTATTTTCCATATTCCCCAAATGTCTTCTAGTCAATACATTTTCTAGTAGGGTTGACAAATAAAATACAGAATCCTTAGATGATCTGAATTTCAGATAAACAATAAATAATCTTTAAAAAATTTAAGTATGTACCCATTAAATATTTTTGGCATACTTACACTTAAAAAATCATTCATTGTTTATCTGAAATTCTAATTTAGCTGGGCATCTTGTGGTTTTATTTGCTAAATCTGGCAATCCTAAACATGGCAATTCTTTTAAAACTACATACATTTTTAAAGGAAATGTTTATCTTTGACAAACCTATCATTCGCTCCTTAGCTCTCCTGATTAATTATTAACATTAAGAGGATCATTTGTACATAAATGATGAAAACAATATTAACATTTCTTTCTGGCCCTGGAACCCCCAAAGAACCAACTTTTTCACTTCCTGTACTGCGGATCTTTTTAGTAGGACTATTTGATGTGGAAGCCACTGCCTTCTGTGGCTGTAAGGCGCAGAGCCCGGAGTTCATTTGACCTCTTCACTAACCAGAGCCATCAATGCATTTCCACTTCATTTATTTTCATTCCCTGAAGTAACAGCACAAATAGAAAAACTTCAGTAGAGTAATTATGTGACAGTGGGTACAGAGGAAGGGGCCCAAACTGACATGCTTTGGAGCTTTAAAAATATTGTAATCAATGAGACTTCTTACTCAATGATGTGATTCATTTATTTTAAACATCTTGTGGCCACATATGGTCTTAAGTCAGGAGGCAGAATCATATAAGCAACTTTTAAGAAGACTTCAGAGAGGCTTGTGATTTTTATCTCTTGGGAGAATTGTCTTTGACTAGTAATTGCTGATTTCTACCTATGCAAGTTTCTGAGGATAAAGTCTCTTTTGTTTGCAAAAAATAAATAAATAAAAAATAAAAAGATACTTTTTCCCCCTAGAAGTTTAGAGATCTTTGTCTAAGAGGTCCTTTTTCTTCTTCTTGATGTCCTCTGCCTAGATCCATTTCCTTAACACTTTGACCCATTTTTTACACAGAATGACCTTTGGCTTCAATTTTCTCATTTGTAAAATGAAGGTAACAGCAGTTACCTCCCTTAATTGTCAGGAGTATTAAATGAGATGAACGTCAAAATTCTTGGCTCTGAACCACAGTAGCATATTGTTTGACACTGGTTGATTAAATGCCTTCTCATCTGCTACTCATACCATTTTGCAACTTACTTATTAATATGCTTTCTGTATAATGTTAAATATGTGACTCTCCTGCTTCTTGCCTCCACATGGAAGACTGTATTCTGCCATTTTGGGGGCACAATTTGAAGAGATAATTGTTATAATTTCAGCGTGATTATGCATTAGTCCTGAAGAACTTCATAGCTTGTTGGGGTTTCTGTTTTGTTTTTTATTGTTAAACTTCTTTACTAAGTTGAGCATAATTCATAAACATTCCATTAACAAATTTAATATACACTTAGATTACTATACATTTAGATAACTAACAGAAACTTTAAGTGGGATCAATCTGAATCTTGTCTAATTGTTACCCTTTTATTGTTCACAACAGTTAAGCACTTTTCAAAGACCATCTCCACAAAGTATTGACTAATATCATATGTCTACACCAAAAACATGATCTAAGGAGGGTGACTGGTTGAAAGGAACAACCATATTTATTATCAACAGTAAATCAATAATACAAGATATTACTTAATACCCCAATTCTCCTATAAAATGATAGCAAACCCATTATGGTAGGTAGCATTTTCAATAATACAAGATTCTTATAGCCTCCACCACTAGGAAAATGAATAAATACCTCAAAATTAGATATAACATTGAGTTTTGTGTTATGTGACTTGTGAATTATGTAACATCAAGTTATTGTGTTGGAGAGGGGGAAAACAGCCAAAAGGGGCAGAAAACTTGAAAAAAAAAAAAAAAAGAAAGCTAGCTATTTCCCTATGAACTCATTTACATTTTGAGTAATTAATAGCAGTTTTCATTTTTTGAAATTTATCTATCTCCTACACTAGCCATGTTCTATGACTTCATGCAATTAACCTAAAACGTATGTTACAACAACCAAAGGACATTAAAACTTAAATTTAAAACTTGTATTTACAAAGGAATAAGATGAATACGGGGTCTTTAAATATTCATGAGAGACATGCCTCCTAGGGCCTCAGGTGTAAGGAAAAAAATACATGTAGAAACTCGCTGAAATAAGGTACAGTATTATAGAATGAAACCTCAGTTAAGACTTTTGCTCGTGGCCCAACTGCACCAGATGTCAAGGTCTGTGATCATAATGTATTTAAAATATTCCGGTGCAGAGATAATTTATTAAACCTGGTCAAACAAAAAGAATGAGTGATTACTTCATACTTAGCCTATAATTAAAACAGAATTCATTCTTGAAGGGGTAACCCATTTTTAAAAATTATGTTTGTCCTTTTCTCTTTCTATGGAATTAATATTAAAAGCTAGTGAAAAACTCTATGCACATCATAAATACAGCATACCAATGCAACAGATCATGCTTTTATGAATATGACTTATAATAATGTGGGCCTGATATTGACCAAATATTTTAGAGATATTATTCAACTCCTAACTATAGGAGTGTGGAATCAGAGGGCAGTACGTCATCATGAATACATTTGAAATTTAAGGGAAAATACAATAATGACTCATTTGGATGAGTTAATAAATAAGGGAGGACTCAAGGAGAATATTTTGACATAAGGTATAAAGACAAGGTATTGAACAGAGCCGGGGAGGATGTAAGAGAAAGCAAGTGGTATTAAATAGGTGAGTGGAGGCAGTGTTGTACAGGAGCAAGTGTCCCCACATGTGACATAATGACTAAGAACATGAACTTTGGATTTAAATATGTCTTTGTTCAAAACTTGACTCTTCCCTTTACTAACTGTGGGACTCATCACAAGTTCGAGTCTCAGGAATTTCATCTCTGTAATGATGATGGTGTTGATGATGATGATGACAAATGGGTTTTTGCATCATGAAGTCTGAGAACGCACACAGAGGACATAGCACTCAGTACATGCAACAAATAGTAGATCTTTCTATTCCATGGGCAGACACATTTATTTAAATAGAACTGGACTGAGCCAATTATTTGTCACTATATATAACACAAGAAGAAAGTAAAACTGTGCAAAGGTGAATAGTAATGTGCATTTAAAACAGAATTCAATATGGAAAAAAAATAAAGATAAAAGCAATGAAACTAATATATATTCTGTATGAAAAATATCCAAACAGAAATATTTAGAATTATATAACATAGAAAGTTAAAAATCACTTCCATAATCCCATCACCTAGATACAATCGCTTTCAACATTTTTCTTTCATCTGAAACTTTTAAAAATATAGTCACATATATACATACTCATTCACACACTTTATTTTACTTTGTTTTTTGGTAAAAATGTAACTTTACTAAGAATAAGTATCTTGCCTTTTTGGATATAGATATCTTTCTATGTCAGTATATATGCTCATATAATTTGCTACATATTACTCCATTGCATAAAATTTCATACTTTATTTAACCAATCACTAATGATGGACATTTAAGGTATTTTCAAAATTGTGTTATTATAAATGAGATTAGAATAAAATTTTTGTTAGTCCCTACTAATGTAAATAAATTATTGAAAAAATAAATAAGTGGGAGAGAACAGACACCTGTTCCATGCAGAAAGATTCCAAATAATTTATGTAAATGCTCTGCCTTTGAGGAGGTGAGCTGTACATAGTGACTTCCTTCTAAAGAGTCCAATATGGGAAGAAGAAAATGAGTCACTTTATAGTAAAGAAACCTGACCAGTATTACCTCATCAGATGATCAAGTTTAACATTATAGTGATAAATTGTGTTGATAGTACATACCTTTATAATGAAAATGGCACTCTTCCTCTGTGGTCTTCCTCTCCAAAAAAACATAACTCCAGTCTAATCATGAAAAAAAAAAATCAGACAAATCTTAATCGAGGGACATTCTACAAAATACCTTAACAGTACCCCTCAAAACTATCAATGTCTTGAAAAACAAGAAAATTCTGAGAAACTCACAGCCAAGAGACAGTCTAAGGAGACATGATGATGAAGTATAATAATGGTAACTTGGAAGGGATTTTGGAAAAGAAAGGAGACATTAGATAAAAACCAAGGATATCTGGGGGTGCCTGGGTGCTCAGTTGGTTAAGCGTCTGCCTTCAGCTCAGGCCATGATCTCACGGAGATCCCTACTCAGTGGAGAGCCTGTTTCTCCCTCTCTCTCTGTCCCTCCCCAACACTCCTGCTCTCTCTATTGCTCACTCTCAAATAAATAAATACAATCTTAAAAAAAAAACAAGGGGATCTGAATAAAATACGGACTTTAGTTAATCACAATGTACCAATATTAATTACAGTACAATATTAATTGTAACAAATGCACCACAAGAAGGAAGACGGAGATAATGCTAAGTGAAATAAGTCAAGCAGAGAAAGACAACTATCATATGATTTCTCTCATCCATGGAACATAAGAACTAGGATGATCGGTAGGGGAAGAAAGGGATAAAGAAAGGGGGGGTAATCAGAAGGGGGAATGAAACATGAGAGACTATGGACTATGAGAAACAAACTGAGGACTTCAGAGGGGAGGGGGGTGGGGGAATGGGATAGACCGGTGATGGGTAGTAAGGAGGGCACGTATTGCATGGTGCACTGGGTGTTATACACAACTAATGAATCATCGAGCCTTACATTGGAAACCGGGGATGTACTGTATGGTGACTAACATAATATAATAAAAAATCATTAAAAAAAATAATAGGGGAAAATGGGTGTGGGATGTATGGGAACTCTATCTTTGTACCTTTTCAAAAAAAACCAAAAAACAAAAAAACTTCTTTTTTTTTTTTAATGATTTTTTATTATATTATGTTAGTCACCGTAGAGTATATCCCTGGTTTCTGATGTAAAGTTCGATGATTCATTAGTTGTGTATAACACCCAGTGCACCATGCAATACGTGCCCTCCTTACTACCCATCACTGGTCTATCCCATTCCCCCACCCTCCTCCCCTCTGAGGCCCTCAGTTTGTTTCTCATAGTCCATAGTCTCTCATGTTTCATTCCCCCTTCTGGTTACCCCCTTTTCTTTATCCCTTTCTTCCCCTACCGATCATCCTAGTTCTTATATTCCATAGATGAGAGAAACCATTTGATAATTGTCTTTCTCTGCTTGACTTATTTCACTTAGCATTATCTCCTCCAGTGCCGTCCATGTTGCAGCAAATGTTGAGAATTCGTTTTTTCTTTTTCTTTTTTTTTTTTGAAATTTAATGATTTTTTATTATATTGTGTTAGTCACCATACAGTACATCCCCGGTTTCCGATGTAAGGCTCGATGATTCATTAGTTGCGTATAACACCCAGTGCACCATGCAATACGTGCCCTCCTTACTACCCATCACCGGTCTATCCCATTCCCCCACCCCGCTCCCTTCTGAGGCCCTCAGTTTGTTTCTCATAGTCCATAGTCTCTCATGTTTCATTCCCCCTACTGATTACCCCTCCTTTCTTTATCCCTTTCTTCCCCTATTGATCATCCTAGTTCTTATGTTCCATAGATGAGAGAAAGCATATGATAGTTGTCTTTCTCTGCTTGACTTATTTCACTTAGCATTATCTCCTCCAGTGCCGTCCATGTTGCAGCAAATGTTGAGAATTTGTTCTTTCTGATAGCTGAGTAATATTCCATTGTATACATGGACCACAACTTCTTAATTCAGTCATCTGTTGAAGGGCATCTCGGCTCCTTCCACGATTTAGCTATTGTGGACATTGCTGCATGAACATTGGGGTGCATATGGCCCTTCTCTTCACTACGTCTGTATCTTTGGGGTAAACACCCAGTAGTGCAATGGCTGGATCATAGAGTAGCTCCATTTTTAACTTTTTAAGGGACCTCCACACTGTTTTCCAGAGTGGCTGTACCAACTTGCATTCCCACCAACAATGTAGGAGGGATCCCCTTTCTCCACATCCTCTCCAACAATTGTTGTTTCTTGCCTTGTCTATTTTTGCCATTCTAACTGGTGTAAGGTGATATCTCAGTGTGGTTTTGATTTGAATTTCCTTGATGGCTAATGATTTTGAACATTTTTTCATGTGTCTGTTAGCCATTTGTATGTCTTCATTGGAAAAGTGTCTGTTCATATCTTCTGCCCATTTTTTGATTTGTTTATTTGTTTCTCATGTATTGAGTTTGAGAAGTTCTTTGTAGATCTTGGATACCAGTCCTTTATCTGTAGTGTCATTTGCAAATATATTCTCCCATTCCGTGGGCTGCCTCTTAGTTTTTCTGACTGTTTCCTTGGCTGTGCAGAAGCTTTTTATCTTGATGAAGTCCCATAAGTTCATTTTATCTTTTGTTTCTCTTGTCTTTGGAGATGTGTAATGGAAAAGGTTGCTTTGGCCGATGTCATAGAGGTTGCTGCCTATGTTCTCCTCTAGCATTTTGATGGATTCTTGTCTCACATCGAGGTCTTTCATCCATTTGGAGTTTATTTTTGTGTATGGTGTGAGAGAGTGGTCAAGTTTCATTCTTTTGCATGTAGCTGTCCAATTTTCCCAGCACCATTTATTGAAGAGACTGTCTTTTTTCCACTAGATGTTTTTTCCTGCTTTATCAAAGATTAGTTGCCCAAAGAGCTGAGGGTCCATTTCTGGGTTCTCTATTTTGTTCCATTGGTCTATGTGTCTGTTTTTGTGCCAGTACCATGCTGTCTTTGTGATCACAGCTTTGTAGTACTGCTCGAAATCCGGCATTGTGATGCCCCCAATTTTGTTTTTCCTTTTCAACAGTTCCTTGGAGATTCGGGGCCTTTTCTGTTTCCATACAAATTTAAGGACTATTTGTTCCAGTTCTTTGAAAAATGTCCTCAGTATTTTGATCGGGATAGCATTGAAAGTGTAGATTGCTCTGGGTAGCATGGACATTTTAACTATGTTAATTCTTCCGATCCATGAGCATGGGATATTTTTCCATCTTTTATGTCTTCCTCAATGTCTTTCAAGAGTGATTTATAGTTTCTAGAATATAGGTCCTTTATGTCTCTGGTTAAGTTAATTCCAAGGTAATGTATGGTATTTGGTGCTATTGTAAATGGGATGGATTCCCTAATTTCTCTTTCTTCAGTCTCATTGTTTGTGTATAGAAATGCAACTGATTTCTGAGCATGGATTTTGTATCCCGCCACATTACTGAATTGCTCTATAACTTCTAATAGTTTGGGAATGGATCCTTTTGGGTTTTCCATATAGAGTATCATGTCATCTGCAAAGAGAGACATTTTGACTTCTTTGCTGATTTGGATACCTTTGATCCCTTTTTGTTGTCTGATTGCTGTTGCAAGGACTTCTAGTACTATGTTGAATAATAGTGGCGAGAGTGGGCATCCTTGTCGTGTTCCTGATCTTAAGGGAAAGGCTTCCAGCTTTTCCCCATTGAGTATAATATTTGCTATAGGCTTTTCATAGATGGCTTTTATGAGATTGAGAAATGTACCCTCTATTCCTACATTCTGAAGGGTTTTAATCAGGAAAGGATGCTGTATTTTGTCAAATGCTTTTTCTGCATCAATTGAGAGGATCATATGGTTCCTGAGTCTTTTCTTGTTGATATGATGTATCACGTTGATCGATTTGCGAATGCTGAACCACGCTTGCATCCCAGGTATGAATCCCACTTGGTCATGATGGATAATCCTTTTAATGTACTGTTGGACTCTTAGCAAGGATCTTGTTGAGAATTTTGGCGTCCATATTCATTAGGGAAATCAGTCTGTAATTCTCCTTTTTGATGGGGTCTTTGCCTGGTTTGGGGATCAAGGTAATATTGGCCTCATAGAATGAGTTTGGTAGCTTTCCTTCTGTTTCTATTTTTTGAAATAGCTTTAGGAGAATAGGTATTATTTCTTCTTTGAATGTTTGGTAGAATTCCCCAGGAAAACCGTCCGGGCCTGGAGTTTTGTTATTTGGAAGGTTGTTTATCACTGACTCAATCTCTTAATAATTAACTGGCCTGTTTAAGAAATCAATTTCTTCCTGTTTCAGTCTTGGTAGTTTATAGGTTTCCAGGAAGGCCTCCATCTCTTCCAGATTGCTTAGTTTTTTGGCATATAGCTGTTGATAAAAGTTTCTAATAATCCTTCCAATTTCATTGGTGTTGGTTGTGACCTCTCCTTTTTCATTCATAATTTTAATTATTTGGGTCCTTTCTCTTTTCTTTTGGATAAGTCTTGCTAGTGGTCTGTCAATTTTATTGATTTTCTGAAAGAACCAGCTTCTAGTCCTGTTGATTTGCTCTACTGTGCTTCTGGTTTCTAATTCATTGATTTCTGCTCTCATCTTGGTCAACTGCTTCCTCGTGAGTGGATTAGGCCTGTCCCTCTCTTGCTGTTCCAGCTTCTTGAGGTGAGAATATAAAAACTGCATTTTAGATTTTTCTATTCTTTTGAGTGAGGCTTGGATGGCTATGTATTTCCCCCTTAGGACTGCCTTTGCAGTATCCCATAGGTTTTGGACCATTGTGTTTTCATTCTCGTTGGTCTCCATAAATTGTTTAATTTGATTTTTGATTTCCTGGTTTATCAAGTCATTCCTGAGCAGGATGGTTCTTAGTCTCCAAGTGTTTGAGTTTCTTCCAAATTTTTCCTTGTGGTTGAGTTCCAATTTCAGAGCGTTGTGGTCTGAGAATATGCAGGGGATAATTTCAATCTTTTGGTATCGGTTGAGACCTGTTTTGTGTCCCAGAACATGGTCTATTGAGAATGTTCCATGGAATTAGAATAGAATGAGTATTCTTTGGTTCTGGGGTGTAGTGTTCTATATATATCTATGAGGTCCAACTCTTGGAGTATGGCATTCAAAGCCTTTGATTCTTTGCTTAGTTTTTGCCAGGGTGTTCTGTCTATTTCTGATAGTGGGGTATTGAGGTCCCCTACTATTAATGTATTTTTGTCTATATGTCTGTTTATTCTGGTTAAGAGTTGGCTTGTGTATCTTGCTGCTCCCCTGTTGGGGGCATATATATTTATAATTGTCATATCCACTTGTTGGATACATCCTTTAAGAATAATATAGTGCCCTTCTTGTCTCTAACTATAGTCTTTAGTTTAAAATCCAATCTATCCGATATGAGACTTGCTACCCCAGCTTTCTTTTGAGGTCCATTTGCGTGAAAGATAGTATTCCATCCTTTTACTGACAGTCTGAATGTATCTTTGGGTTCAAAATGAGTCTCTTATGGACAGCAAATGGATGGGTCATTTCTTTTTAGCCAATCTGCAACCCTGTAGCATTTTATGGGAGCATTTAAGCCATTCACATTAAGACTGAATACTGAGAGATATGATTTTAATGATGCCATATTGCCAGTAAAGTCTTTGTATCGGTTGTGACTTTCTGTTCTGTATCACTCTTGGGGCCTTTTTACCTTTATAGAACCCTCCTTAATATCTCCTGTAGGGCTGGTTTCGTGGTTACGAAATTGGTTAATGACTGGCGATTCTGGAACGTCTTTATTTCTCCATCAATTCTGAATGACAGCCTTGCTGGATAAAGGATCCTTGGCTGCATGTTTTTCTCTGAAAGAGCTTTAAAAATGCTCCCCCAACCCTTTCTCTCATTCCAGGTCTGTGTAGACAGGTCTGACGTAATTCTGATAACTCTGACTTGGTATGTGAGAAATTTCTTTTCCCTGGCCACTTTCAATACTGTATCCTTGGATCTAATATTTGTGAATTGCACTATGACGTGGCGTGCTGTAGGTTTGTCATGGTTGAGCTTGGGAGGGGTCCTCTCTGCCTCTTGGACACGAATGTTTGTTTCCCTCACTAGATTAAGGAAGTTTTCAGCTACAATTTGTTCAAATATCTCTTCTAGACCTCTGTTTTTCTCCACCCCCTTGGGGATGCTGATGATTCTGACATTGGATTGTTTCATTGAGTCAGTAATCTCCCGTAACCTACATTCGTGGGCATGGATTTTTTTAAGTCCAGCTTCTATTTTTGTTTTTTCTTCTACTAACCCATCCTCCAATTCACTAATACGTTCCTCTGTCTCGGTGACCCTGCCCATCAGAGCCTCTAGTTTTGATAGCATTTGGCTCATAGAATTTTTAATTTCTGTCCGATTCGCTCTCATTTCCGCCCTTAGGGATTCTATATTCTCAGTAACGTTTTCATTAATACTTTTTTCAAGTCTACTCACCATCTTGACCATTGTTACTCTGAATTCCATTTCTGATAATTTGGTTACATCCATATCCATTATTTCTGTGGCAGAGGCCACAGACTCATTGTCTTTTCTTTGCTGGGAGGGACTTCTCCTTCTCGTCATTCTGATGGGGAGAGGTTGCGGGGTTGTCCAGCGCCCAAATTATTGACTGGGACCCAGGACATGCACCCTTGTTTTATAGGGATCTTAGGGATGTGGGCTTCTTCTTTAAAGATTTTATTTATTTTTATATTTCTAAAGTTAATCAACTATGAGGCGATGGAGCAGGGGAACTTAAGAGCAGGGAAAACTCATCTATGGTCCCAGTAGCCAGAAGCGTGGTTACGTCTGAGCAGGTGGCACTGACTCAGGGCCTTTGATCAAGATGCTCCTTCCGTGTGGAATGTCCATTCTTTCTCTGTTGGTTCACAGACTGGACCCCATACACAGAGAGCACGGAGAGACTTAAGAAAGTGGCTGACCACTGCAGACTGGTTGGTGGTAGTTTGAAAAAACAGGAGACTTATCGGGGCTTGACTCGGGCAGACACAAAATGCGTAGATCGCCACACCTGCCCCATCGATTTAACTGGGTACAGATGGTCTCAACAACCCAAAAAAACTTCTTATACAAATATTTCCTACTATCAAAAATACTCAATACAAATTTCTAAGAATGAAAAATATTGGGGGTCAGAGCATCCACATTTGAAATACTTTGAATATATATATTTTTAAATTGTCCTTTAGTAGGTTGTACTATGTACTGAGTTTTTAAGCACATAGTTAACTCTACTCAGAATATTATGATCTTGTTAAATATTTTCATATGCTAGGTTAAAATTATATTACTTTTTAAATTTGTGAACACGTTTTTAGTAATGAAGTTGACTACCTTTTTATATGTTAATTGGCCATATCAATTTATTAGTAATTATTAATATGGACATATGTAAATTAACAGAATATTTTAACATTCAGAGTATTTCTATAGCTGACATTGTTTTCATTCTTTTTTTAAAAACTTTTTTTATTATATTATGTTAGTCATCATACAGTACATCCCTGGTTTCTGATGTAAAGTTCGATGATTCATTAGTTGTGTATAACACCCAGTGCACCATGCAATACGTGCCCTCCTTACTACCCATCACCAGTCTATCCCATTCCCCCACCCCCCTTCCCTCTGAAGCCCTCAGTTTGTTTCTGAGTCCATAGTCTCTCATGCTTCATTCCCCCTTCTGATTACCCCCCCCTTCTTTATCCCTTTCTTCCCCTACCGATCTTCCTAGTTCTTATGTTCCATAGATGAGAGAAATCATATGATAATTGTCTTTCTCTGCTTCACTTATTTCACTTAGCATTATCTCCTCCAGTGCTGTCCATGTTGCAGCAAATGTTGAGAACTCGTTCTTTCTGATAGCTGAGTAATATTCCACTGTATATATGGACCACAACTTCTTAATCCATTCATCTGTTGAACGGCATCTTGGTTCCTTCCATGATTTAGTTATTGTGGACAATGCTACTATGAACATTGGGGTGCATATGGCCCTTCTCTTCACTACTTTTTCATTCTTGCCTATACTTTTGTTTAAAACTGGAACTTTTTGGTATCTCGCAGTATATTTGGGACAAGACAAACTCTCAGTGGAATCAGTGACTGTACATATACTCTTATTTTTCATATCGTCTCTATCTCTGCGAAAGACACTTGAAGCTGCCTTCAAGCTATAATCCTGCTATAAAAGGTAAAGGAAGATTGTACAACCAACTCATGACTCAGTAGATTTGTGTGCTATTTAAATTTAGAACAAGGAAACTATTAAGTATTTTCCTATATATCTATATTTCTGGTTTGCAGTGCATAATTCTTTGCAAGAACAACTAAATATAATAACCAATTCAAAATATACCAAAATAAAACCACAAGATAATTGTGAAGAGCAAATAATTTTCAGAGCTATCAGATAAAAAGTTGCAAAATACCTACCATCTTTTATTACCGTTTAACTGTTACATAAATTGCTTCTTATTCTGGTTATCTCTAGACTTTGTAATACTTTTTTTTTCAGAAACATACTGATGTAAGCTAGAAAATTTTGCAACTGTAATAATCCTCATCAAAATGAATATTCTATTTAAAAATCAAGTCTAGAATAAGCATGTTCTTTATAGAAACCAATTAAGTAATTTTTACTGTAAGTTTGATGCCCAAGGCAAGGCTACAACTTAAAACATCTGTATAGACTTCAAGCATTTATACAAAAGATGAATTGCTGACCAGTATTTTGTCATTTTTCTCCTTAGTAGGGCCTAAAGATCTGGGATAGTATCTTTTTCCTGTATTCTCTAATGTTTATGAAAACTGCATCATTGCTGAGAAAAAGTAGTTTTGTAAATTAGTGTTTTGGACAGATTCCAGATTTCTACTACAAAACTGTTTGTAGCAACCAGTTCCTCAAAAATAAGAGTATCTGCCCTCAGGATTGTCTTGTATATCCCTTTAAATTTTCCAATATGTGAAAAATACGATTGAAAATATCTGCTAATAGTTATTGAACATATATCATGTGCTTTTCCAAGGGCTTTAAATAGACAGTTTTATTTAACTTTCACATAGTCTTATAAATCAATATTAATCTCCATTTTTACAGGTGAGGAACTAAAGCAGAGCAATTAAGTCGCTTAACAAGTATCTCAAAGCTAGGAAAGTAGACAAGTCATTTGAACCACACAGCCCTCTTCTGAAACCATATTCTTAATCTTTTGTTGTGCTTCCTCATAGATCATTGAAGACATTGAGGAAACATTGGCAGAAAGATGCTATTTAAGTTTCCATGTGGAAAAGTGGGAGAACACAGGGAACATGGAGTAACTGTAGTGATGCAATTCAGCTTGATGATATACCAAATAAACCAGGTTGTTCCTTTAGACATTAAAAAAAAAAATCTTGAGAGTCTAATATGTAAATTTCAGGCACTGGGTTATCATTCAGGTGAATACAAGCAGATATAAATGTTACTTTATGGAGCTCATCATCTAATTTGGGATGCATGTATAATTATAAGTTATAATAACTGTGATAAAGAGGAAGTGATTGTGAGTCATGAGAGGCTAGAATGGGGCTATATGAGGTGTACAAGGGGCTCAGCTCACCTCAGGGAAAGATGTTGAATCTGAGAAGATGAATAACTTGCTTAAGGTGGTTGCCATGTTAGAGCTGGTGCAATGGCATAAACAGAAAGATCAAAGTGGAAATTTTAGATTTAAAAATTTTTTTATAGATGAAATATAGAAAGAGAGAGGGAGAATGGTCTAAAATTACCTAAAAGGTAGTCAGGAGTTGAATTTTGAAAGCATACTGGTCACAAGAACAATGGGACATTTTTGGAAGAGTTTTAGCAGAAAATAACACAAATAAGTTTATATTTAAAATATATCACCGTGGCTTCCATGTAAGAACAGATTCAAGGTGGTCCAGAAGGGGAGGGGAAAGACAAGATAGAATCTATTTTAGTAGTCCAGGTGAGATAGGAGCCTTTAACCAGAGTGGTGATGTTAGGATGAAGCACATATTTAGAAAATATAAATACAGAACAGGGAAATGGCTCTGGTAAGGAGAATAAAAAAGGAGGAAGAATTAGAACTTCTGAATTTCTAATTTGCTGAGCTTGATAAAGTGTGGCCACATTTATTAAAATACAGAACACTAGAGGAGGGCATGATATTTAAAGAAAAACTGAGTTCAACTTTGGATATGATGAAATGGAACTGCCTTTGAAATATTCAGATTCAGCTGTTCTACAGAAAGAGGGTGATATGGGTCTAGAACTCAGAAGTGAGCTCTGAGATAAAGAAATTAAAAAGTAAAACCACAGGTGTCAATGTGGTTGCCAAGGAAGAAAGAATGAAATAAAAAGATGAGAAATAGGGCCATATCTTAGGGCCTTCTAATATCTAAAATCTCAAAAAAGGGAGAAGAGGGGCCCTTGGGTGGCTTAGTCAGTTAAGCATCTGCCTTTGGCTCAGCTCATGATTTCAGAGACCTGGGATCGAGTCCCGCATCAGGCTCCTTGCTCAGCAGGGAGTCTGTTTCTCACTCTCCCTCTGCCCCTTGCCCACACTCATGCTTGTGTGCTCTATCTCAAATAAATAAATAAAATCTTAAAAAAATAAATTAAATAAAAAGGAGAAGAAAGTAATAAAGATTAACATGGATGGGTCAGAAAGGTGGGAAGTCTGGTAAATTGAAAGAGTATATTGTTCATGAAAGACAAAGGAAAAGGGAATTTCAAGAGAGAGAGAGAATGATTAATACTACCTAATGCTACTGTGAGTTCAAATAAGAAAAAGACTTTAAAATATCCATTAAAAGTATCAACCTAGAGATAACACGTAATCCTTTTTTTTTTTTTGATAAGCTGCTGGAATAACTTCATTATTCCTGCACTCTCTCACTGTCTCTTCATTTTTTTTTTCATTAATTGTGTGTTTTGTTTGTGGGTTGAATAAGAGAATATGATCAAGGGTGTAGACTACTGGCTTGCACAAGGCAGAATCTATCAGTGCTCTAAGTTAGCTGGAAAATCTTAACGTTTACTTAAGTCTTCAGCCTTAGAGAAATGCGCTATCTCAAATTAGCTCCAAATAGCCCGTAGACAAGGCATTTAAAATTGATTTTCTCAGTTTGCAAAAATGAACCACACTTACTCTTGCAAAGAAAATCATGCTGTCCTTCAGGTGGGTGATTGAGTGGCCATCATGCTTCTTTGCCGTCTAGCATGCTGCTCGTGGTCAAAAGTTCGGTGGGGATTTATCATGAAAATTTGGAGAATTACTGTGCCCAGGAGGGGAGATGATTTAGGTAAGAGAACACACTGAGATGAACTGCAGCAACTGAAAGTATAATTTTTATGGGGGATAGTGTAGCTTTTTGTGATGGTTTCAGAGACAGTAGTGGGGTTTGCCTTTGAGTTTTACCCTGTTTGTAGGTTAAAGGATTGAGTTTCCTTTCACTTCTTTATCCATCTAATCCTGATCATGCAAGTTATTCTTACCAGACATGATCATTACTACACATGGACTAGTCATTATAATTTACTGGGACTTGGCAGAAAATTTAATAATTATATTACACCAGTTAAGCCCCTCAGACCTCCACAAAATAGACTGATGTCAAGAAATGATATATCCTCATAAACAAAATAAATAGGGAGTTTGGGATTAGAATTCAGGGCACTGGTTTTACAATCCTTTTCTCATCACTTAGCTACAAAACTAATGTTACAGCTGTTCATGGCCATTTAAAATAGCAGAGAACATATTGCCAAAGGAGGGTGTGGGTGTATGTCAGGCAATGTTTTCTGGCCAAATTTCAAGTTGGATCATTCTTTACAAACTTCCTGAATCTCTTTTATTTTACTGGAGCAATATCCATTCCTTTTCTCCCTTATTAATTGGCATTGTTTGCTGTGAAATATTTGCCGTGGTATATTTCAAAGCTGATTCACATATTCTAAAGTGGAAAGTCCTAGTCAGTCTCCTGAAAAGCAATAAAGCAATCCCATGTACATAAATTGAGTATCTTCCTTGAGCAAAACACTTTGAATCAATTACAACATCTGAAAGTTCGTTATTTTAAACAGAATTTCGTATTTAGCTAATGAGCTTTTCAACAGTACTTTAGCCTCAGACCAAATACTGACAATCCATTGCTATCAAGCAAGAGCATACTTGTTGGGGTATCTGTTTTGAAAGGTGCTAACAATATTTAAAGTCCTATTTCCAACTTAAACCTTTCTGCTTCTTTGCTTTACCGCCATCCTCATCTCCTTCCTGCTACATACTTTTAACAGAATCACTCAAAGCTACTTGGATGGAAAAGCCATCTTGACTTCTTACAAAGACCAACATCTTAAGTTGTTTCCAAGTTGTTTTGATGGATATTGTTTATCAAGTCATTTCTGTCTCTCTGTTTAAAATACACAAAACCAAATGTACTCCGAGAGACAGTAAAATAAATCAAATAATATATATTCAGTCCTTTCCCAAATGCCTGAAAGAAACAAGTGCAGCACTTACCAAAAAATGACAAGTGCTTTGCTGCCTTTATCTTTTTCTTTCTTTATCAGGCTTGAAATCATTTCTGAAAGGAAAAAAGAGTCTAGTGTGGACATTTCTATTTCAACAAGATACCTAGCTATTCTGCCTTAAGTAGCATCAGCAAGGTAAATACAGAAAATAACGTTAAATGGACACATTTAACTGTAAGAACTTGAATGCAATTGATACGCTTCTAAGAGACAGATTCTGAAGTAGAAAAAAATATATAATTACTCCTCTTTCCCCAGGAGAAAAAGGAATATAAGTACAAATAAAACGTTAGCTTCTTTATATTAAAAAGATTTAAACTATTTCATTAACTGACAAGAGATTCGTTTTAAGAATTATTTAATATTTTTTACTCTACCACTATTTGGCAATTATACAAAAATATTGTGTATTTAGCTGTTAGAATAAAAACAGCAAAGCACACTACAAAACCAAGATGTTACTTAAACATCTCCACCTAACCAGGATATTAATACTATCCAAACACTGTGTTAATTCACATCCTCTTGGAAATATCTAAGTGAATTTCTAATTCCAGTCGATAGAAACTAATGCAAATACTCAAGTAGCCAGAACATGCTAGTTTGTTGGCCTCTCGCCAGCTGCTTAAGTCCAGCTCCTTTGTTTTCCTATGGTCTCCAGCCAACTTTCACTTGCTCACTTCCAACATTTGTTCACTTCCTCCTCTCGGTTGCTTAAAACACAACTTCACACACTCTTCTTTCTCTTCCTCCTCTACCTCCTTTTGTTCCTGCTCCTTCTTATCATTCTTCATGTTCCAAGCCCTCACACTAATACTTTCTTTTCTTCAACAGTCAAATATTTTCAATTCCTCCTTGGACACTTTGAAATATTTCTCTGACTATGAAAACTAAAACAGGGATTTACCATGAATCCTCTTTGCCTACAATTATAATTAATTAAAATCTTTTTTAAATTGTATAATTGGTTGTCAACATCCTCTGTGGACCTATCGGTTTATGTGTACTGATTATACCTGCTTTAGATTAAATCACCCTTGATGATATTTCCTGACATGCCATTTGAGAATATTTTTTCTTGCTCTTTTTCTCAATCTGTATTAAACTCAGATACCTGCTCTGGCAGATTTAAACAGCTAAAACTTTTAGCAACTAAGAGGCCTCTTAGATTTGCTGTCTTCAACTGATGATGAATAAATGAGAGAGGACAAAATCAGGACATAGACAAAGACAGCACATCATAGGAGTTAAGAAATGCTGAGATGGGCCCGCTTAGCCAACTATTTGGAAAGGATCCTGGATACTTGGAAAAGAGATTTTGCAGAATGGAATGAGAAGTTCTATTATTTTTTTCCTGGTTTTATATCTAATAGAAACTAACAGAGGAAAAAAATGCTGGAATAATAGATTTTAAAAAACTGGGGCACTCGTGTGTTCACAAACCCCAATCCCATTACCAATAGACCCATTTTAACAGTTCCCATTGTTTGGGAGTAGCTATTGTTGAGAAGTCTGTAGAAGCCAAACAAATGGCTGACAGTAGTGCCAAGTGGCCCGAAGAGAGAAGAGCATATCAATCTACTTAGCTAAGGGCTCATAGTTCTATAGTGTCCTAGTTTAAGTGTCTGAGGAGTCTATTTGATTTGACCTTACCTGTAAGTAATATGAGATTTTTACTTATTTATGTACTTGAATCTGTGTGTATCCATATATGATCAAAGACCTATATCTATGTCAATCATTACAGCTAAAAGTTTAAGCTTCCTGCAGGTATAACCTTACTTACTACAATACCATTTCTTTAGCTTTACTCATTTAGCTGAACACTCTCACTGTTTCAATCTTTTTCCTGGTCTTGGATATTATAATCTTGCTTTATTCTCCTTGTTCTCCATCTTACTCTGCATCATTTTATTTCCCAGTTAAACATCCATACAGGTCTCTGTGAGAAAAGATGCAATGAGCTCCCCTCAATTTTTAATCCATATTCTTTAAGTCTTGTAACATATAGCAATTGTGCTATAAGCTGCTAGTCAGAGAAATAAAAAATCATAGTAAGTCAAATAAAATTGAAGTTTATATTGCCCTGTCATAAAAGAAGTACAGAGTTAAGCCCTCTAGGATGGATAGAAAGGCTATATATTGCCAGCAAAGATACAAACACCTTTAATAGTTAGCCCCAAGAATTTAGCACTCAGCTTCCATCCTCAAAGTCAAGGCTCAAAATAACTATAGATCTTTATCCGCTGGTCTTAGTTCTAGACAGGAAGAAGGAAATGAAAGGGAGTCATGACAAAAAGGTGCACAGTAGCCCTCTGTCCCATCCTCAAGGAATTTTTCTCAGAAGTGCCATCTGTCAACTCCCACTTACGCCTAATGGGCCACCTTAGTTGTAATGGAACCTAAGAAATAAAGTTGCTTATATGGGCACATAACCAAGCAATAAACTAGTAATCCATTCCTAAAGAAAAGTAGATTAGACTTGTTGTAAGAAACTGGTATTCTTTGATTAAAGTATTTTTCTCCTTACGGGGGAAAACAGTAGCATTGCAATGAATATTCTGGCTTTCTCTAAATTTTACACTAGCTCTTTAAATTTGTAATACCCTAAACCTATCAAAATGTGTCTACTCTAATTTCTACAATACTTTCTGTAACTTTTATAATATAGGAGATATAATTTGAGAAACTCAATAGTTTAAGGAAAAAAACAGCTTCTTTTCTACTACTTGTGTGGTTGATTGTGTTATGATTCCAAATCATTTGCTTCTCTTTCTCCTTTTGTCTTAGAGGTTTACATATCTTGGCACATTGCTGTATGTCTTGCATAACCTCACTGTAGGTAAATATATATTTCCTTTCTTCAGTGTCAAATGTGTCCATGTGGCTTTCTTCAGCCAATAAAATGAACCAGAAATGGTACAAGCCTATTCTTAGAGGAAGCTTTATGTGCTGTTGTCTGTTTCCATAAACTATCTTGTTCTTGGGGTGCTGGGGTGTCTCAGTCGGTTAAACATCTGACTCTTGGTTTTGGCTCAGGTCATAATCTCAGGGTGGTGAGACTGAGCCCCATGTTGGACTCTGCGCTCAGAATGGAGTCTGCTTGAAATTCTCTACCTCTCCTTCTGCCCCTTCCCCTGCTTGCACTCTCCCTCTCTTTCTCTCTAAAATAAAATAAAGAAAGAAAATTAAAAAAAAAAACTATCTTGTTCTTTTCCCTTTGCCATAAGAATAGCACGTCCCGGATGGGGCTCTCCATTTAGCCTCTGCTCTGAAAGGTGATGGCATATAAAGAGAGGCGAAGTAGAGGACAGCCATAGACATATCAAGCAAGAACCAAACCAATGTTATTTTATGCTATTAAGATGTTAGGGTTTCTTATCATCATTGCAAAAGTTGGTGAAAGTTGTCTAATACTAAAGAACATAAGTGACTATTCTAATACACATGTATACAAATGAAAGTTCTCCTTTTTTAAATCTGATGCTATTAAAATTTCTTGATAAGCAAACATGGTCTAAGAGGTCACTTGCACCTGAGGGTCATCTTTCTTCCTTTTCCTAAAGGTACACTTTAGCCATTACCAGAGACTGTTATTTGGTTAGTTCATCTTACAGAGTGCCCATTGTTATTTCTGACACAGGTGAGGTGAAATGAAGGTAAAATAAAATGTCTAGAACTGCTCCTCCAATTTTCTTTCTTCCTTTTTTAATGTGAATCCTCATCCTTTCTCTAAATTCTCCTATTAATAAAGAAACAAGAGATGAAGCATAGTAGAAATCAAGCAGAAGGCATTCAAGCAGGACTTTCATTCTTTCAGTAGTTGAACTAAATCAAAGTTGCCCAAGGATGAATAAAAATGTGATTTTTCCTCTCATTGTAACCCCACTACATTGTCTGAACATGCCCCTAAACATCTCATAAACAATTTTGCTGCTACTAATTAAAAAATGAGAGAAAAGTTACGGGATTTTTTTTTCTGCTTTTGGGGGGAACCAAATAAATCACTTAAAAAAAATCTCTGCGTAAGTTGGCAGGCTACGTTTTATCAGAATTCAAAACAACTGCATTTAACATAAAGAAAAGAGATGATCTTAAGAAAATAATTATGGGTGCTAGATTTACCTCTTTGACTTAGGATATATACACACACATTTTTCCTTCTTTTTCTCCCACCCTGATTCAACTTCAGTAATTCAACTTCATGTAATTCGGATAGCTGGAGTTTTTTGTTGTTGTTTGTTTTGCTTTGTTTTTTAGAAATAAGATTAGGCACAACAAAGGTAGAAAGAAAAGATCCAGGACTGAGTGATTTAATAGGCATTCTTAAAAAAAAATAGAACTCATATGATCTTTGAGAAGGAAAACATATTAGGGAGAACGTATGAAGGAAAGACAGCACCAGAGCTATTATTGGAGCCATAGTTTCCATGATGACATACTGTCTTAATTAGAACTAATTACTTTCAGAAACTAAACTTCTTTGTGTAGAATTCATTAAAGAAATAATTTATACTAACTCTCATGATCTAGCAAGTTGGAATGGAAACAAAGCCATATGCTTGTTGTGGTGGCAGAATATTGGCTCTTCAAGATATCCATGCCCTAATCCCCTGGACCTGTAAATATGTTACTTTACATGGCAAAAGGGCTAAGAAAATGTGATTAAATTAAAGACTTTAAAGTGAAGAGATATCCTGAATTATCCAGGTGAGCAAATAAAATCACATGGGTCCTTTTAAACTTTTCCAGCTATGGTCAGGAAGAGATATGACTGGGGAAGGATCATCAGAAAGATGCAATTTGGAAGATGGAAGAATAGCCTACAAGCCAAGGAATGTGCTGGTCTCTAGAAGTTAGAAAAGGCAAATAGATTTTCCTTGGAATCTCCAGAAAGAAACACAGCTCTGCCAACACCTTGATTTTAGCCCAGTGAAATTCATTGCAGACTTCTGTCCTCCAGAACGATAAAATAATAAATCTATTATTGAAGCCACTATGTTTGTGGCAATTTGTTGTAGCATCCCTCGTTTGGTAATATACTTACCAAATTCCATTGCCTTTTCCTGCTAGATACAACAGGTGAGCCACATTTCTCAGATTCCCTGGAATTTAAGTGAAACTTAGGGCCATCTACAAGGGCATGCAGACTGTACAGTCACATATGACCTGCACTTCAGAAGGCCGTGTGGTCAGCTTAATGCTCTGCTGTTATAGTAATGAAATTCTCATGTTTGACCAAGAGGCCCCACATTTTCATTTTCTGCTGGGCCCCCAAATTATGTAGATGGTCTTGTTGAGACTGTAGGACTGAGGTCTGTTCAATGACATTGACAGAGATGATATATGCTGCTTTGGGGAATGGACCTTAAAATAAAATAATTAAATTAAATTTAAAATGTCCCAATTCTTATGTTTCTCTTTTTTCATTTGTTACCAAGAATTAGAGCATCCACTAAGGATGCAGGGGTTCCCAAGAAATGCTGGGTCCACTAGGCTGGGAAGGTTAACAGGAATTCTGTGCTCACTGGGCACTATGAACAACATGTGAATGGAAAGATCTTTCTGGGAAAAGAAGAGACACACATATCGTACATCAAACCTCTGGATAGGCACTTGCTCCACTGGCCCTTTGACTTAACTTAAAAGAGACCAGTTCGAAAACAAAATGTTTAAAAATTTCAAGATGCCAAAAGCAGAACTGAGCATAGTGCCTTTTTGACTGGGGAGTCTTCTCCATCTACATAGGTCATAAGTCCATGAAGCTGGTCTAGACTGGTTTTCCTTTCCTTTCCTTTCCTTTCCTTTCCTTTCCTTTCCTTTCCTTTCCTTTCCTTTCCTTTTCTCTTTTCTTCCTTTCCCCTTTCCTTTTCTTTTCTTCCTTCCTTTCCCTTCCCTTTCCTTTCCTTTCTTAATGAGTAAAGGGAGAAAGTTCATAATCCTGCTGACCATGGCCTGACATTGAAAATACAGCTGAGAGGAAAAAAAAAAAGCATATTTAGAATTATAGGCATTTTGTTACAGAGCTAAAGTTTTGGATATCCTGATTATCAGATTGAAATAAGCAATAAAACTTTTTAAGAAAGATGTTAATGATCAAAACAGCTACTTCCCTTCTTCCCCTCAACCACTTTCAAAGATGTATTTATAAAAACAAAACAAAACAAAAACCAAACGAAAAATGGATCCCCTGAATGACACCATGGAACAAAGCCCCTTGATTTGGACTGTGATATTAGCTAGAAATAAATTCTTATTATATTAAGCCCTGGATACTTTAGGATTTTTTATTATAGTAGCTGGCCCCTCTGAATAAAACATAGTTTACACTAAAACAAGAGGCTTTAGCTTAATTATTACCTGAGCAAGAAATAATATTTCTAGATATAAAAATAGAGATAACACCAAAAATAACAACTGTTCATTCAGTTGTTGTAGATAAGAAACAAGAATAATGCTGGGGTGCCTGGGTAGCTCAGTCAGTTAAGTGCCTGATTCACAATCTCAAGGGTGTGAGACTGAGCCCCAGATCAGGCTATGTGCTCAGCAGGGAGTCTGCTTACGATTTTCTCACTCTCTCCCTCTCCCTGTGCTCCTCCTTTTCATACTCTCTCTCTCTCTCTAAAACAAATAAATAAAACTTAAAAAAAAGAATAATCTTGAAAAATATTAGAACAACCTAGACTCTTTTCCTACCCTACCCTTATTCCTCCAACCTATAAGATCTACCGGCAAGATAAAATTAAATTAGGATTTTATTTTTCTATAATCCACACCATGGGAAATAAGCCATTCCCTGGTTTAAGCCTAACTTTGAGAGAGTTAGACCTTCACAATGATTTTATAACTACAAGATTATATTGACTTACTGCTTTGCTTGGGCTTTTTTTTTTTTTTTTTTTTGGAGAAACCTCCCCTTTTTTTCTTTCCCCTTTTTTTTTTGGTAGCTATGAAGAGAAACAAGAGAAAGCCACCATGTCAGTGTTTAGTTATTCAAAGACAAGCTGCCTTAACAAAAAGTTTTCTGTTCTCCTCTTCCTTCACTGCTTTTTAAATCTTAATAGTAGCTCTCCAAATGATAAATAATATTATATGCTAACATAAGCCTTTGCAAAAAGTGGTCAAATCAGGAGCGTGTTTTTAGGTGTTTTCAGGTGTTTTCCCCAGTTATTATTTTCATCATTGCCTTTGTTCCCATCTTCTAATCAGGAACACAAAGTTACACAAAATGGCCTCAGTGAGAAATAGGATGTCAGGAAGAAGGGGGAAAAAAAGTACATAATTGAAGTTTTGTAGCTGTTAAGAGATTGAAGGGCTCAGAAGATATTTTGCTATTATTGGCATGGTTAAGATGACTTAGATGTTTTGGTTCTTGAACTAAATGAAATAAATGTACAATGTGCCACTAGTTCCAAACAATGATTCTGCTTTTACTTTTCTGCTCCACTGAGATGAGTGACTTTACTGTCAGTAAAACTTATGACAAGGTTGGAAGGGAGATTGATTTTGGGGTGGAAGGGATGATGTTAGAAAACCAACTGAGATTCACAGAACACAAAACTGCACATCACTGCACATTAAAATACACTTGTGGTTTTCTACGAAGAAGTATTAATTGATTGAATACTGTGTGCCTAACATTGACTTAGTAAAATATAATATAGAAAAACACTTTTCTATAGATAAACAAAACTCTTTCTAGTTAGGATTTCAAAACACTTTGGAAGAAACTGAATTTACTTATTTTAATCATGAAAGGCTAGTAGCTAAAAAAATCACATGAAACATGAGTTGTGAAGTAAAATAAATCCATGATTCAATTACTTGTTAGCGTGGCAAAATCTAATTATGACTTTAGTTTTTGATTATATTTCTGGGGGTAAAGAGAAATTTTTATTGTTTTTAAATTACCATTGGTAAAATGTACAAGAGTTATATTTTTATGTCAAGACTATTTTAATAGTGACTAATGTTTGAAAACTGCAGACAGCACAAATGCATGTTTCCTCTTTATCTTGACACATCATTAAAATAATGGTAAAACAGTAAGTAGTATAAACCACTGCAATAAAGAATACTAAATGGAGGCCATGAAAAAATGAGAAATGTTAGTAAATTTCTAGAAGACAGAAAACAGTAGACACAGCATCGACTGATGACATGAGAAAGCCATAGTTTAGTTGACAAGCAAAAGGAGTTGTAACTGATGAGCTAGTTAAACTGCCTACCAGGTTACAAATGTGGGAGTGCAAAGTAGGGTTGATTGCAAGGTCACAGAAATGGTTGTCCCTGTTTGTCTACAATTCTACCCCACAGATGGGACAATCTAAAATTAGGTTTCATTGCTTTAAATAAAATTACGTTAGGGATGACTTACTTGGGCAGAAATCATAGGCATCAGTGTCTCCATTCCTATTCTTGCACTTAAGGGTTCCCCAGCAAAATGATCTTGTGCCTGACCTTCACCCAGAAGATACATTCTCCAGGTGACAAACCTCACACGAGTATACACAGCTACAAATCAACCTTTGTTGGGCTCGCTTAAATATGAATAATTAACAGTCGGTTCCATGGAAGACTCTAACATTAAAGACAAAGACCAAGATAAACAAAAGAAAACCAATTCTGAAGGAGATAGAAGTTAGGAAACAGAAAAAAAAAAATCTCAATAATGTGAACCAAAATTCTAATTAAAATCTTCAGAGAGAGAGATAGAGAGAATATATATTTCCATATATACATATACATATATATATATGCATTGCATCCATTAAGATACTATGAAAAAGAAATCATCACAAAATAAGTTTCCTAGAAACTAAAAGCAAAATATAAAAAAATTTAAGGATACATTTGAAGAAATCTCCCTGAATATAAGACAAAAAAATAAATTTAAGTAAAAATAAGACAGAAAAGATAAAAGATTAAGAAAAATTCAACTATTAGAAAGGTCGGAGAAAGTTATCAATAATAACAATAATATTAATACAAGAAAATTTGTCTGAGTTAAATACTTTCATATTAGAGAGGCCTGAATCGAACACAGTGAATGAAAAATTATCAAAATTTAGATACATAGGAAATCCTAAAATTCTTCGGGATGTGGTTGGGGGCAAACCCATGGCAGGTGAACCCAATGTCATTGTTCTTATAAGATAATGAATGAAGTTATTCCTTTGTGGCACTAAGTGAACAATGATTTTCAACCCAGAATATTTTTCATGACAAGCCTTTTGGACTGACTGACTTTTATTTTCTAGTTTTAATTAAAACTTTTATTGAGATAATTGTATATTTGCATGCAGTTACAAGAAAGTTACAGAGAGATTTCTTGAACATTTTGCCCAATTTCTCCCAATGGTCGATGCGTCTATATTTAGGATCATATGACTTTCTAGTATATTAATTCTTTCATCAATATGTGATGACCCTCTTTGTCTCTAATATTTTTTTTTGCTCTGAAGTCTACTTTATTATATGTTAATATAGACACTCCTTCTATTCTTGCTTAATGCTTGCATGAGGTGTATATATATATAGGTATATATATACATATATATACCTCTCTCTCTCTCTTTATATTATATCTTTATATAAAGAGAGAGAGAGGGAGAGAGAGAGATTTTTACTTTCAAATTACTTATGTTTTTGAATTTGAGGTCATTTCTCATAAGCATCATGTGTTGGGTTTTCTCAACACCATACCTTGTGTGATGACTTGTTAGCAGTATTCACAAGATTAAGCATATTGTCAGATTTACAGCTATGATATATTAGAGCAAAGGATTTATTCAGCAAAGGGAAAGTCATGGAGTAAAATCCAGAGAAAATCAGGTGCAGCTCTTGAGGAAGAGTCCTCTCCCAGTGGAATCACACACTAAGTGCTCAATTTCTCAGGCAATGTGCTACGATTACAAGTGTGGAAAGTTTTCCACCAGGAAACCTCCTTAGAGACTCAGCACCCAGAGCTTTTTTATTGGCAACTGGTCATGTAGGCATCTTCTGCTGGGCATGTACCAAAATTCCAGAATCCCCACACCCCCCCTTCCCCCACAAAAAAAAAGCAGGTGTTCTGTATAGACCATATTGTTTACATAGTTGGACACAGAGAGACATTCTTATTAGAGAAAACCAAGTTCCCAGACATCAGGTAAGGGCCAATCTTACAAGCTGGTTCTTTTAAGGATAACAACCTCAAACCTGCTATGTTAGCCCTTTGCTGCAAAATGCATGTATATAGTTCAAGTTATTCTTTTGTATCCATTCTGCCAATCTGACTTTTGATTGCTGTATTTAGAGCATTTACATTTAAGATAATTACTGATATGTCAGAGTTTCAGTCTGCTATTTTATTTGCTTTCTCTTTGTTTCTTTTAGCGCTCATACCTGGGCTATTCTTTTCTTGCTTTACTGTGGGGTTGTAGGGATATTTTTTAAGATTCCATCTTGATTTATTTAAAATGGTTTGAGAGTATCCCTTGGTATCGTTTTTATAGTGGTTGCTCTGAGTATTAAAAAACATATATGTGACTTACAGCAAACAGGCTACTAGCATCAATATTTCACTGGTTCAAGTATAGTGTGGAAATCTCACTTCCATTTTGGTCCCATTTTTAAGTATCATTGTCTTGAATATGAGATGGTATTATATTTTGTTTCAATTATCATGTATGATTTATAAAATTCAGGAAAAAGATGGCTTAATGTATGTACCCCTATTTCCTCTCTTCCCACGGTTCCTTCTTCCTGATGTTCCATGATTCCTTCTTTTATTGTTCCCTTTCTGTTTGAAGAGCTTCATTTAGCCAATCTGTAGGGTAGGTCTGCTAGTGACAAATTTAGTTTCGCTTTGTTTTAGAATGTTTTTATTTCCTCTTTATTCCTAAGGGATAGTTTCGGCAGGTATTATGATATTAGTAACTACAGCTGTTTTCTTTCAGCACTTAGAAAATATTGTGGCACTTTCTTCTGGACTCCACAGTTCCAGATGAGAAATCCCCTCCAATCCAAATTGGTGTTCCCTATGAGTAATGTGCCATCTATCTTGGCTGTTTTCAATATTATTTTTCTCTTTCTTCAGCTTTTACAAGTTAAATTATGATGTGTCTTGACATAGATTTCTTTGGGCTTACCTGTATAAAATTTGTTCAGCTTTTTATTTGTAGGGTTGTCTTTTACCAAATCTGGGGACTTTTCAGCCATCGTTTTTTAAAATGCTCTTTCAGTCCCAATTTCTTTCTCCTCTTCTTCTGGGATTCCAAATACAAATATTGGACCTTTTGTTATGTTTCACAGGTCCCTGAATCTCTGCTCATGTTTTTGTTGCTGTTGTTTCTGCTTATTTTCTATTTTCAGATTACATCAATTATACTGTTCACTCATGCTAGTCTCTGTCATCTCTACTCTACAATTGAGCCCATCCAAGATTTTTTTTACCGTTATTGCATTTTTAGTTTTATAATTTGTTTGTTTTATTTTTATCACTTCTGTTTCTTTGTTGAGATTTCCTGTTTTTTAATTTGTTTCAAGTTTTTGAAATTGTCTGCTGAAATATTTTTATATGACAGATGCCTTAAAAGTTTTGTCAGCTAATTCCAACATACGATTTCTTTTGGTGTTAGCATCAGTTGATTGTCTTTTTTTTATTCAAGTTACATTTTCTTGGTTCTTGCTATGATGGGGATATTTTTAATTGTATCCTGGACCTTTTGTCTCTTACGTTAGGAGAATCCGGGCTCTAATTAACATTTTTGAAAATTTTAGTGGACAGATTTAGCACATAGGGTTTGGCCTATATTTGTGGGCTTTGGTACCAAAGTCAGTTTAATTGTCAGAGCCTTTGTGGTATTATTTTGATCAATCTGGCTCAGTTGTTGCTATGGTGGCTCAAAGCTGTTTCCTGTTGGTGTTGCCTCAGGGGGTGGAAGGAGTTTCCTTAATCCTGGCTGCCAGGTATCTTTCAGCAGGGAGGATGTAGAGGGACGGCCCTATGGGGGTTCCTCTGTTCCATGGTATTTCTGGATGGGAGAGGAAAGTCTTGTGCCTGCAGAAATATAGGTACTTCTCAGGGGCTCCTGGGTGGCTCAGTCGTTTAGCCTCTGCCTTCGGCTCAGGGCCTGATCCCGGGGTCCTGGGATTGAGGGGATCCCTGCTCCACTGGGAGCCTGCTTCTTCCTGTCCCACTCCCCCTGCTTGTGTTCCCTCTCTCACTGGCTGTCTTTCTCTCTGTCAAATAAATAAATAAAATCTTAAAATATATATATATATAGGTACTTCTCAGACTGAACCCCTTGATGTAGCTGGGTCCTTTGCCCCACTAGCCCAACCCAGTCACTCTTGCAGAGAGGAAGAAGCTGGGTCCCACTGAACCAAAAAGACTTCCTGGACCAGGGCGCTTACTGTGGCTACAACGATTTTCCCTGTTCCAGCTGCCCATTCCCCTTTGCTGGGCAGGGGAGGTGAGTGTGGGTACAGCAGGTACATTGAGGCTTCCTAAACCAGGCCACCTGCTGTATATTGACTCTCTTCCCAGCTCTGCCTGCCCAATTGGTAATCTCTTGGTGGATAAGGGGAGTTTCAGGCCCAATGGGAGATGAGAGTACCTCTCCTGGCTGTTTATTTCTGGCAGGGCTTCCAATTGACCTTTTCTAGTAGTATCATGCTTCCCTGCTTTTGTCAGAGGGAATTCTGTTTGGGGAGGAATGACGTGCCTTCTGTTGCCAGTTTGGGATTTGGGAAATGCTAGGTTTGCGTGGCCTTCTTCTGTTGGGTAGGGAAACAAGATGCTCTGCTGCTGCTGTGCTTTCTTCCCTAGTCCCAGTAACCTTCTTACCATCCTTCAGAGTTATTTCGTTGTGTTTTGTACCATTTCCAGGGTATAAAGTTGTCCTTAGAGGAGAGATGCAGGGAAAAACAATTCTACATCATCTTGTCCAGATTAGAAGTCTCTTAATTGATTTCTTAGTATGTATTGATATATATCATACTTCAGAAAAATCATCTTGTGAAAAACTAGTTGAATGACTTTTTTGGGAAGTAAATTTAAAAATTTTTAACTTTGATCTGTTTCAAACCCCATATATTACTTTTTTTAAAGTTCACATGGTTCGTTAACATCCTCTAATACTTTCTTGGATTAAAATTTGATATTGAAATAGCAATAACAGCTATCATCTTTACAAAACTCATGGAGGTAAACAGTGTTTTCTTTTGAAAGAGGAAAAAGCTGAGCCCCAGAGAGATCCACTGAATGAGAAGAGTGTGAGGCTAGGTAGTGTTGTCATGGATAGAGACTCAAATTTAAACTTACATAGTTTAATAAATTGTTTCTTTCCTTATATTTCAATTTTATGATTTTAGACTCAGCCTTCTAAAATTCTATACAGTTTTATAAGAAAATGTTCACTTGAAAATCCTCAATATGCATGAGTTTGTTTGTTTTTAATTAAATCTATTTAGTGGAAATATGAACCTGTAAAATGTGGTTTGATGTCAGACTTTTCTTTCCACATATCCAGGTTTCTCCATTTATTAACAATAAAACCTTGGATAAATTATCTTATCTTTCTGATTCACAATTTTCTTATCGATAAATTGAATTTAATAATATTTATTTCATCATGCCATTAATTGTGGTGATAGTTTAGTGACAGAAAAACATTGTAAAATGCCTAGAATGAGTTCTGACCCATAATAGTTAATAAGGATATATTATTATTATTTTATTATATTATTATTTTATCTATTATTATTATTTTGTTATTGTTATTGATATATAGTGATGATAAGAATGGTGAAGATGAATAGGAGGAAGAAGAAAAAGTCTCTTCAAAAATATTGAGGCATAGAAAGGAAATAATCTAGCCTAAAAAATCAGCTACAGCTAATTGCATTAGTGTGGATGAGAGATATCAGAAAATTGGAATATATAATGAGAAAAGGTATAGGTTAAAATGAATGAAGTGAAGAAAATAAATATAATTTTACAGAGTCAAATCAAATTTTTCTCATCAGCATTCACTTTCCAGGTAAAGGCAGAAAAGGGAAAATCATATTGGGAATTCAAGGGGAAGGAAAAGTATGAGTTGAACACATTTAAAATATTCACAAATTCTTAATATACACCTAGTTAGAGGCTAGGAATGGATCACTGGTTCAGTTTTACATTTGTGGACATTTCATGCATATCCTGTTAAGGTCTTGAAACATGAAAGGCACCACTGTCTTGGAAGAACTGAAACATTTTAACAATATTTCCTTTAAATAAGAAGCAGAAATTTAAATGCTGATGGTAAATATAAATGGGGAAAAGGACACCCAAAATCTGTGGTTGCTGCCAGAGATCACATGCAAATGCCCAGCACATGACACATATTAGGAATTAAATGGAACATTAGAAATCAACTGACCTACTCAGGGTCCTGAGATCAAGCCTCATATGGCACTCAGCAGGGAATCTGGTCAAGGATTCTCTCTTCCTCTCCCTCTGCCCCTTTTTCTGCTCTCTCTTTCTCTCAAATAAATAAATAAATCTTTAAAAAAAAGAAATCATCTGACCTAATGGAATTATTTTACTGATAAGGTACTGAGGTTAAAAATGCACAAGAGGAAAAATGTGGCATTTCTCACTGAAGTAAATTGCTAAGGAAAAAGAGAAATAAAACAAAGCTATTCACCTTATTTCTGGAATCAGGTCCACTGGTAATACGAATTACTGAAGCATATTTGTAGTGCTGGTAGTATAGCTGTTCCAATCATGCTGATACAGATATTCTGAAGGTAGATTGTAAATAAAGTCTGTTCTAAAATACAATGAAACTTTTGCCAGGATATTTCAACATTAAAACAAGTCAGTAATCAAACAAAAGTACTATGTAGTTCACCTCTTTATAAGTAATCATTTCATAAAGTAGCAAATAAATTCTAAATGATCTCTTTAAAATGTAATTTTCATATTTTTTTCCTTCTTTAAAAATTCAATTAGCCAACATATAGTATAACAGATGTAGAGTTCAGTTATTATTCATTAGTTGCATATAACACCCAGTGATCACCACATCACATTTTCATATTTAATGAGTAAGTATGTGCCTGGTATGTGTAATACATGCTTGGACATGGAATATATATAATGATATATGGTTCTCCTATGTAAGAAAGTAGTTTAACAACTAGTGAAACATCATTAACAATAATGTTTAACCCTCACACCATTTCCATGCCATTTCATAAGAGAAAATAAAAGAAATGCTAAGATTATGCTGGGGACATAGTGATTATTAAAATGCTTTCCAAAGAAGTTGATTTCCAAATACGGTGTAAAAAATAAGTATAGATTTGGTGGTAGAGATGGAGGAAGACAAAAATGTTTCAGTCATGAGCAAAAGTACAGAGGTACAGAAGTAATTGTGTAAATCACCTAATAAATGGTCAGGGTGGTAAGAACTGAAGTTTTAGAGGAACATAAGGGATTGATGACCTGAGATAATGCTAAAATCCTAGGTTGGAATCAGTATGTAAGGTATTTGATGTCATTTTTGGAAGTTAAGATTTATATTAGTCACAAAGAGAAGCCACAGATAAATTGTAAGGAAGAAATGGCAATCTGATTTTTGGTTTTGGAGGACAGATGACAGCTTCATGATGGACTGATGTAGGAAGATAAAGTGAAGAAAGAATCCATTTTGAAGTCTACAGGACATTTCAGAAATGATTCCAAAAACAATATGGACTTAAATTCAAATAGTTACTGTGAGAATAAAAAGAAGCAGGTGGCAAATAATACCATCAAGAAGTGAAAGGTAACTTACAGAATGTAGGTGAATATTTGCAAATCATATACCTGATAAGGGACATGTATTAAGAATATATAAAGAGGGGCACCTGGGTGGCACAGCGGTTAAGCATCTGCCTTTGGCTCAGGGTGTGATCCCGGCATTATGGGATCGAGCCCCACATCAGGCTCTTCCGCTATGAGCCTGCTTCTTCCTCTCCCACTCCCCCTGCTTGTGTTCCCTCTCTCGCTGGCTGTCTCTATCTCTGTCAAATAAATAAATAAAATCTTTAAAAAAAAAGAATATATAAAGAATACTTAAAATGCAATAATAAGAGGATAAATAGCTCAATTAAAATACAAAAAAATTACCTGAATAGACATTTCTCCAAAAAAGATATGCAAAAAACCCGCCAAAACAGTGAACACATGAAAAGATGTTCATCATTAACCATTACAGAAGTGTATATTTAAACCACAATGAGACATAACTTCACACCTATGAGGATGGTTATAAAACAAAGGTGTATAATAACAAATGTGTGTGAAGATGTGAAGAAACTGGAATCCTCATACATCACTAATAGGCATGTAAAATGGTGCAGGTATTTTGGAAAAATTGTAGCATTTCTCAAACATTAACCATAGAGTTACCACATGACCCAGCAATTCCAATCTTATGTATATACCCAAGAGAAATGAAAACATATAACCATGTAAACAAATGTTCATAGAAGTGTCAGTCATGATTACTAAAAAGAATAATAAACAAACATAATGTTCACCAACTGATTAATGGATAAAATAAGATGTGATCTATCTATATAAAGGGATATTGTTTGAAAAAGGAAGAAGAAATATGGATATGTACCACAACATGTATAAACATTGAAAACATTATGTTACATGAAAGAAGCAAGTCAAAAAAGGAAAGACTATATGTTCTATGATTTCATTTATATGGACTGTTTAGAATGGGCAAATCTATAGAAACAAAGTAGATTAGTGGTTGCCCAGAAGAAGGAGGGTTGAGAGGAGAATGAGAAATGATTGCTAAATACTGTTTTTTGTTGGAGTAATGAAATGTTCTAAAATTGTGATGATTAGTTGCACAACTCTGTAAAAGTACTAAAAATCATTGAATCTTATGCTTTAAATGGATGAATTGGGTGATACTTGAATTATATCTCAATAAAGTTGTTTTAAAAAGAGTGACTGGGTGAACTCAACCAGAGATCTAAGAATTGCTGTAATTCTACAAATGGAAAAGCAACCATTTTCTGCAAGAATGACAAGACAGAAAAAAACTCACTTCAAAAAAGAGAAAAAGATGCAGTACTGACTGCCAGAGACCTAATCAGTATGGGTATAGTTAAGATGTCAGAACTAGAGTTCAGAATAATGATTATAAAGATACTAGCTGGGCTTTAAAAAAGCATAGAAGACATGAAAGAATCCCTTTCCAGAGAAATATAAGAACTAATATCTAATCAAGTCAAAATAAAAAAGACTATTAATGAGAGTCAATAAAAAATGGAGATGCTAACTGCAGGATAAAAGAGGCAGAAGAGAGAATTAGTGATATAGAAGAAAAATGATGGAGAATAAAAAAGCTGGGAAAAAGAGAGATGAACAATTACTGGATCACAAGGGGAGAATTCAAGAGATGAGTGATACCATAAAGCAAAACAATATTAGAATAATTGGGATCCCAGAGGAAGAGGAAAAAGAGAGAGGGGGGCAGAAGGTACATTTGAGCAAATTATAGCAGAGAACTTCTCTAATTTGGGGAAGGAAACAGGCATCAAAATCCAGGATGCGCAGAGAATCCCCCTGATAATGAATAAAAATAGGTCAACACTTCAATATACAATAGTGAAGCTTGCAAATTTCAGAGTCAAAGAGAAAATCCCGAAAGCAACTATGGATAAGAGGTCCCTAACCTAAAAGGGTAGAAACATTAGACTGGCAGCAGACATGTCCACAGAGACCTGGCAGGCCAGAAAAGACTGACATGATATATTCAAGGTGCTAAATGAGAAAAATATGCAGCCAAGCATACTTTATCCAGCAAGGCTGTCATTCAAAATAGAAGGAGAGCTTCTAGGCCACAGAAACTAAAAGAATTTGTGATCACTCAGCTCTGCAAGAAATATTAAAGGGGATCCTTTAAGCAAAGAGAGAGCCCAAAAGTAACATAGACCAGAAAGGAACAGAAACAATATACAGAAACAGTGACTTTACAGGTAATACAATGGCACTAAATTCAGCTTTCAGTAGTTACTCTGAATGTAAATGGGCTAAACGCCCCCGATCAAAAGTAATGCATAACATTAGATAAAAAAGCAAGACCCATCAATATGCTATCTGCAAGAGACTCATTTTAGACCCAAAGACACCTCGAGATTGAAAGAGAGGGGGTGAAAAACCATTTATCATGCTAACGGACATCAAAAGAAAGCTGGGGTAGCAATCTGTATATCAGAAAAATTAGCTTAAATTACAGATCAATATACCTGATGAACATGGATGCAAAAATTCTCACCAAGATACTAGCCAATAGGATCCAACAGTCCATTAAAAGGATTGTTCACCACAAACAAGTCAGATTTATTCCTGGGCTGTAGGTTGGTTCAACATCTTCAAATCAATCAATGTGATACACTATTAATAAAAGAAAGGACAGGAACCATATTATCCTCTCAATAGATGCAGACAAAGCATTTGACAAAGTACGACATCCTTTCTTGATTAAACTCTTCACAGTGTAGGGATAAAGGGAACATGCCTCAATATCATAAAAGTCATATACAAAAAGACCACAGTGAATATTATTCTCAGTGGTGAAAAACAGAGCTTTTCCCCTAAGGTTATGAACACGGCAGGGATGTCCACTGTCACCACTGTTGTTCAACACAGTAGTAAGAAGTCCTAGCCTCAGCAATCAGACAACAAAAAGAAAACCCATCCAAATCAGCAAAGAAGAAGTCAAACTCTCACCCTTCACAGATGACATGATACTCTATGTGGAAAACCCAAAAGATTCCACCCCAAAATTGCTAGAACTCTTACAGGAATTCAGCATGTGGCAGGATATAAAATCAATGCACAGAAATCAGTTGCATTTTTATACAATAATGATGAGACAGAAGAAAGAGAAATTAAGGAGTCAATCCCATTTACAATTACACCCAAAACCATAAGATACCTAGGAATAAACCTAACTAAAGAGGCAAAGGATCTTTACTCTGAACACTACAGAACGCTCATGAAAGAAACTGAGGAAGACAAAAAGAAATGGAAAAACGTTCCATGTTCATGGATTGGAAGAAAAAATATTGTTAAAATGTCTATGCTACTTAGAGCAATCTATACATTCAGTGCAATCCCTATCAGAATACCATCAACTTTTTTCACAGAGCTGGAATAATCAATCCTAAAATTTGTATGGAACCAGAAAAGACCCCGAATAGCCAAAGGAATGCTGAAAAAGAAAACCAAAGATGGTGGCATCACAATTCCAGACTTCAAGCTCTATTACAAAGCTGTAATCATCAAGACAGTGTGGTACTTGCACAAAAACAGACACATAGATAAATGGGACAGAATAGAGAACCCAGGAATGGACCCTCAACTCTACAGTCAACTAATCTTCAACAAAGCAGGAAAGAATATCCAATGGAAAAAAGACAGTCTCTTCAACAAATGGTGTTGGGAAAATTGAACAGCCAAATGCAGAAGAATGAAACTGGACCATTTCCTTACACCATACACATGAATAGACTCAAAATGAATGAAAGACCTAAATGTGAGACAGGAATCCATCAAAATCCTAGAGAAGAACACAAGCAGCAACCTCTGTGACCTTGGCAGCAGCAACTTCTTTCTAGACACATCTCCAAAGGCAAGGGAAACAGAGGCAAAAATGAACTATTGGGACTTCATCAAGATAAAAACTTTTGCACAGCAAAGAAAACATTTGACTAAACCAAAGGCAACTAACAGATCGGGAGAAGATATTTGCACGTCTTATCAGATAAAGGGCTACTACCCAAAATCTATAAAGAACTTATCAAACTCAACACCCAAAGAATGAATAATCCAATCAAGAAATGGGCAGAAGACATGGACGGACATTTCTCCAAAGAAGACATACAGACGGCCAACAGAGAGATTAAAAAATTCTCAATATCACTCAGCATCAGGGAAAAACAAATCAAAACCACAATTGAGATACCACCTCACACTCCTCAGAATGGCTAAAATTAACAAGACAGAAAATGACAGATATTGGTGAGGATACAGAGAAAGGGGAAGCCTCTTACAATGTTGGTGGGAATGCAAGCTGGTGTAGTCACTCTGGAAAACAGTATGGAGGTTCCTCAAAAAGTTGAAAATAGAGTTACCCTATGGCCCAGTAATTGCTTTACTACATTTTTACCCTAAAAATACAAACATAGTGATTCAAAGGGTCTCCTACATCCCAATGTTTATAGCAGCAATGTCCACAGTAGCCAAACTTGGAAAGAGCCAGATGTCCATCAACAGATGAATAGATAAAGAAGATGTGGTGTATATACACAATGGAGTATTAGTCAACCATCAAAAATTGAAATCTTGCCATTTGCAATGACGTGGTTGGAACTATAGGGTATTACACTAAGCAAAATGAGTCAGAGAAAGACAATTATCATATGATTTCGGTCATATGTGGAATTTAAGAAACAAAACAAGGAGCATAGGGGAAGGGAGAGAAAAATAAAACAAGACTAAATCAGAGAGGGAGACAAACCATAAGAAATTCTTAATCATAGGAAATAAACTGAGGGTTGCTGGAGGGGAGTGGGGTAGGGGGATAAGGTAACTGGGTGATGGACATTAAGGAGGGCACATGATGTAATGAGCACTGGGTGTTATATAAGACTGATGAATCACTGACCTCTACCTCTGAAACTACTAATATACTTTATGTTAATTAACTGAATTTAAATAAAAAATAATATAAAAATAAAAAGTGTGAGTGGATTTGAATAATATTTCAGAGGTAAAATTGGCAGAATTTAGTAACTCATAAACTTAGAATGTTGATGAATAAGATGGTCAAAAAATGTCATCCTCTGATTGATCTTCTGTGTAACTATGGTGTGTATGGCATTGCCACTATCTATAATTTTAAAAATCAGATGTAATAACATGTTTGGGGTAGGAAAAAAGTCAATTTCATTCCAGGCATGTTGAATTGAGGTATTGATTTTTTCAGTTTTTCTTTGTGATTCATGACATTGATAATTTTGTAGAGAACAGGACAGTTATCTTGTAGAATATTACTTAATTCTGTTATGTATGTCTTTCAGGAATAGTACAGAAGCAATACTTTGTTCTTGGTGCATCACATGAAGATGCACATTGTGTGGATTTGTCCCTACTGATAAAGTTAACTTTAATCAATCACTTGGTTAAAATGGTGTCAGTTGGGTTACTCTACTGTAAAGTTTTTATGTTTTCCTTTGTAGTAAGTATATAGTGGAGAGATGCTTCCATTGAATTGATATGTTTTGTTCCTTATATGTTTGGTTGAATTATAAGTAAAGCCATTCAGCATGGAGTTGTTGTTATTGTTTTTGGGGAGAGAAATCAGATATATTTAATGACAAACGCAATTTATTTACTAAACAAAAGTAACTCAGGGTATTTATTTCTTCTTGTGTAATCTTTGGTAGTTTGTGACTTTCCAAAAATGTCTATTTCACCTATCATCACATTTTTTGACATAAAAGTTTTTTTTTTTAATAACATTTCCCTATTGTCTTCTAAATGTCTGTATAATCTGTAGTGACATTCCCTTCCCCCCAACATTGATATTATTGGTATTCTCTCTCTCTCTCTCTTTTTTTCCTTTTCAGTCAAGTCAGAGGCTTATTAATTTTGTTGTTTTTATTTAACAAATAACCTGTCTTGTGTTTCCTGACTTTCTCTATTGGTTTCTTGTTAATCTCATTGCCTTTTGTTCCTATCTTAATTGTTTTATTCTTTCTGCTCGCTTTGGGTTTAGTTTGCCCTTGTTTTTCTACTTTCCTAATGCAGAAGCTTAGATTACTGATTTAAGAACTTTTTGTTTTCTAATATAAGCATTTAGTGCTACAAATTTCCCCTCAAAATTTAGCTTAGTCCTTCAAATATTAATGTTTTATTTTATTTTCATTTGAATTATTTTCTGATTTTCCTTGTAATATATTATTTGATTCATGCATTATGTAGAAGTGGTTATTTATTTTTATTTAAATATCATCAGTTGATTGTATGATTTATATCTTTTTGAATTTGTTGATTTTTTTAATGGCCTAGAATTCTGCATATCAGGGTGAATGTTCCATGCGCAGTTGAAAAAAATACGTATCCAGTTCTTGGTGGGAAGTATAAATATCAGTTAGATGACATTGGTTGATAGTATTCTTTAAGTTGTCTATACTTTTACTAAATTTCCATATGCGTTTGCAATCAATTAATGAGTGGGATACTGATTTAGCCAACTGTAATGGTTGATTTGTCTATTTCTTATTTTGCTCTATCAGTTTTGCTTCCCATATTTTGAAACTGTGTCTGATACACATTTATGATCCTAGGTCTTCTATGTTAATTAAATTTTATATCATATAATGCCCCTCTTCATACCTGATAATATACCTTGTTTTAATTCTACTTTGTCTGTTGTTATTATTATAAGCAGGTCACTTTATTTTTAATTAATACTTACATGGAACATATTTCACAGTAAAAAAAAATAACCAATCTGTATTGACATTTAAATTGAGTTTCATACAGTATATATTTGGGTTTTGCTCTCTTTTGCAACCTGAAAATCTCTGTCTTTAAATAGAGGGTGTTTAGAGCATTCAAATTTAATGTCAACTAAATTGCATCTTAATGTAATTTAATGTAATTATAGTTGGATTTGAATCTACCATTTTACAAGGTGTTTTCTATTTTTCTATCCATTCTCTATTCCTCTTGTTCTCTTTTCCTGATTTCTTTTTGGATTAATTGGGCATAACTTTTCATATTCCATTTTATCACTGCTACTGGCTTTCTGTATATGTTACTTGAAAAAAAATTTTTTGGATGATAATCCTTGAACAGCATTTGTCACCTTATCACTAATAACATTTGTGAGTCAGACAATTCTCACTTTGTTGTAGGGGTCCACCTTCTGCACTCTAAGATGTATAACACATCCCTGGACTATACCCAGTAGACACAGTAGCACGTCTCAATTTCAATGACCAAAAACATCTTCAGACATTGCTGAACATACCTTATGTACATGTGTGTGTGTACGTGTGTGTGTCAAGAGGTGGAGGAGTAATATTCATCTGAGAAAAACTATTCTGGGGTTATTATAGTGCAATTTTGAATAATACTATATTATTTCCATATAGTATAAGAATTTTAGAGCCATCCATTCCTGGTACTATTATTGGCATGTGTTTTATTTTTACATGTGTGTTAATCCCATA
Source organism: Ursus americanus (assembly GCF_024610735.1). Taxonomy (NCBI): domain Eukaryota; kingdom Metazoa; phylum Chordata; class Mammalia; order Carnivora; family Ursidae; genus Ursus; species Ursus americanus. Next base: position 24,400,039 of record NC_142127.1, on the reverse strand, counting down.
ATACATATTTATAGTATTTGTGTAGTCTATCAATTATTCATAGTATAATTAAAGAATATATTGATTATAATTATTTATGTATTTTGCTTTTTTTAGCCCTGCTCCTTTCTTTCCATACACCTAATTAGCTTCCTTGATAATACTTCTGACTGATGAGCTTCTCTTACTAATTTCTTTATTTTTTTGAGTTTTAAAAATCTTTATTACTTTTAGAGCAGTTATAGATTCACAGCATAATGGAGGGAAAGGTACAGAGATTCCGCATATACCTGCCCTCACACATGCATAAGCTCCCTCATTATCAACATCCCCTACTAGAGTGTTACATTAATTATAGCTGATGAACCCACTTTACACATAGTCACCCAAACTCAATAATCTGCATTATTGTTCCCTCTTGGTGAATTTGTATTATGGATTTAGACAAATTTATAGTGACACGTATTCATCATTATGGTATCATAGAGTATTGTCATTGCACTAAAAATCCTCTGTGCTCTGCCTATTCATCCCCCCTCCTCCACCTCTGCCACAACCCCTGGCAACTACTGATTATTTTACTGTCTCCATAATTTTGCTTTTTCCAGAAAGTCATGAGAATCATACAATACATAGACTTTTCATATTGGCTTCTTTCATTTTGTAATATGCATTTTAGGTTTATCCATGTCTTTTCATGGCTTGATTGCTTATTTCTTTTTAGTCCTGAATATCATTCTATTGTCTGGGTATATCATGGTTTATTCATTCATTTACTGAAGGACATCTGGGCTGCTTTCAAGTTTTAGACATTATGAATAAAGATGCTATAAACGTCTGTGTTCAGGGGAGGGCTTCTCTACTCTCTTGGCTCATTCTCCATCTTAGACAAGTTTTGTGTTCCTGGATCTTGTGAGGGGTTTCCTCTGTCTACATTCCTAAGTCTTTCTTTAATGACACCCAAACTCTGCCCTGTATCTGTTTTGAGTATTGAGCAAGAGACAGTTTCTTGACCCACCTCCAACACTGATAAACATCTAAGATTTCCTGAAGATGAGAGGCAATCTTATTTAGAGAGGACATGAGTTATTCAAGTTATCACAGCCCCTTTCATTTATTCAATGTATACTCAGACACCCAATCCTGGACATATTCTCTCACTTTATTTGTCTTATTCTTCGTGTGCATTTCAGTATGGAAACTCAAATATAAATAAACCCATACCGCTATAAAATTCCATTAGATAAAAATTGCCATAACCAATACATTCCCATAATTAAAGAAATTTATGTTGAGAAAGGAAGTCTGGCATAATAATACTACTATTGTCTAGGATTTAAAAAAAACAAAAACTTTAAAGCCCAGCTATACTTAAGTGTCTATTGGTCATTGGATAAGTTGTCTAACTTGTTGGGACATAGTTTTCTTATTTTTAATTCAATTCAATTAAAAAATTAGTGCACTTGGACAAACTACTGTATTGAGATATAGAAGAAGATAATGCATTATTTATTCCAAATGAGTTTGCACTCCAACCCTTGTATTGTTTGGTTTTCTCTCTGTGCTCAACAATTATATGACTCTAGATTCTTGTGTACAAGAAAAAATGAACTCAGATAAAAATAAATAAAATCATTTAACCACACAAGAAAATATTTGAAGTTAATAATACAATATTGCTTAATTCAGCCTGACAGAATCTTATTGATTTTAGTTTATATGAGGAATTTGATTTATGCTCCTTTTGTCTCTTTTGATTAATACAATATCTCAGCTTATCCAAAGATTCAGTCATCCAAAATCCTCCTGCGTATTGCATTTCAAATAAATTGAAAGTTTTGTTCCAATGAAACTTGGTTTAATAAATAAAAGAACCTTTAAAAGTTAGTTTAGAGCACAGAAACTCCAGATTTTAGATAATAAATACTTTTTCATATCATTAGATGTATTTCACAGAACTTATCATTATCTCAGGTCTCATTTTAGTTGGAAAGAAAAAAAAGTGTTATGGATACTCACGGTCTACTACTTTTTGCTACAACTTTGAGTGAGATGTTTTCTTAGTATAGTTTGTCCAAGATGTTACACTTATAAGACACTAAATGACTAATATATTAATAAAATGACATCCTAGTCCATTAAAGAAAACTATGCATTGACAATGAAAAAATCTGTATGCTTGATTTCAAACCATTTGTGTATAAATGTGTTTGAAGAAAGATTAAGTGTATGTGTGTATATCTATATATTTATCCATGTATTTTAACTATCTGGGGAGTGAGAAGGGTTGTTTCCATTTTTTTAAATTTTTTGACTCTCTGAGAGGTTTCTTTTTCCTCCTGGCACCAACACTGATTCTAATAACAACTGAGTGTCCTACAACTCAATTCTGACACTAACTACATGGAATTAGAGTCAGACTTCACAAGTTTAAGGGCTCCATCCCACAAAACTGCACTCTGCCTCAGGTGCCAGAAGTATGGACACCATATTTTTGACTGGCTATAATTTGGAGGATCTCACAACTACCTCTGCAGGTTTGATGACAAAAAGTACTTTACTTACGTTTACTAGTTTATTGTAAAGGATACAAATGAACAGCCAAATTAAGAGGAATATAGGGCAAAGTCTGAAAGGATCCCAAGCATAGGAATTTTTATTGTTCTGGAGTTGGGGTGTGCCATGCTCCTAATGTATTTGAAAAACTCTCTGAATTCCATCATTAGGGTTTTTATGAAGGTTTCATTATATAGTAGTGATTGATTAAATTATTAGCAATTGGTGATTAACTCAATCTCCAGTTTCTCTCTCCTTCCTGAAGGTTGAGGCTGAAAGTTCCAAACTTCTAATCAAGACTTGGTCTTTCTGGACATCAGCCATCACCCTGAAGCTATAGGAGCTAATCAAGAGAACCTCATCAGAATAAAGATCCTATCACACTATCACTCAGGAAACTCCAGAAGTTTTAGGAGATGCCAAGAACCAGGGACAAAGACCAAATATCTTTCTATGATACCACACCCTATGTCATTTTTAAAAAATATATAATATATACATGTCATTTGTATAAAAAGAAAAATAATATAACTTATAAAATTTGCTATTTATCAAAATATAGTGCTCAGATGAAACATCTGTTCAATAAATGTAGAATTTATAAATATTTGGTTCATGCAATGAATATCTCTGAACTAAATTATTTCTTGAGAAATGTTTAAAATATCTCAGAAGGCTTTTAGGGTGAGTTAAACCAGATTTACATGGCCACTTATGTGGTATGATTTGAGGGTCACAAAACTACTACTTTCTTATTTCCACTATTGCTATTGGCCTTGCCACAGTAGTTGAGTTACCACATAACATGTATTTTCTTTAAGTCTGTTTCCTGCATGAGACAGCATACAAAAGGAACACCAACACTGAAAATAAACTCAAGAACTTATTCATCTTTTACTTACCAGTTTCTACCCTTTAACAATATCTCCTCAGTACCTCCTCCTTCATCCCAGCATCTGGTAACCACCATTCTATTCTCTGTTCCTATGAGTTCAGCATTTTCAGATTTCGCATTTTAATGATATTATGTGGTATTTGTCTTTCTCTGTATGACTTATTTCACTTACATAATGCTCTCAAGGTCTATCCATGGTGTCTTAATATGTCTTTAATCACAATAGCACACATTCATAAAACTTTTGAATTAGAAGTAATTTCATAGATTACTCAGTATACTTTCTAAGAAGTGTTTAATTCCCTCTAGACCATAAGTTGGCACGCTATCATCCTTGGGCCAAATCTGGTCCACCTTCTGTTTTTAAAAATAAAATTTTAGGGGCGCCTGGGTGGCGCAGTCATTAAGCATCTGCCTTCGGCTCAGGGCATGATCCCAGCATTCTGGGATTGAGCCCCACATCAGGTTCCTCCGCTTGGAGCCTGCTTCTTCCTCTCCCACTCCCCCTGCTTGTGTTCCCTCTCTCGCTGGCTGTCTCTGTCAAATAAATAAATTAAATCTTAAAAAAAAAAAATAAATAAATAAAATAAAATTTTATTGGAACACACACACACACACACACACACACACACACACACAAAACCTTGAAGAGACTGTAGTTCTTGACTTAAAACTCACAAATGCCAGAGAAAAATTCCACTCTGGTTTGTCATTGCTGTTATTATTGTTTTTAATCTTTTAAACTCCACATAAAATCTCTTCAGAAATCAGAATTTGCTGGCTTTCATATAGTAAGCCTATACTTCAGATCTCATAATTAATACTTACCTGTTGGTAGCTCTCAGATCTTGCCAGTGAAAATCAATCTAGCCCATTTCAGGTCTTTTCAGTTATGGCTCTACTCAATCTGGTCAACCCAACAACAAAATAAAATTTGGGGTCCTAAGAAAAAAAACATTTTTCCCTCTTAGAAGGCAGAGAAGGGGCTAAAGTTGTTACTATTCATAATTCTATTTTTCAATTTCTTTTAAACTGCTAGTTTAATACTAGAGTTTGGTTCAGGACAGTACAAGCCCCAGTGAGGTTCAGATGTTCAATTCAGATTAGAATTTACATTTACCAAGCAACTAATTGTTTAATTTCAGTGACAGAAAAATAAATGACATAATTTTGCCCTCAAGAAACTCACAATCTAGTAAATGATGAAAGAGCACAAGCATAATTTTAATACAGAGAAAATAAATGTCATAAACTATCATACATTAGTTTCATAGTTTATGATATATATTTATAGGATTCCTTGGCCTTGTACTAAATAGATGATTTGTGGGATAAAACAAGATAATTATATTTTGCTTTCTAGGAGAGGCTGGGGAAAGATTCAAAGCAGAAGGTGTTTTCAGAGAGGACAAAAACAGAAATTAGAAACAGAAAAGGTACACCGGACTCTTCTGTTTGAGTAGAAGAAGCTCAGTGAAGGAAAGGGGTAAAGGAGGAAATGTCAGTGAGACTGGATGAGACCTTGGATTCCAGGATGATGTGCCCAAGGTAGAGATGGATGTATACGTGCTCTTGGCTACCATCAAAGGTAGTCGGAGATAGCTGAAGGCTGGAATAGAGTTACTTAAAAACACTCAGGTGTTCAGCTTCACTTGGTCACTGGAAATGGTAGACCATTTAGCTTCACATTCCCAAGCTTTTTTTTAAAATAGCTTTATCAAAGTATAATTGATTTACAGAAAACAGCACGTATTTAATGTATACATTTTAATGTTTTGGACATATACTCATGAAATCATCACCTCAATCAAGGTAATAAGCATATCAATCTTCTCCAAAAGTTTCCTCATGCTTCACTGTGTGTGTGTGTATGTGTATGTGGTTAAGAACACTTAACATGAGGGGCGCCTGGGTAGCGCAGTCGTTAAGCGTCTGCCTTCGGCTCAGGGCGTGATCCCGTGGTTCCGGGATCGAGTCCCACATTGGGCTCCTTGGCTGGGAGCCTGCTTCTTCCTCTCCCTCTCCCCTGCTGTGTTCCCTCTCTCGCTGGCTGTCTCTCTGTCACATAAATAATAAAATCTTAAAAAAAAAAAAAAGAACACTTAACATGAGATCTACATTCTTAAAAAAATTTTAAATGCACTACAGAGTATTGTTGACCATAGGGTACTATGCTATATAACAGATCCCTACAACTTATTCATACTGCATAACTGAAACTTTATATTGTTGGAAAACAACTCTTGATTTCCCCCTCCCCTCAGCTCTTGGCAACCACCATTCTACTCTTTGCTTCTATGAGTCTGATAATTTTAGATACCTCAGGTAAGTGGAATCATGCAGTATTTGTCCTTCCACGACTAGAGGATTTCACTTAGCATAAGGTCCTCCAGTTCATCCATGTTGTTGCATATGGAAGGATTTCCTTTTTTGAGACCTAATACTTTACATTATATGTATACACCACATTTTCTTTATTCATTCATCTGTCAAGTTTGGTTGTTTCCACATCTTGACTATTGTGAATAATGCTGCAAGGAACATGGGAATGCAAATACCTTTTTGAAATCCTGATTTCAATTACTTTGCATATACCCATAAATGGGATTGCTGGATCATATGGCTATTGTATTTTTAATTTTTACCTCCATACTGTTTCCATAGTAGCTGTATCATCATTCCCACCAATAGTGTATAAGGGTTTCAATTTCTCCACATCCTTGGCAATTGTTATCTATTTTTTTTAATAATTGTCATCTTAACAGATGTGAGGTGATATGTCATTGTGGTTTGATTCATGCTTCACTGATGATTAATGATGTTGAATAATTTTCATGTACTGAGCTTTCTTTAAGAAGTTGGTAAATTGGTTTAAATATTTCCAACAACACCAAGAAAAGCACAGCAAAAACAAACAAACAAACCCGATGGACAAAACAAAAAATAAAATAAAATAACAAAATCACTTGTGATTTTCACAAAAAGTGCTTTTCAGTGGATTATCACAATGTTCACCTGAAATCTGGAACAACATCACCAACACTACTGAGAGGAAAATTCTGACTCCAAAATCTGGAACAGCCAGCACAGCTGTGAAGCCAAGTTTATGGGGCTTACTAGGGCAGCAGCTGGGCATGGACTGAACAAAGACGATAATTCCAGTGCTTTGGAGCAGACTGCGATGAAAAGCACAGCTTAATCTTCTCAAAAAAATCATATTTAAAAAAAAATCACTAAGTGATCAGCACTTTAAATAACAATGTCATTTTTAAGGCGCTCTGAAAAGTTCATGTTCTTCATCTCCCCCACACTCATTACTGTCATTCACAAATCATTGCCAAGTCAAATTTTCATCTCCCTTTGATTTTTAAACTGGGCATTGGAGTAACTTAATGTTTCAATTTGTTGGGAAAATTTGATTTAAAATAGAAAATGCAAATGAGGTCCAAGTTGACAACATAACCTTTGGGAAAGAGGGATTAGAGGATGTAACATTTCCTGTGTATCCCTAACATTGGACTTTAGGTCGAAATGTTGAAAATAGACTGTGAGGAGGAAGCAGAAAACCTGACAAAGATGTGTTAAAGTTTACCTTGGTTCAATTATCTCTTCAATTGTTCTTTTACATAATATTTCAGCCTTACACTGATTAGCAGAGGGGTCTTGAAAAAAATTTAAAGTATTGCCACGTGATGTTAAAAATAAATCAGATTATGAATGACTAAAACCTGGGAGTATATGGCTTAAGAGCAGGAGTGGTCTAATAAATCCTGCAGAGTAGGCAAAGCTTCATAGTTGTCTCACACCTCTCTTTTCTAAACCCTGTTTATATGTCTCCTGTAATATTCCTTCCCCACCTCCAATTGTCAGGATCCTTATGCATTCTTGGAAGAATAATCAACAACAACAAAAAATGAATTTAATTCTCTCAAAGAAGTAATACAATTCAAAACAGATTTGTATGAGTGGGAATAGATTTAGCCATTTTATTGAGGTGTATAAGCAGTCTCATTATTTTTATGAGAATCTGATGTTTGTGTATATGTGGAATGATGATTGCATGCTTCATCTGGGCATGACAAAAGTTCTGAATATGAGCTGATAGACAATGGTCAAAACCCATACCCTGACCAGAATAACAGAAGAGGAGATTCATCCAAGACCCAGGATGTTCTCCTGTCCTAAATGTCATGTATGTAGAAGCTACTAGGCAAATTAATTCCACAAATATTATTGAATGCAGGGAAAGTATATTTATATATTACAAGATATATTAATCAATGTTTACATGCATGAGATAGGAGATGTGTGTAGGGTGTAAGTTTGTGGGATGTCAATTAAAAAATGTCCAACACTTGGAATTGGACAGAAGAGATCTACTGTTAATATTAATGTTCGTCATTCCAGGGGTCCAGTTTGGATGGAATCTCAGAACAACCAAAAATCTTCATAAAGATTATGAAATTATTGCCTCAAGAACTATATGGAAAACAAATCCTCATATTGAAAAGAAAACCCTAAACCAAAAGTTACAAATCACTTTCAGTTCTTTCTCTTAACTATCAGAGGAAAAGGAAAGCATTAAAGGGTGGGGGGGAGGGCTGATGTGTGTTTTGATAACAGACTAGCTCTCTGTGGAATTCTATAGTTGTCACTTTATGTTATCTTCTTTTATTAAAGCTTGCTTTATTAAGGCCTGCTGGGATCAATATTGGTTGGCTGGCTGGTAACCTTCTTGAAGAAATGAAGCTGATTCTAGAGGGATGATGGTATAGTGGAGAGAGAAGTTAGAACAATAAATACAGATATCGAGTATACCAGGTTCAGGTCTTTGACTGGAAGACAAAGTGAGCTTTAATTCAAATGACTCACAATTTGACAGAAATCTATACTTCTTATTGTATAGAGATAATCTGTATGTTAAGGAAATGAGATATAGTTCTCATCTTAAAAATCAATCATTTGAAATTTTTATGCTTAATTATTTGAGTAAATGTATCATAAAAGGCAAAATTTGGGAAATTTCCTATAAGTATGTAGGTCAAAAATTTTAATGCCAATTAAAAAAAAAACAAAATAAAACACTGTGCCAAACCATCACAAAGAATGTTTTACTAATTTTAATCGGAAATTGCTATAATTTTCTAAAGTCTTAAAGTTCCCAATGACAGCATACCAAGTTGCTGGCAAGATGATCCACACCAAAGAACCTAAAACAGTTTAAAGTCTTAAAGAGGATGCATTTTACCTATCAATTTGAGCAGCGGAGCTCCCCCTAAAATAATCTCAATGTGATTTGCAATCTATCAATCAAGTAGTTTCTAAGAGTTGTTTTAACTCACTTTCACTATTATTTACTCTCCCTAAACCCCAGTTTCTTCATATGTAAAGCAAGAACAATGACAAAACCCAATATACAGGGTGGTTATAAATATTTGATATATTAACCTTGCCCACAGAAGTGCTCAATAATGGCATTTCCTATATAAATAAATACATGCAATTAATTGTAGACATAGAATGATGATATAAATAGTAGAGTGCCATGTTTAAATTTTTTATTTTATTAAGTTGACTAAGGTGCTAGTTTGCATGATTAGTGTTGACATGCATGATAGTAGACACAGAAATGTGTTAAGAAGACTATTGTATTGTAATGGTCCAGATTAAAGATTATGAAGCACTAATTTAAGGAAGTAAAGGTTGAGAAAAAGAAAAAAAATTATACCTATGCGACATATTAAGAATCTAAAATTGCCAAAGCTTGATCAGAGATGGTAGAACAAGTGAAGGGAATAGAGAAGTCAAACATATCCAGATTTCTGAGATGGAAAATGGAAAATGTTAATAGGGAAAATTAAATACCTTACAGGTTCTTAATGATCTGCTTCTTCCCTACCTCTCTTATCTCCTTTTACAGCATAAATAATAGAACAAAGAGAATTTTTAAAGATATAAACCAAAGTATATCACTAATCTATTTAAATTGCTCCAATGAATCCCATTGCTTTTATGATAAAGTCCAAAATTTCCATATGGTTTAACATTGCCACAACTGAGTTCCTGTGCTTATATCTCCGAGATTATTTTATCCTTCATCTCTCCTCAATTTCTATGTCCAAATCACACAGCTATCTTTCCCTTTGGAAAACACAGCAAGCACTTTCCCAACTCAGATTTTCCCACTTGCTGTCCATCTGCCTTGAAGCTACTCCTCACATGCCTAGACAATTCTTCATCTGGCTTCACCTTAAATATTACCTCCTCAGAAAGAACTTCCTCGGCTACCCAGTTTTGTTTTGTTTTTTTAATTGAAAGCTATCTTTTTTAAAATTATAGCAGTGTGTTTGTTTTTCTGAAAGGTGTTGCTTACAATATATTAAATACATTTATTTATTTGTTTAATTGTTTATTATATAGCACTTCCAAAGATCTTCAACTGCATGAATGCAGGGATTATGTCACTTTGCTTTAGCCACTGTGTTCCTGTCAGTTATCATGGCACCTGGCATGTAGTAGGCAGTTAATACGTATATCTCCATGAAAGGATGAATCTCCAGTAGAAAATACAGATATTTGTGGCTTGAAAAAAAATATCTAAATGGAAATATGGATTTGTAATCATTGCCATACAGAAAGTAATTAAAACCTTTGGATAGAATGTGATGACTAAAGGAAAACAAATAGAAGGAGATGTGAACTAGGATTATTCCTGGGCATGCCGATAATTTTATTAAAAGCTTTTTTTTTTCAATTTATAAAAGTGATACATGTTTGTTGGAAAAATAATAAAGGTTCTACTAGCACTACACCAACTAGTCTTATAAATCGCCACTATCAACAATTTTGTAAATATCTCTGAATATGTATTTTAAGAATACGCAAACCTGTAGTTTAAATAAGTAAACGGAGAAAACAGCATTCACTAGAGTTTCAGGTAAATCATGATATTTGGTCTGGAAAATATCTTTCACTTGAAAACTCACTATGAAGGTAAGACCCCCTAAGAGACTGAAAGAACTGAAGTATGAGCAAAATGAAGAAGTACTTTCAGTAAAGAAGAGGAATAATTTGTGTTTATCTCTGAGGAAGTAAGAAATATGTTTAAAAAAAATTGAGATGGGAACAAGGATGATGACCAAAATTTCTGGGACCCTGGACTGTGTTTCTCTTCTATCTGCATTCAAACTTTCATAGTTAAAAACAAAAAAACAAAAAACAACAACAAAACAAACAAACAAAAAAACGCATCAGGTGTGTGTGTGAGTTTGTGCTCCAAATCTATCTTCATGCTTGGGCAGAGATGGGGGGGCAAGCATGAGAAATAGAAAATGTGGAGAGGACATTTATGTCCCAGATATGGAATTAGATCATGGCTGAATTTTAGAAAATTTCCTAGTAATAACTGGATAATTTACATATACTTTTCTTTGTTTACTTTCATAGAAGCATACTTTACTACCTGTTCTGCAACTTCCTTTTATCATTTTGTCACAAAATTCATTCCATGTTAGTAAAGGTAGATTTTATTAATCTTTTTTTAAATACCTGAATCGGGTATTTTCAATATAGATTTGCCCCTTTTCTCAAAAAACTTCTGCTAATTATGGATTTCATTCACCACAGTATCCCACACAACATTACATCCAATCAAAGGACGTGTGTGTGTGTGTGTGTGTGTGTGTGTGTGTGTGTGTGTGTGAAAGCATGTGGCAGTGGCTCAGTCCTATGGTATATACTGGCCTTATGATATGTCCCATCATCCACATGCAACTGACCTGACAGAAAGTTTGATTGGACTGCTGAAGCCTTAGTTACCATGACAGTAGAAGACCCAACTCAACAAGTTTGGGGTGAAGTCCTACAGAATGGAGTATATGTCTTGAAATATGAGTCAATATTTTTTGCCTTCTCCCCCATAACCAAGATATAAGGACCAGGAAGCAAATGGTGAGAGGAAGCAAGAGGTGAGAATGGCCTACCGGAAGAATTTGTTCCTCTTTCCTCATGAGTTTTGGCTCAATGAATTTGGCAGTTCTATGACCAAGGAAGTAATGTTTCTATGAGGGGACACAGCCATGCTTTCCATAAATTGGAATTTGAGACCATCTTCAGATGATATAGCCTTCACAAAACTGAACCATTAGGAAAAGAAGTATTTTACTGGCTAAGAGGGTTGATCCCAATTATTAAAGGTCAGTGAGTTGCTGCTATAAATTTTTGCAAGAGGACTATGCCTGAAACTCAAGGAATTTATTTGGAGTACATCTTAATAGTCTGTTGCTAAATAGTTCTGGTCACTGGAAATCTGCAGCAAGTCAGTAGAGATAAGATCATCAGGGATTCAGATCCTGTAAAAGTAAATACTTGAGTCACACAATCAGGTAGAGAATCCATTTAGATAAACTGGGAGCAGAGGATAAGATGACCTGGAATGAGTTGAAGAAATCACCAATGTTATTTAATATGAATCTTGTGATCAACTATAGAAGCAGTTTCTGTAGTAGTTGTGTTTTATGGAATTAAATTGTTTATATTCTCCCTTCATTTAGGTTTTAGAATATGATTAAATTGGCAACACTTTACAGTGATACTGCATTAATGGGACTTCATGCATTCCCCATGTTAGGGACACAAAGTTCACTTGGATGAAGGACAAGAATGGAGGCTGAATGTAAGATAGCAGTGGTGCTGAGAGGCAAAAGGATTGAAATTTACTGAAAATCTTTTATTTTATTCTCCAGATCCATGGTTCATTTTTTCTACCTTGTTATCAGTCCAGAGATGATAATAAATATGGATTACATCAAAGGGATTCTGAGAGAGAGAGAGAGAAAGAGAGAGAGAGAGAGTGCTGCTAGGTGTTGAGGTGGTCAATTAGGATAATAAACCAAACTGAAAGTAACAGCCAAGTCTTTCTTCATTTACTGAGATAGCTTAAGAAAGAGACCAGAAAGAAGTTGCTGGCTCCCCCAGAGTTCCATTTCTCCCCCAGAGAATGGCACTGGGGTGAGGGTTAGGTGAATCAATGCAGACAGAGGGATCACCTCATTGCCAAGAGAACCTCCAACCCTGTCATTCTACAGACCTGGGGGAAGGGGAAAATGTCAAGAGTGGAGAACTACTGGGTTCTGAGTAAGAACAAATAAAAGTGTCTTAAGATTAAACGCGGGCACCTGAGTTAAGAATGCACATATACATGAGAGCATGGCTGTCTGACCAGTGGGAGTTGGCAACTCCCAAGAGTTGAATAGACCAAGAGAGGAATAAGTCTTTTATTGTAATTTCCTCCAGAGATTGCAATGTAACTGGGTGTGTACAAAGACTGGTATGAGGTGGGTGGCTTCTCCCCATGACGTCTAGGGAAAGACTTTATAATGCCTATGGTTGGGCCTGAAAGATCACACAAAGGATTTTGGCTTTCATCTGGACCCCTCAGGGATTTCTAGCTTCTCATTGGATTCAGATAACAGGGATCTCAAAGGAACAGACAGAAGAAAGAAGGAAGGTGAAGTCCAAGTATTTATTCCCTGGTAATCTCTTTCCCCACCATGAGGCACCTTAAGCCAACTATGTCCCTGGACAGAATGTCACAGCTCCTTTGAGGCCAATGGAACTCTCGAAAATAACTCTCTGTCCATCCAGGTTCTGGTAACTATTCCTGATTTCAATCCTTAGTACCTAGGATTGGGACTAACTGAAATTTTACTAAACCTGGGGGTCTACTCCTGTGTCATCTGTTTTCCCTATACCTACCCTCATAAAGAAACCCTCTTTGTGGGGTGCCTGGGTGGCTCAATTGGTTAAGCATCTGCCTACAGCTCAGGTCATGATCCCAGGGTCTTGAGATCAAGCCCCACACTGGGCTCTCCACTCAGCAGGAAGCCTGCTTCTCCCTCTCCCCCCGCTTGTGCACTATCCCCATCTCTCTATCTCTGTCAAATAAAGAAATAAAATCTTTTAAAAAAAGAAACCCTCTTTGTATTGTTACATTCTGCATGTTTTAATTACCTTGCCTGAGACATTTGCTCATGTATATTCCTTCAATTTTCAAAAATTCACCTGTAAGTCTTTTTCCCCATTAAAAAAAAAAATAACTCTGTATTCATTGATTTATTACACAAATATTTATTCTGCACTTACTTTGGTCAGGCTTTGTTCTGGGCTCTGTAGACTATGTGTGAACAATCTAGCAAACTTGAACTTACATTTAATGGGGGAAAGGGGGCAGACAGTAAATAAATAAATATATCCTGTGCGAGAAGAACATAAAGAAGGCCAGCAGTAGTGGTGATAGAGTTGCTGTTCTATATAAAGTAGGGAGATATGCCTTCACCTATTATGCAATATTTGAGCAGAGAATTGAAGGAAGTGAGGAAGTAAGAGCCAGGGAGGTAACTGGGAGAAAGTCATTATCGGGAAGAGCATCACAGCAAGTGAAATGGCTCTAAGGGGGAAAACGTGCTTGGTATGTCAGAGGAATAGCCAAGAGGCCAGCACACTGTGGTGGAACATGTAAGCGGAAGAGTGGCTGAAAAGGCAGCCAGAGTGGTTGCTAAGGGCTGGACCATGGGACAGTTGTTCTCAAGTTGGGCTGAACAATCTTAAAAAACAAAAACAACAACAACAACAAACCCCAATATCTAAGCCTCATCCCATACAAATTAAATTAGAATCTCTGGCATAGGGCTCCAAAATTCATGTATATTTTGAAAGCTTGCCAAGAAACTTTAGTGTGTAGCCATAATTGAGATCCAAAGGTAAAAAGATAAAAAGTACTGTTTACCTTCAAAAAACATTGGCTTTTGGGACACCTGGGTGGCACAATCTGTTAGGGGTCCGACTTTTGGTTTCAGCTTGGGTCATGGTCTCAGGGTCCCAAGATAGAGCCCCACATCAGGCTCTGTGCTTGGCACAGAGTCTGCTTAGAGTTTCTCTTTCCTTCCCCTTCTGCCACTGCCCCCGCTCTCTCTCTCAAGTAAATAAATAAATCTTTAAAAACGGAAACTTTGAGTTTTGCTCTCAGAAAGATAGGAAGTCACTGAAGGGTTCTGAGGAAAGGAGAGATGTGATCAGACTTCTGTTTTCAGAGGATCTCTCTGTCTGCTGCATTTAGAATAGACTGTGCTGGAAGCTGGATAGGAAGAGACAAAGCAAGAAAACCAATTAAGAGACAATTGTCACCCCCATGCCCAAGATGATGGTGAAAGTGAAAAATGAAAGAGAAGTAGTGAGCTTCTGAGTGTACTTTAAAGGCAGAATTGACCTAATTTGTTGCTGAGTTGTCTGTGAAACATCAGATAAAGAGAGGACACAAGAGTATCTGCAAGGCTTTTGATCAAGGCAAATAGGATAACAAAATTCTTACAATTACTGAAATGAGGAGCACCATAGGAGCTGCAAATTTGGGGATAGAGTGGGATTTTATATTCAATTTAATACATATTTTAGGCTTCTTAATTTACTTTTTTATTGAAACGTCCACTTAAGTTTGAGATGCCATTTAGACTTCAAATGAAGATTTCCAATTGGCAATTTTATGTGCAAATGTGAAATTGAGAACTCACAGATGTAACTCATGAAGTCTTCAGCATACAAGTAGATGCTATGACCTGAGCCATGATGGAATGATCTAGGAAGTGGGGGTCCATGAAAAAGCAGAAACACCTGAGGACTGAGCTGTAGGACACACCAAACATGAGAAATCCTGGAGTTGAAGGCAAGCCAGGAAAGAGAATTGGGGGGGGGGGGTCACAAGGGAAGAGGAGAACCTCCAGAAAGTGCTATTCTAGGAGCAAAGTGAGGAAAGTCTTTAAAGAAAGAAGAGGGAGTAACTATGTCAAAGGTTGTCCATAAGTTACAAACAATGAGGACTTCGAAGTCTCATTAGATTTAGCAAGGTAGATGGCATTGGCCACCTTGGTGAGAGCTCAGTGGTGGAATGTTATGGGCAAAAGAAATGACAGAAAAGAACTTCAGACTGCAAAATTGGCAACTACACATTTACTCTAATGGCAGGAAGAGAAATGCTCCAACAATAGCACAAGAGCTGTGAGGTCATGGAAGGGATTTTTTTTTTTTTTTACATGACAGATGTTACAGCATGGTTGATGGAAAAGATACATTTAAAGACTTACTCATTTGTCATCAATTCTGCAAATATTATTCTCAGTGTTTGCTTTTAATGTTGCTGAGAGCACTGATATTTAAAGGGTAGAATAAGAAGAAGAAATAAACAAAATCTGAGAATTCATCAGCCACTACATAGAGTAAGACAGGAGACTGCCAAAATCAATCATCAGGAATGTGTAATAGTTTAAAAAGAAGAAGAAGAATGTGGAATAGTTTTTAGGAAGTCAAGTCAAGGCAGGGCCAAGGGATAGAAGCTACAAGGGATTTATATTAATTCCAGAGGGATTTCATGAGGCTAAGTATTTGGTAGAATTCTTACATAAATCTCTTCTCAGGTCACTTGGATCTTCAGGGTAGGGTGTGTGTGTGCTTAGGTGTGTGTGCATGTATACAAAGTGAAGAGGACACAGAAAAGGAACCGCAGTGCTTGAAACTGGCCATGTTTAATCTTTCTCTCTATAAGAAAGCTTAAATGCTCTTGGATCACTTGAAGACACAACATGTATATCTCTTTTAAGACAGACGTGGTATATACTTCAAAGATCTGATATATAAAAGTAGTAAATCTTTAAAACCATTCTGCATTCTGTCATCATAGAGACAACATGTTTATTTCTAAAAATAAAATAAAACCTAGGTTATGGAAGCCCTTAGCCAGAAGTTTAAAGGCATTTACATATGCATTTTAATATAAAAATGTTGTCACTTAAATGCATACTGTACCCATCACAACTCAGAGCCCCCTTAAACTACATAATTGCAACAACTCTTCTATTGCCATCTGCCATGAAGACGGTATTCACTGAAAAAGAACCAGATGTGGTAAACAAATTAACACGTGCACCATTGTCAAATGCTGCTGTTCTAAAGCACATAAGTGACATGGCAATTAATGCCTGTGAACAGCTGGTTTTAAAGAGTATGAAAAGTGATTACTTTGCCCCATAAATGGACAAATCCACAGATGTTTCAGGTTGTGCTCAGTTGTTGGCATTTGTAAGATATATTTTGGAAAACACTGTGAATGAAAGCATGCTGTTTTGTAAAACTTTGCTGGATGGTATAACAGAAGAAGAAAACTTTCTGAAATATTTCAAGTGACAGCACAGATATTAGGGTAAGTGAGATGTAGTGTGCAGTTCTTAATATGGACTCCAGCAAATCAAAGATCAGGGATAAAAAAAATGGACTTTCTTTGCTAATGTCTTCTGGATATATTATGCTATCCACCACAATCATCTAAATGATCATGTCTTTGGAGAGATGAGAATAAATGCCTTCACTTGCCGAATCTCTTCTACTTGCAGATTTTCAATGGCAGTGATGGAAAAACTTAAAATCAGATAATTAAAATGTGCTCAAGTGTTACCTTTCTTTCTGATCAAAAATTAAACTTGGCAGACCAATTAATAATCCATTTAGCTTTACAAGGTCAGCTTCCTGGAATGTCCTTTCTTTCTCACCTTTTGAATGATATAAACATTTTTGAGACAAAGAGAAATGTATCCTTATCATTGCTGACAAAATTGGAAGCTGCCATAGAAGTCAATGAAATTAGAAGGCAATATTAGGTTTATGTTTTGTAAAAAAAAAAAAAAAAAAAATATATATATATATATATATATATATATATATATATATATATATATATATACACACACACCAGGTACCAGATTTATCATTCAATAATTTATCATTCAATAATCACTTATAAACCAAATAAGAAAATACTGTATGATAAGAAAATGGAGTTGAGTTTCTCAAAATAATTATATTATTTTCTTTCCACAATCACTTTATAAATATGAGGTTATTTTCCATATTTATCTTTAAATGTGAGTTCTTTATTGTTTATCAAAATAGAATCTCAGCCTTACTATTACCCAGCATCACACAACAATTTGGTTATTGACTCTATTTCAAATGCATCAGAAAATATGTTCACATTACATATAGTGCTAATTTGAGAAAAAACAATTTGGGTCAACTGCTTCATATGTCAAGGAATTATTATTATTATTATTGTGGTAGTTTAGTGGCATAAGTTCCCACCCATTATTGTAAATTAAAGAAAAAAGAGTCCAGCATTAAAATCAAAGAGGAATGTGGGTTGTTTTCTAATTCAGCAAAAACAACCAGAGTTCATAGATACAAAATCTGTCACTTTCAGTCAAACATTCTTGAGTAATACAGATAGAGTGATGCACAAAGAAGCCGATTTAAAACTACCCAAAACAAACCAGAGTCCAGAATCCTGCATTGACAACACCTGCACATTCCTAGCTACCCTGCAATTTCAGCTGCTTTCTCTTAGGATTCTAGTTTAAGAAAAAATCACAATGGGTCCCTTTGTATTTTATGTATCTGAAACAGGAATAGATATCAATTGATTGGAAAAAATGTGAAAGAAATGGATTAGTGGTCAAACACATCTAAATTTTTTCTTTGTATTAGTATGAAAAGAAGAACTAAAATCTCTATATATCTAATACCTTTTCTTATGGACATAAAAGAATAACAGAAACAAGATTCACTCTTCTACCTTAAAGAACTAAAAACAAAATCTATAAAATGATGGACACCAGACCACAGGCATAGCAGGATGATATCTTGGAGAGAAGGACAAACAAAAAGAAGTGAGCTCTTTGATGACTCCAGGATACCATGTAGAAACAGCATATTTAGAAATGTGAGTTGAGCAACACAGTTTAGATTCCAAGGAGGCCAAGGTAAGCAGAATTGCAAGATAGAGTGTCATAGAGGACAAAGCTGAAGACGGAGGGAAAAGGTGAGGGAGTGAGATCCAGAGAAATGCAGAAGTTTTCCCTGGAGGCTTCACCATATAATCAACACATGCTAGGAAAAGAACTTACAGAACATTCTGAGTTTACACAGGGATAGAAAGTTTGTTCTCATTAGACAATAGTTTGATCTCATTAGAAATATCTTCAAATGATGCGATATTGAGTAGAATCTTAGAAAGATATTGTTTCAGTAATAAGGCCATATTAAAATAGTATTGTTCTAAAAAACAAGCAAACAAAAAAACAATACTGTTCTAGATCCATCTAGTATAGCAAACTTCAAAAGAATCAAATTGCTTCCAATGAACTTAACTGCATACAAAATAAGATTTTAAAAAACATAAAGGCATACAAAAAGTATAGCACCCCAATCATGAAATTCATAAGTGGCATAAGAAAGAAAGAAAGAAAGAAAGAAAGAAAGAAAGAAAGAAAGAAAGAAAGAAAGAAAGAAAAAGAGAGAGAGAGGGAGGGAGGGAAGGAGGGAGGAAGGGAAGGAGGAAGGAAGGAAGGAAGGAAGGAAGGAAGGAAGGAAGGAAGGAAGGAGGGAAGGAAGGAAGAGGAGGAAGGGAGGGAGGGAGGGAGAAATAAATTTCCAGGCATATGAAGAGTTCAAGCAAATACAATTCATAATGAGAAGAAAATTAACCAACAGAAATAGAACAAAAAAAGGAGAGAGACACGAATAGAATAGTAGACAAGGAAAGTAAAACCACTATTATAAATATGCTCCCTATATGCAAAAAAAAAAAAAAATAGAAGGAAGCATGGATATAAAAAGGAGAGGCATGTAAGACATAAAAATGGCCAAAATGAACTTCCAGTCATAAAAAATAACATCTGAAATGAAAAATACGTTGGATAGGATTATAGTAAGTTATATTCTGCAAAGAAAAGACACAGGAAGTTAAATACACACGAATAGAAACTATACAAGATGAAAAACACACAGAAAACATAATTTACAAATGTACCATACTAATAATGTAAGATGTTAATAATTGGGAAAACTGGTTGTGGGGTATAAGAGAATTCTCTGTACTATCTTCATAACTTTTCTGTAAATTGAAAATTATTCTAAACTGTATATTGCATTTAAAAAATTGAATGGAGAATAGTGAGCTGAGAGAGAGAATCAAACGGCCTATATTTATATAATTAGAGTCCCAGCAGAAGAGAAAGAGCTGGCAAAGGAAGGAAAAAATATTTGAAGAAATAATGGTCAAATCTTTCTAAATTTGATGAAACTACAAACCTACATATTCAAACAGCTCACTGAAGCCCAAGTGAAGAAACATGAAGGAAACCCTTCCAAGATGCATCATAGGCAATTGCTTAAACAGTCCATGATCCATGTGACAAGAAGAATGTTAAATCCTTCTCATTTTCTGCACATCCATCCATAAACTGACCTCTGACTTCCTCTCCAGAGTCATATTTTGCCATAACAACACATGCTATTGTCTAGATTTTTTGTACGACTAAAATTTTCAGGAAAGCTTTATAGTTTCATGTGTCCACTTCTTCTGCATTAAGTTCATTAAGTGATTTTCCTGTTCTTATGCAGTCCAGGACCACATATTTGCTTCCAAACATTCTGTTCAAATGTCACTTCTTAAATGTCTTCCCCAAGCTTTTTCTGTGAGCTCTGTAGGTGCTCAGAAAATGCTTGCTGAATGAATGAGAAAAAGGATAGATAATTGGAGTTCTTTAAGCCTTAACACAAGGGGAAAAACATGATAATTGAGAACAGGTTAGATTATAAATCTAAGCCAGTACATTGGTACAAATGTCCTTGGAATTCCTTTGAGGAATGGTCACCATTGGACTAGTGGTTGATTATTCTAGTTTAACAGGAAAAGATGAATTCTTATGGGGAATGCTTTCTCAGGTTTCTCCCATTCAGTTTCATCTCTCTTACAATCCTGTAAGACTGGAGACATTTTCTTATAGTTTCTTCAGTTTCTGCAGACGAATTCATACACAAATGCATGCTGATGTGTGCATAGGTTTCAGCAGCCATGGAGTCAATGATGTCAGGGTGCAGCCAGGTCTCATGATATGGTTTTGAAAATCTAGATTTAATGGAATAACAATAGTATTCCACATATAGTATTCCACAAGAGTAATGCCACTTTAGAGTCAACGTTCACGGTAAGATTATAGTTGGATAGTCCAAACAAACACCTGAGAGGATACAGACTCTTGTCTGATTCTCAGTTTCCTTAAGGAAACCAACTGTCTCTCTGGATCTTAATCTTTTAAATGGTTAGAAATAGTACTATGCAAACAAACAAGAAATACAAACAAATGTTCCCACCATATTAATCTCAGAGGGTTACCACACTGTGAAATAAATAAAACAAAACACATATTTTGCCTACCTTTATTGACTTCAAATGTAAGTATGCTTAATTTTAAAGTTAAGATGATTTTCCAGGAAAAAGTTTTGACCTTAGTCAGCTCACCTATCTGGACAGCAAATACTTGCAGAAATACAGCTCTGTTTGGCTAAGTGTGCGCACAAAAAGCCGACAGTGAGAGTTAGGTGGCTTTAGTGCACTGTGCTGAACAGAACTGGAAGGTAGACCATAGCAGCAAACTTGCAGCCCCCCTTGAGCAGACGGCACAGCTGTGGAGTGTGATCTATGTCAGACTAACAGAAGAGGCAATGGAATCAGAATTGAATTGATGGACTTCGAACAAAAACACCAGGAAATTTGCAGTACACTCTAAGGCTACAAGCTGAGCACAGCTCAGTCATGTCACTACCTAATAGCTGACTCTTTGATGCTGCTTTACGGTCTACAAAACGTTTTCACAAACAACCCCTTGAGCCTCCTAGCTCAAATAAAAGAATTGATGTAAATAATGTAAGCATTGATATCACATGCTACATGAAGAAAAATGAGACCTGAAGAAGACTTGTTCAGGTTCAACATAGTGAGTAAGATTTGGAGTAGTTCCTGAAGCTATCTGGTCCAAAATTCAGGTTTTTAAAAAATTTTATATCCTTCTTTGCATTACACTGTCATACGCAGAGTGGAAAGAACATCAAATTCTTTTTTCCTTTTCTCACATCAGTATATGTTGAAACTGTCTTGCCTTTATCTTCATAAACTTTAATTTCTTACTATTTTGAAACAAACTCAAAGGTACAAAAAATTATTTGCCTTTTATCATTTGAAAGAGTTATTTACACAATGCCCCCCTCCCCAAATGTGTAGTTTTAAAACAAGAACATTGGGGTGCCTGGGAGGCTTAGTTGGTTAAGCAACTGCCTTCAGCTCAGGTCATGATCCCAGGGTGCTGGGATCGAGCCCCATATCAGGCTCTTTGCTGCGCAGTGAGCCTGATTCTCTCTCTCCCTCTGCCTGCCGCCCCCCCTTCTTGTGATCTCTCTCTGTCAAATAGATAAATAAAATCTTTAAAAAAATAAATAAAACGAGAACACTTTTTTCTACAGATCACAACAGAATTATTGAAATAGAGAAATTAACATTGACACGTCACTACCATTTACTCAACAAAGTTGAATTCAAGCTGCCATCTAAGTTTTACAAGTGTTCCAGAAATGTTCTTAACTGCAAAAGAATACAATTCAGAATTCTGTGGGAGTATTTGTATTTAATCTTCCCCTTCAATATGAAACCTTTTCTCAGTCTTTCATTGGCCTTCATCATCACTGCATCCTCATAGATATAGGCCAGAAATTTCATAGAACACACCTCAATCTGAGTTTATCTGATGTTTACTCACAACTAGATTCAGGTTGTGCATTTTAGGAATACCAAAGAAGTAATATTGTGTTCTCATTGCATCTTATTAGATTGGCCAAGGTTTCAATTTGCCTTATTACTGGTAATGTTAATTTTGATCGCTTGGTGAAGGTGGTATCTACCGTGCTTCTCCACTACACAAACTTTCAATTTATTCATTTATTTTTGTGTATCACTATGAACCATGGTTACTTATTTTATTCAGTGGGCTGTAATCCATTAACATCATTATTTATTTTGATATTCAGTTGTCCCAGAATTGGCCAGTGGAAGTCCTTCAAGCTGCCTTCTATGTTCTTTTGGCATGCTTCTTCATTGTTTGAGACTTTTATTATTCCTGGTACATGATGTTCTAGGTTCATGTTGTCTTTTTCTGGCCTACCTCTGGAATGAGACTTTTCTGCAAGGATTCCTAGTTATTTTGGGGGAGAACAGAATTTAGAAACCAACACCTGGGTTCAAGATGTGCTTATTACTATTGGGATGCCCTTGCTTCCAGACTTTCCACATGGAAAAAACTAGAAAAAAAAAACATATTTAAAAACATACACATTTACGTCTCTATTTATTCCTATATTTATTTCTATATTGAAAATCACAAGTTCACACTAATGTCTTTAATTTCAATATAATACTCCTGAGTTCCTGTTTGTTTTCCCCCTTTCCATATTTGTAATTTTCATCTATGATGGTGAGAAATTCAGTTCTCATTATCCCTACCTGACATATTTATTTATGTGATCAATCCCCTCTATGTAATTGATCTCCCAGTACTGCTGCCATCCTCTTCATGCACAGATTCCTCTCTCATCCCACTTTGCCTCCAATACTTTGCACCAACTTCCTGGGTGGGATTTCCCTATTATATGGAAAATGTTGTCACTCCATCCTTCTTACCCCACCTAGGCTCCAATACCTCCTGACGATATGGTCTCCCAGATGGAAATACTCTCTCCTGGCTACAGTTATGATAGCCCTTTTGGACAGTCATACCACGGAGATGCCCTTCTCAACCCACTTGAGTTTACACACCTAGTGAAAAGATAACCCTTCTGGAGACATCTTCATACTGTTCATAATCTGATCCTGCATACCAAGCTTCTCTCCCCACATACACACTGGAATGTTCTCCTAGGCCACTTAAACATTGACACTGCACTGGATTAACCCCTCCACACTCCCCTCAGGCTAAAACACCCCATGCCAGACCATGTTGCAACCCCCTTCTTTACATATGCTTTTCTTACCTTGCTTGATCCCTGAAGACTGCCCCCCCACCCTACCCTCTTAGATACTCACCTCATCCCTTTTGAGATTCAACATCCTGCATAGGGCCAGCCTCCACCCACCACATGAATATCCTTCTACACTACTTACGTCAGAAATCCTATAACTAGCTATACCTTCATGTGGACATGCTTCTCACCATGTTTTGGCTCTGACATCTCAGGTCAAGCTGCCCTCTTAGTGGGCATTCCTAAACAGGTTTGGGTTTTGATCCTCTCCATTGGACTACCTCCCCTTGGAACATCCTCTTTACTCACACTGATTACAACACCCCACGTTGAGCACTGTGCCCCCACCCCTGGCATGGACTTCTATTGTCCATGGTTCAGGGGCTCATGAGAGCCCTCAATGATTGGTAGACTGAATTTTTCAAGATGGAGCAGAAAATGGAATGGGAAGAGGAAGAGCAAAGCATTGTGCTGAAACATAGACAGGATGAATTTCTCTTATCATTGCCCTCTTTGTTTTTCAATAGGCATTTTTATTCACAAAACTGATTTCCATGTTCTGTCATCTTGATCAGAGGCCATAGTCTCAGGTTGTTTACTAAGTTACATCAGGAAATGATGTAAATAAACTAAGTGCAGGAACCACATTCTATAATAAATCAACAAAATAAGCACATGTAGAGGAATATTCTTTTAGAGGAATATATTTTAAATGATGCCTTGGAAAAAAATACTTTTTTTATGACACCAAATGATTAGAAGCCATTTTCTATGATCTTAATTCACTTGATAAAATAATTGCCAATTGACAGTAATTAATCAGAAAACTTTTGTGTTAATTGGACAAGACTGTCTTATAAATGAACAAAGCCAATTGGTTTTTTGCTCTATCAGAAAAAAATATGAAAAACAATAGGAAAAAAAGCTTTCAAGTTGTAATATCAGTGGGGAATTATTTTGACAGCACACTTTATAAGGGAAAGTATGTTTGAAATACTCTGGCCTAGTTGTTGTTTTTCAGAACCTTATTTCATTTTTATTTTTAGACTCTTTCCTGAGTATGCTCTTGGCCTTTGAAATATACTATATTGCTTTTTAAAGTGTGTGTATATGTACCTTATTTTAAAGAAACTGAATGTATGTGAGAAACAGATCTCAGAGTGAAGACCTAAAGCTTTTTGGGTTGCAAAGTCTGATGTACCTTTACGGTTTGTAAGGCCAGATCAACTAAGATCATTTTTAGGATGATGCATGGCAGCTAAGTAGATCGCTATTACAAAGTCACCAAGACTAAGATGCCTAATGTGCTTCTTTATCAGGTCACTCTTCATACTCCAGGCAGCATACTAGACAGGACAAGAAGGTCTAAAGTGTGACATGTATGAAGACAATCTCAGCATCACCTATCCATAAACTCTATTTTTTCTCCCACATCAACACCTTTAGATCAGTGTAAAGAAATTTGGAAGGAAGGAGGCTGAGATATTTAAAGTATGGTATAGCTAAGTCTTCCGAATAA
Source organism: Ursus americanus (assembly GCF_024610735.1). Taxonomy (NCBI): domain Eukaryota; kingdom Metazoa; phylum Chordata; class Mammalia; order Carnivora; family Ursidae; genus Ursus; species Ursus americanus. The sequence continues at coordinate 24,375,140 of NC_142127.1, read as the reverse complement.
AACAAAGGGCACAAAGCACTACTGCTTTTATGATCAAACATAGAAAAGTACATTTGTAGTAATGGTTACAAAGTAAATGCAGAATATCCATATGACAATGGCAGAAAATGTTCCTAGAAATCAGGACAGACCACTCCTGAATTCATGCCACTGCATATGGCATATGAGATTTGCAGCAGAGGTGGCCGTAGCAAAATGTGGCACCTAAAAATAATTTTAAGTGGTACTAACCCAATTCTGCTGTTCAGATCTCACACAGGAATCTTCACAGCACTCCATCTACATACAACTCTGAAAGATTTAGAAAGACCTAGGTGTAGAGATTCCAAGTTAGGGACATGTCAGAAAGTTTCCACTTTATTCATGCTCTTGAGTTTATTGTTTACTGGTCCCTTTTACTCCAATTTTATCAGGTTTAATTTGTTGTGGCCCAAGAAAAACTTTTTTATATATGACCAGCCAGATTTATTCAAAACTTAACAAATTGCTATATATATTATATATATAATATACATATGGTTCTCCTAAGTAATGAACTTCCTTTTGACATTTCATAGAAATCAGCATACATTGATCCAAACTTTGACAGCAGTTATCTCCCACTATCTCTTCTTGCTTTGACTTCTATCTGGCTAGACTTCTCTAGATCTCAGCCAATCCTCTTGGCTTGCTTGACATGAAAAGATCTGTCAACTTCATCACAACTCAGATCCTCCTGACCCATCCCTGGTGGGTCTTCCCCTCCATGTTTCCCTTGAAGAATGAAGGAGTAGAAACTTATAGTGCTGGCTATTCTTCTTATTAATGTCAAATGAGGCAAAGTAGGATTTTCCTTATTTTCCAAAAGTGAGACCAAATCAGAGGAGAATGTATAATAAGGAACTGAAATGAGACAAGCCCTTAGGGAATGCAGTGAATGTTATTAAAGTACTCTCCTTTCCAAAGCCAAGGGATCACTTCTTAAGAACGGGTGCCCAAAATAAAGGGAGAGAGTTTTATTCCCCAATGGCTGTCTGCTTAGGCAATAAACTTGCCACTGTACTACACAGGCAAAAAGAGAGAATTAGAAAGAAATGGCAGAGTTAAGAAAGAGGGAGCTGAATGGAGCTTCTTGTCCTTCACCATTTGTCAGTGTCTGTTGTGAACAGACAGAAGGAACTTCATCAGTAAGAGGCTCTGGGGTAGATTGATGCTGGTGGGAAACAAGTGGCATTGGAATAGGTCTAGCCAGAGCCTTATCTCTGATATCAAGAGATTGTGCTATTTAACATCACTTTGGAAGGGAACCTTAACATCCAATAGGTGTCCTTCCAAGAAAGCCAGTATTTAAGTAACTGCTCTATAAAAAGCAAGAGTAACCAGTTTCAGTTATCCAGAGAAACAGCTATAATCAACCTAGCCAAATTGCCATCAATTCTAGCTAAGTCAAGGAACACTCCCATTTCCCCCTCTCTATTCCTTCTTCTAACTAGCCCTAGAAAAGGAAGGAGGGGAATGTGTTAATAGTGATCCTGTCAGATTTTCCCTCTTCCTGCTCCTTTTTCAAAACAGTGAAGCCATAAGAGATTTTGCCCGGGATGGTGGGAGGAAGAATAAAAATTTGATTCTAATTTAATGTGAGTGTTTATTAAATAATGGGACAGCATACTAAATCCTGAAATGAAACTCTTCTAATTACTGAGAAATGACTAAGTTTATTGAAAAATCCCAAGATATTAACGGACTCACTGCATAACAGTATTTGGATGAATAAAATTGTACTTGTTTATATCATCAAAAGTTGATATTTCTTAATAAACTATTTTACTAGTTAAATGACCCTGACTATTCATGTATACTTTTTGAATTTTGGAGTTGAAAGCGTGACCTTAAATTAAGCAGCTAAAGTTATAAACGATGGCAATCCATGAAGGATAGCAAAGAGCTGACAGGATGGAAATGTTTTTCCTTCTGCCTTTAGTCAGTAAGAAGAAAAAGGGCTCTACTGCATGGATTTGAAGGTCAACGTTGTATGCTAAAAAGCTTTAATTGAATTTAGGACAGAAGAAGAACACTGAAGGAAGACCTATCTCAGGCATTAGGAGGTAGAAAATGACATTAAATGGCCAGATCTGGAAAAGACAGGTCACAAACAGGGAAAGAGAGGGATATGACAAACCTAAAGCCAAATGTCAAAGCAGAACAATTCTTTGAATTAAAAACAAAGAAAAAAAAAAGACCCTAAAAAAAAAACAGAGGCACAAGGCTTAAGAGGTCCATAGATAATTATATTGAAATATTGTTGAGACACGTTTTCATTTCACTAAACAGGTATCAGTGAGTATCAAACCTGCTAATGGGACTGTAGGAGTGAACACAATGCAGTCATTTCTGTCGCCAAATTGCTTATAATCTAGAGAAACCAGAAGTTCCTAATGTTTTCTCTCTCCCATTTCTTGTCAATTAAAATGTTTTATAAACTTTATATTACTAAAGTATTTCTGATTCTCTCAATGTAGTTTATTTTTAAAAATATCATTCCAAATTGAGTCTTTAATCTTAACAGTTAAATTCTATCAAAACTCTTGTCACTGGGGCAATGGTTTTTACAGGCAGTCAATCTAGACAGAATTAAGTCTAAGACTCACTTGGAAAGCTAGAACTAGGCTACTGATTTTGTCTATCTGGACCACAGAATACTGGTTGCCACAACCAGGCAAAGTTGGCTTAGCAGGGTTGCTAAATATAAGTATTCTATAGTCATTCATTAACTTGAAGATTGTTCAGTACAGATATATGTTGATAATTATATCTGTCCAAACTCTATGGGTGGAAGAAACTGTAACCATTTCCCTCTGGATATACCCTTCAGTGAGGTTTTGTTTCTGATTTCTCTTTCACAAAGTATATGGTGAGAGCTCTAATTGGGCAGGAAGTCTAAGGGTTGCATTTCTTTAAAGCTTTGGTTGAGCTACCTTTTCTCGATGGAGACATTCATTCCTCCAATAGTCATGAGTATTGGCTACAGATGGCTTAAAATCGGTTCATTTTGGAAATGGCCCTTAGTCTGAGGAAACCGCCTTTTCCAAGGTCATGACCATTGATGATATCAGTGACTGTTACATGCATGTTTCTGAAGTCTTGGCCTTGTTACTTTAACTTGGAACAGTTCTGAGATGCTAAAAAGCTTTAATTCCACAGTTGCCCATGGGGCTGGCTGAGTCTTCTGTTGCATCTGCATTACAATTCAACTTCTTCCCCTGTCCTGTCCTATTCCCTTCACTTTCCTACAACTGTTGTTCCAGGATGTCTTCCCCAGTACAGCTTCTGCATAAAAATTCCTATCTTAGATACTGTTTTTGAAGACCATGACATAAGCCAATTGGTGTCAAGAGCGATTCTAAAAAGTGAACTATAAAATGGGATATTAGAGCTAGGTGACCCAGTGGCTGGCCACCATGGTGAATCCTAAAGCTGATAGTCAGGGAGTACTGATAAGTCCTGGTATGCTAGAGCAATGCAATTATTAAATTTTAATTAGTAGTGAACAATGAAAATAAATGCACTGGGTAATACAATACCTCAAGCATTTAAGAAATTAAAAAAGAAGTCATTATAATGTAGAAATTAGGTGTCTCTTGCGGGGTACTATCAATGCATGGAAAAAGACAAAGAAACTCTGATTGATCACTGTTTTAAGGCAATATATGAAAGTCACAATGCCTCCTTCGAAATACATAGAAAGTATTCGTATTTTCTAATGCTAGAGAACAGAAGAAGTCTGGGCTTCGATAGGGAAGAGTGGAATCCTGAGATTAAGGATGTTGATATCCGGGTCAATGGTTCCTAGAACGTTGACACTTAAGACAACCTTAAACTCTCCGGGCTTTCAGAAATGTCTCACTCCTCCCTGTTTAAAGACTACCATTTATCCATACTTAATGATGATGTAGACACCTCTGCTTGCAAGACAACACATTCCTTTCTCAAGCTATGCCTCCACTTCTGCTCCTTGCCAGATTAAGTTGTCTGGGGAAGTGCTGGGTCTGCTAAAGGGGAAAAAAAATCACTAAATGCCAAAGAAACTGCAGGACCCAGCCAAGATTACAGACAGGACTCTGGAAAGTATGTATGGAATTAGATCTGAGGGTGCTAGATCAAGGATAACAGACTATAGAGTTATATAAAGGAGAGTTTCCTTAAATAGGAACACTCCCCTGTCACACAGAATTTAACCCTTTGACAAGGACACTGGGAGATGGTGCTAATTACTACTGTGTAGCTTGTGAAAGGCTGGAAAAAGTAATTGCCCTCACTAAATAAAGAGAAATGCAGACATACCCTGGTAAACAGTGGAGAAAAGATAAAATGCTCACGAACATAGGCAATTAGAGTGCATATAATACATAAATCCGTGAAACCCTATGGGAACCCTGAGTGCAATTCATTTAGCAAAGTGGGAAGAAAAGTGTTAGTGAGGGGTACACCAATATGGTAAATATCTGCGATGGCTATCCCCTATAGGCTAGTAATGATTTAAAAAGATATTATCTGATTGAAAGAAAAGTGATTGAATTCCACATTAATAAAGGCCAGGTGGCAAGGCTTAATTGTCAGGAGAAAGATGAGTGAAATTATGGAAATATGTGTCAAAGTGAGAGTGGAAGCCAGGAACTGAACCAACCATCACTATGGTAACTGTTAATAGAACACAGTGCTTCTGGGAAAAAAGCTATATGGTAGCCAACAGTGACGTTGCTTGATTTATAAAATAAAACAAAGTAAAACAAACATTATCCATACTGGTTGAAAAGGAAATCAAGAAAAACAGCCCGATAAAAGTCATAATGCCTTGCCCAGTTTGTACACTCAAGTCAGTTTATAGACCAAGAACTCACAGAATGAATGGGAGGCTGGGTCTCCAATACCCTGTAACATCATAGGAAATATGTAATGATTCTTCCAGGTCTTCCCCAAAAGAGCCTGCAAATATTAACTCAGTAATGATTTCCTGGGAGTATATGGCAGTGAGAAAATAAATTAATAATAAATGAACCTGGCCCAGGTACATTTCACTCTGGTTTCACTTGTTCTGCAGACACAACAGTTAGTAATTTTCCAAGTCCTCAAACATGTAATCAAAATGCACATCTTATTTGTTTGTTGGTATAATCCTTTGTTCTGGTTACTATTGCATATAACAAATTATCTCAAAGCTTAGTGGCTTAAAATAAACATTTATTTCTCTCATGTTTTGTGGATCAGGAATTCAGGAAGAACTCATTTGGGCAGTTCTTATTCAGGACTTCTGGTGCTGGTGTGGTCAAATACTAGCTGAGGTTGTAGTCATCTGAAGACTCAACTGGATTAGATATCCAGGATAACTCATTCACCTGGATACCATTTGATAGAGGCTGTTTGTTAAGAGCTCAGGTGAGGATGTCATCTATAGTAGTACACGCTGAGTCTCTAGGGTATTTGGAGTTCTTACAGGATAGTTGGTTTTTCCCAAGGCAAGCATTTCATGGGAATTAGGTAGACAGTGCATGGCCTTTTCTGACATAGCCCTGAAAGGCATATAGCATTACTTCCACTATACCATCTACTGATCAAAGCAGTCACAGACTACCAAGACTTAAAGGAAACAGAATAGGAAGAGTTTGAAGTAATGTTATTAAAATTGCCATGCGTTTCCATTGATTCCTGTGAGGTAAGAGTTATAATGGGAAAGGCCACAGCAAGTTCCTGGAATTCTTCCTTCAACAACTTGGTCAAGATAGTAAATTAAAACCTAAAGCGAATGGCAGAGATTAGTGCCACTCTTGTAAACTTAAAGGATGTAGGAGTAATAGTCTTTATCATGTTCTCATTTAATTTACTAGGGTAGCCTCTATTAAAGCTAGAGGGATCCTGAAGTTTAATAATAGACTACCAAAATTCAACTAAGAATTAGCCCCAATTGCTATTTTCCTGGTAGGAGTAGTTAAACCACATTAGCATAACTTTAAGTATATGATATATAGTCATTACCTGAAGAAAATATTTTTTTTCCTATCAGAAAGGTGAATCAGAGATGGTTAACAATGACACGGAATTTTTTTTTAAAAAGTATGTATTGTGATATTTATGTTAACTCTCCTTCTCTCTATCATGCTATAGTCCAAAGGGACCAGGATCCTATGCATATTCTGTAGAGTATAGTAATAAGGTTGGCATTATGTTACTTGGACATGATGAGTAAGAAGTAGCATGTTGGCAACTTCGATAAAACAAAACAAAACAAAAAAACAAAAAAAAAACTCATATAGTTAAGAAATAGGAGTTTAAAACCTATGAAGATTTAGGAGCTACCCTTATCAGTGAGGTGTTTATGGGTCCAGAGAATTGGAATATGCCAAGATATGCCATCCATAACAAAGGATAAAGTATTGCAACTAGGGTCTCCCATCACTGTGAAGGAAGCACAGCCCTTGTTTGGCTTCTTGAGGTTATGGAGACAGCATATTCCACACTTGGGAATATTGCTTTTACTCATTTATTTGTGACACAGAAGCCAGCTTTGGATGAGGGGATATGCAAGTAAGGACTTTGTAGCAGGGCCAGGCTATAGCATAAAGTACAGTGCAAGAAGTCTTGCTAGTTTGACCACTTAACACAGCAGACTCTATGACACTCAGGACAAATCTTTCCAGCTTTCTGTTTTTTGTAAATAAAGTTTTGTTGGAACACAGCAGTGCCTACATACTTACATCTTGTCTACAGCTGCTTTCACACTACAATGTCAGGGTTGAGTACAGGCAGCCCTTGCTTTGCATGGTTCTGATGTGCACACATTTCAGTTACCAGAGTTTATTTAGATAATACCAATCTCCCAAAAACATGGTTCAAGTTTCAGTTACCATGTTATATTAACTGTAATTCCATAAAGCACAAACTTTGCTGCTAGCTCTTCAGTCCCCAAATCACTGTGTAAATAACAGATGCATATCATAATCAATGACCAATCAGCAAATGCTCTTTGAGCATCTACTATTCAGTTCACACACAGATGGAAAAGCATGTTGTTGTGTTACCTCCTACTTTCCTAGTGATAAACTCACGTGGTGTTTTTTAAAAATGGATAATCGAGAAAGAGAGAGACTTGGCCCAAAAAAGATGAAAGTGTTTGAATAGAAAGTAATAATGCTTGATGTGAAATTTGAGTATAACAGAAATAAAGCTAGAGAAGCAATAGCTGACCATGAGAATGTTAACATTACTGTCACTAGAGAGACTCTAGATACACAGCCAGAGAGGAATTTGATGAAGGAGAATTTATCAACATAGTAAGTAAAGTGAGTGTGATGAAAAAGATGAAGATGCCTCAAAGGAAGTGAAACTGGCAAAATCCTCACAATAAAGGAAAATTTGGAGATATTTTATTGCAATTGAAAGAGCAAAGGATAAAATAGTGGAAGTTGATGCAAACTTAGAAAGAAGCATGGCAATTCACCAAGGCACAGAGAAGATGCTCATTCCATATATTTAGTTATACAATAAGAAGAGAGCAAGTATTGTTCAAAGTACTTCTAAGTTTTTTTAATCAATTTTTCAGAGAATTGTAAATTCACATGCAGTACTAAGAAATACTCAGACAGATCCCTTGTGCCCTTTATCCAATGGTAAACATCTTCCAAAACTATAATACACTATCACAACCAGAATAATAAATTTTAAAAAATTTAATTCTCCACATTTTCAATGTTTGAAGTCATGGTATACTAAATAAATATTAGTTTTACTGTTTTTCTTAATTTCCTGTACATTTACAATTGGCTGTGACCATTTAATGTTTTGACAAAAATTTTAAACGTTATGGAGCAATCATAATTATACCCATTAATTATTGAGATTGCTCTGCGTAATTTCACCTTGCATGGTCATTTTTTGGGGGACCTTCTCAAAGGTTCTTTTACTCTGCAAAGCAAGGACTTCGGAAGGTCTGACAGAGTCTGTATGACCCATGAAACCTAAACTATTTACTATCAGGCTCTGTACAGAAAAAGTTTGTCAACCCCCAGTCTATGCTATTTGTAGGCCCTTTACGTACTCTGAAATACTTCCATTTAGCAGGGTATGTCATCTGACAGAATCCTAATATTTTTTATGAAAAATCTTTAAGAACTGCCAAGAAATTTACATCTAAAATATAAATTAGCAAGAACTTAAAGGTATTTGAAGCTATAAAATGTCTAGAATTAGAGAACATTATAACATTCATTAAAACAGGGTGGATTCTATTGAGTGGTTGAATGAATTGCATCTCTCCCGCACCACACACCTCAACGAGAATATATCTGAAATTATTTTGTTTTTGTCCTTCCTGTCATGTCTTTATGAAAAAAAAATGTGATAAGAATTGCATGGTACTGAGATTTCAGGACAGTTCTTTTAAGCTTACTTTTTTGTTGATCTGTCTAGTTTAATAAAAGTGATTATATTTTACTAGTACAAACGTTCTAAGATGGAAAGGTTTATGTTTTCCCTACTTTGCCTATGCAATGTCTTTAACAAAGAAGTTCATTTTATTCACTTATATTAAGATATTGTGAGTAATTTTAAAAGTAGAATAAGATTCACTTTACAGGTCAGATTTTTTTTATTAGCTCTTGCTTTTCAGTATTTAGGGATAATTAATTATATATGAATTTACATTATTTTTTTGGAATTTGAAGAGCACCACACATGATGATATTAAATAGTTTTACAAATTTAAAAAAAATGGAAATTGAAGCTGTAGAAGGACAGGAGAGATTTGAGTTCTGTGTTACCATCTGTGTGCTCCCCTCTATCCATGATGACTTACCGGCACCATTAGAATGTCAGTGCTCAAGAAAGCATAGGATACAAATTAATCACCATAAGAAAGTGTTACTCAGGCAACTCATCTTGAACAATATCAATATAGAGTTCAGTCTGCAAAAAAATGATGAAGACAAAGGGGAGAGACTCTACCAAAATGCTTTTTACATCCCTAAAAGACCTACTGAGACTTACTTTCATTTATTTTCACCTTGCTGTGTGACTTAACACCTTTAATCAGTACTTTTCTCATCTGTAAAACAGAGGTAATAATAGTACTTACTTCAAATGTTATTTTGAAAATTAAAAGAAATATTGCTTGTGAAATGCTTAATACAAGCCTTGGCAAAAAGTGTTCTGGTAGTTATTGCAGCCTATGAATGAGCTCTGAGTTCAGCCAGCAGTCACTTAAAAAAAAAAAAACTAACTATAATGTGATATGATAAGTATTACAAAAGCCATTTGATGTAGTACACAGTTAGAAGCCACTTTACCTATTGACCATGATCTGCTTTCTGAAGCAGCCAAGTGAATAACCTCTCATCTTGTGCTTTTTAAAAAATCAAATTGGTGCCCACATATCATAATGATGCAAAAAATATCAGGGTCAAAATAATAGAGGAAAATTATAAGTTGGGAAGTCATTAAGAAAAACTACAAGCACAGATAAAAGCCAACGGAGTACTATACTCTCTGTGTGGCAGCTTTTCAAGCACAGCGCCTAGCAAAGAAAGACCTAAAAGAATATATTCTCTTTTCCATGGTCATCAGTCCTTGGAAACAGGAGCCCTTTCCTCATTCTAACAGAATCATCATTAGAACAGAAAAATTTGGTCTGTAGTTGCTTCCCTCAATATGTCCTTTTGCTTAAAGTCTAAAACGGAGGAGATTGAAAAGATTCAATAGAAATTCACCATACGGGCTTTAAGAAGCATTATCAGCATAAAACGTGGGGGAAAGTACATTGAAAAAGATTCTGCTAAATCATTTTGGCACAAGCATCATTTGGAACAATATTTTGTTATTAAAGAAGTAAAACTTTTAAATCACCATTTTTTCCCTTTCAACATATTGAATTAATTATCAAGTAAGAGATGGAAGATGAGATGACATAATTGAATGTAGAAGGAAATGTGACTGAGAGAAAGTGAGCTGGACGAAACATACTTATTTAAAGAAAATACAATAAAAGAATTAATATCTGTATTACAGTTAGGAAGGAAGAGATAAAACTAAATAATCAGACAAGTAATGTGTAAAAAAAATCTGACATGCTCTCCCATAAGGATAAGTAATAGGCTAAAGATACTTCAATGATCAGAGAGAGAATAGAGGACTTCTATAAATCGGTAATAAAAATACAGACATCCCAAAATCAAAATGGGCAAAATAAATGAACAGGCACTTTCCAAAAAAGATACATAATAATCAATACACATTTGAAAAGATCCTCAATATCATCATTCATCAAGGAAATGCAGATTAAAACTACAAAGAGATACTACTGCATACTTTTTGAAATGACTAAAATTTATAAAAACTGGCCATACCAAATATTGGCAAGGATCTGAAGCAAATGCAATTCTTACAAATTGCTGGTGAGAATACAAAATGGTACCATTTTGTAAGACCATTTGACATTTTCTAATAAACACAATACATATGACATATGCAATGTCCATGACATAGCAATTACATTAATAGGTATTATGAAAAAATATTCTTACATACACAAAAAGTTGTGTACAATAATATCATAGTGACTTTATTCATAATGATTAAAGACTGCAAGCATCCAAATGTCTGCTAAGAGAAAAATAGATACCTAAATTGTATTCATACAATAGATCGCTTCTCGGCCTTTTGGCTAAGATCAAGTGTAGTATCTGTTCTTATCAGTGTATTCATACAATGGAATACCACTAAGTAGTAAAAAAAAATAATAAGCTATATCACAACATGAATGAGTCTTCCAAATATCATGTCAAATAAAATAAGACATATACAGAAGGATGAATGATATATGACTTCATATATATAAAGGTCAAGAACAGGCAAAACTAACTTATGGTGTTAGAAATCGAAATAGTGCTAACTTCTGTGGGTATGGTTGGGATTGACTGGAAAGGTCATGAGGGAACTTTCAAGTGTGATGGAAATATTCTGTACTGTGGTTTGGGTGAAGTCTTAGGCTGAGTATAATGCAATATAATAAAACATCAGTTTTAAGCACACAATTTGGTAAGTTTTGACAAATGTGCTAGATCATATAACCATCACCACTATCATGACTTAGATCTACTTTGTTCTATATGGTGGCAAACAGCCACATGTGCTAGTGAGCACTTAATATTAATTAAGAAATGCTGTAAGTGTAGAATACACTCTGGGTTTTAGAGATTTAGTAAAAAAAAATGTAAAACACTCATTAATATGTTTTACATTGGTTACATGTGAAGTAATAATATATTGTGTATACTGAGTTGCACAAAATATATTATTAAAATTAGTTACACCTGTTTCTTTTTTCTTTTTTAATGTGTCTACTACAAGATTTACAATTCCATATATGGCTTGCATTATAGTTCTAATGAGAAGTGTTATAAGAACATTTAATGAAATTATTGATATGGTTTGTTTTAGCCATTATTTCCCACCACCTATCTTCTGCATTACAGACGTCATGTATTTTACTTTTATATATGTTGTAAACACTGGAATACATTGTTATTGTTTTTTGCTATAAGGAGGCAGTTATATTTTACAGTAAATTTAAAAAATAAGCAATGTCTTTTGCAGGTAATTGCATAATTACTGTTTAGGGTGCCCCCAATTTTTCTTCTGCCAAAAAAATTTTTTAAACATATTTTGTGATGCAGGTCTGCTGCTCCACATGTTTTTATTTGTCTGAAATGTTTTTATTTTGCTTTTATGTTTTAAAAATCATTTTTGCTATCAACTCTGAGTTTGGAAGTTATTTCTTTTAGCACTTTAAATACATCACTTCACCACTTTAATCCTTCTCTGTTGTTACCTTTTGTTCTTTGACTGCTTTAGACTTTCTCTTTATCACCGTTTTTTAAAAGATTCATTTTAGGGTGACTTGTGGTTTTCTTTATGTTTGTTCTGCTTTGGGTTCTTAGAGTTTCTAGGATATTTGGCTTTATATTTTCTATCAATTTCTTTTCATTTATTTTTTATTTTTTACTTTTTCTTCAAGATTTTTCTTCTCTGCTTTCTTTTCTTTCCACTCCTGAAAATTAAATTATGAATATTACAGTACATTTAATATCGTTCCTCGTGTCACTGATCTGCTAGTCGCTTTGTTTATATGTCTTTTCTATGTGCTTCATTTTGGATAGTTTCTAATAAGAATTTAAGTCTATTGATTTCTTCTTCAATATCTAATCATTGCTAATTTCATTATTTTTTTCCACTTCCAGTATTGAATTTTCTCTCTCTTGAATTTCCATTTGTGTTTTTGTTTGTTTTTATTCACTTCACTCTCTTAACAGGTTTGTGTTTTCCCTTTACTTTTCTGAATATATGGAACACATTTTATTTTTCTGGATCTGTTTTAAATAAAATTTAATTAGAACTTAATAATTTAAAAATTACTTCATCTACATAATTTTTGAGTTTGCATCGATTGAATTTTATCCTCATTATGGGATAATGACTTGCTGCTTCCTAGCAAGTTTGGAAATTTGGATGCTAAACAGTATGAATTTTACATTTTTGAGTTCGTGGTATTAGTGCGTTCATGTAAATAGTGTTGGACTTTCTTGGCATGTAGTTTAGGTTCCTTGGAAATTGTTTAATACATCTAAGGTTTATTTTAAGCTTTGCTGGTCAGTGCAGAGCAGTCTTTAATCCAGGGCTAATTGAGCTCTATTAATAAGGCGATATTTTCTGAGAATTCTGTCTGGTGCCTTATTTATTGAGATTTTTCCATTTTTGGCTGGTGGTAATATGAACTATTTCTAGCCATGTGTGAGATTTGGAAATTGTTCAATTTTCTCTTTTCTAGAAGGTCTTTCCCCAACCTGTGTTAACTTCCTTTATCACATGCATTGAGTTGAGGGATCTTCTTCAAATCTCTTTACCCTTCCCTCTGTGTAACAACCTCTCTCCATTATCGAGTCACAAATTATAGGCACCATGGCCTCCATAAACTTTGATCTATGTCTCCTCATATTAATGACCACCGCATTCTTTGTAGGTTTTCTCTCCCTGCACTACAACCCCAAAACTTCTGGCAGGAAGCTGAGGTGATCAGAGGGTTTACTTCATCTGGTTTCTGTTACTCAGGCATCACCATCCTATGCTGCCTGTTGCCCAAGTTCTGTAAAATATGGTTTCTAATATTTTACCCAATTCTCATGTTGTTTGAGGCAGGGACATAAGTCTTTTTATTTCATAAAGACCTAAAGTTAAAATCAATAATTATCTTTTGATTGATTTGTTTCCATATTTAGCAGATTATACATTCAGGTACTATTTTAAGAGGCTCAGAAGTTCTTATAATTGATGCAGAGAAAGCAAAAAAAGTGTGCCCCCCAAAACTGTAAACATTGAATAGAAAACCATGAAAAGAAATAAAAAGTTGAAAAATAAGCTAGTAAATATTTAAATATTTGCGTGGATAATTTATCAGCTTGTCACTCGGCAAAATTTTCGATTCAATATTAGGAAGTGCCTTTTGAGAGTAGAGATTGCTAAGAGATAATGTAGGTTACTAAGAAAAGTTGTTCTAATGTTATTTTCCCCTAAAAATAAGGAAAGAAACTTTTCTTCCATGAATGTTTTAAATAAAGTTTTCTAGAAGCATAAGGCTGAACAGGATAAATGAATTTTTTCCAATTTCTTTGTTTTTATAACATGCTTTCTCTCAGTCATCTAAGAGTGCTTAATCAGCTATTTTCTATTTTCACTGATTAGCCTTCACTGTGCCTGGCTCACTAAATAATCCAGTCACCATCTACACTTTGAGAATGATGCATTGTGACACATGTTCTTCCTACCCTTCTACTTCTCCAGGATCTCGTTTTCATCAAAGTCTTCTTAATGAAAAAAAAAAATAACTTATTTATAAATGTATGACATTATATAAAATTTCAGCGAAAATGAATATTCTGTATGACTGAAACTTACCTCTTTGTTTATCCACACTCTTAAATGTTAAGCAGCTGTATTTTGCATCTTTTTTTTCTGTTTAATTCTTAAACACAATGCTATTTGATATCCGTGGTATCAGAGTTACTCATTTGTGAACACCAAAAGCTGTATAATATTCTCACATACAGTGTGTGGGGCTCTTGACTCCTTTCCAGAGGGCTAAGATTATGGAAATTAGATTTCTGGATGAATGTCTAATTACTGCCGAGGTGAATGCCTATGAAACTGTATGCAATGTTTTTATCAGGAAACTAAGAATGATATTAAAAGTTTTATTCATTAAGTTATGTGTTCAATAAATATTTATTGCATACTTATTATGTTTCAGAGACTGTACATCTGAGTATATAATGATAAATATAAATGCCAATTATAAATATTGAGGTTTGGTTAACATTAACACCCTTATTCTCTGCATCTAATTTTCCATAATGGGTCAGCTACATTATACTTAATATGTAGCAGTAAAATTGAATTTTTGTAAAGAACTCTTTACTACTCTAATTTACCCTATTTACTCTTCTAATCCTAGGTATAAATTATCAAAGTGCTTGAAGTACAGTCCTGGGTAGTTTTGAAATAATAAGTTTAAACAATGATAGAATGTAGTTTACTCAGCATGGTTTAAAAAAAATAAGCATGACTGATCTGACTGCAGCACAAATGAAGCCTCACTTTTCATTTTCCTAAAGCCCTAACTTTAAACTGGCTCTTTGGATAGTATGTTTGAATCTTAAATATCACTACTAGAGTAATACTAATAAGTGAAGGTGGTTTTTATATCTACAGTAAAAGGGAGACTCAGAGAGAAGCTTCTTTCAGCAAACCCCCTCCTACAGATGTGATTTGGTTTATGGTGGCTATTTGGCAGTGCACATTTTTTACTACAAGTCTCGAAAAAACATCTTGATAGAGTTTTTCTGTAAGTAGTTTCAGAGGATTATTTATGGCTCTGCAAGGATGCCAGATTGCCTCATTTTGAGACAATTAAAACAGGACTTTAGGCAGCCATTATTTGCATCTTTAGGAGAAAAATCCATTAGTACAAGGCCAGGGTTTCATTGGGGCCTGGAGAAGCTACCTTGAATAATAATACTGGACCCCAGTAAACTCGAGCAAGCTTAGCCTGTGATGCCTGTTAGAGCACTCTGCATGTAGACAGATGGGCACAGAAACAGAAGCTGGGAGTCTTTTAGGATGATAACTAATATATTTTTTATGAGGCAGACTGAAATGAGACTCCAGAGAGAGCGACAGAAAAGACTGATCAGAAAGAGTAAAATTGGTGACAAGAAGATTGGAAAGTAGAATTCATTGTAAAACATATAAATCATGGGGAAGTCTGTGCACAGAAACAGACTAAACTCCAGAAACCCACATTTTGCTAGAGGTCAGCTTAATGAATTATCAATGTGAATACTTAAAATTTTTAAGATTTTACCACATATGGGAGAAGATCAGTTGTTGACTAGAAAGAAAATATCATCTCTCTGTCAGGAGGTTCAACATTGTATTAGGAAATACCCACTAACAGATTTGGAATAAAGAAGACAGGAAGAATTTTTTTCAAAGGCATACTTAAAAAAATTAACAGTTCTTGGTCTCTGTGTTAGCAACTAACATACAAACTGACCCACTCCCACAATCAATATTGACACCGATATTCTCACTTCTTGCAACAGACTTAGCTAATGTTAGAGGAAATGCAACCAATGTATTTTAAGAGTCAAGGGTTAGGTGTTCTAGTAGGGATAGATATGATGAGAGGGACAGATGAAGTGAAGAGACCATTTTTCCTCTTTTTAAAAAATGTCCCCTGTTCTTGGCCTGCCACATCTTCTCATATGAAGTTCTACAAATAAACTATTCCAAAATCTGCTATGTTCAGGTACTATGCCAGGCACTGGAAAAACAAAAATATTAAAATTTTGGTCTTTTTCCTCAAAGAGCTCATAAATGAGGAAACAGACAAAAAGTGGGAATTGTGTTTGATAAGTATAATGCATGTCTTAGGTTTCTATGCCAGCAAAATAGAGGTGAAATATGAGATAATTACATTTCATTTCCTTCTTCATGAGTTGGAATACTTGCCTGAAGAAACAGAATGCTAGAAAATTTCACCTGTTCAATCCCCATAGCACGAATACAAATATAAAATTAAGCCTAAAAGACTAGTGTTGTTTATTTCTAACAAAACTCAGAGAAAATGTGACAACTTACAAAGTTATTTATTCTAAAGACTATATATACTTTTTAATTAGGAATAGTCACCTAATCTCATCTACTGTAACAGGTTCATTTCATGCTGTTCAAGCTTCATTTTTTAAAAAAAGGCAAAATGAACCAACCAACAATAAAACACTTGATTACAGCTGCAACTTAGATGGAATAGGATTTTGTAAATAGTTTTTATGGTGTTTTCATGGACATTTATGACTCTAATAACAAGTATCTAACTAGTGAAAGAATATGTACATATTAGTTTTTCTATTTTTGAAACAATGTAATATAAGCTATGTGTATAGTATATGCAAAATATATACTCATATGTAAATATGTATATCTTTATGCATATACATACACATACACATACATATACACAGGCATATTTATGAAATAGAAGGCTGACTTAGAAAACTAATGAAGTTATTGCTCATACCTATCAAAATTTAAGGGGCATATTTCACAGAATTAGAAAAAATAATTCTAAAATTTATATGGAACCACAAAAGATCCTGAAGAGCAGAAGTAATCTTGAGAAAGAAGAACAAAGATAGAGATATCATGCTCCCTGATTTCAAACTATACAACAAAGCTATAGTAATCAAAACAGTATAGTATTAGTACAAAAACAGACACACAGACAAAAGAACAGAATTGAGAGCCTAGAGATAAACTCACACATATGAAAAATTAATCTATGACAAGGGAGCCAAGAACATACAATGGAGAAAGAGCTGTCTTTTTAATAAATGTTGGGAAAAGTAGACAGTCACATGCAAAAGAATAAAATTTGACCACAATCTTACACCATACACAAAAATTAACTCAAAATGGTTAAAAATTTGAATGTAAGTCCTGAAACCATGAAAGTCTTAGAGAAAAACATGGGTGGTAAACTCCTTGACACCAGTTTTAGCAACGTATTTGTGGATCTCTTCCTAAAGTCAAAGGAAACAAAAGAAAACAAATGGGCCTACATCAAACTAAAAAGCTTCTATATAGCAAAGGAAACCATCATCAAAACAAAAAGGTAATCTACGAAATGGGTGAAAATATTTGCTAGCCATAGATGCAATAAAGGGTTACTATCTAAAGTATATAAGAAATTCATACAACTCAACACCAAAAAAAAAAAAAAAAGGAAAGAAAATCTGATTAAAAATGGGCAAAGGGGGACACCTGGGTGGCTCAGTCAGTTAATTGTCTGCCTTCAGCTCAGGTCATGAGCCCAAGGTCCTGGGATCAAGCCCCATATTGGGCTCCCTGCTCAGCCGGGAGCCTTCTCCCTCTCCCTCTGACACTCCCCTTGCTTGTGCCCTCTTGCTGTCTCTCTTTCATGAGAAAATGCTCAATAGCATTAATCTTCAGGGAAATGCAAATCAAAATCACAACATGATCTCACCTTATACCGGTCAGAGTGGCTGTTACAAAAAAGAAATAACAAGTGTTGGCAAGGATGTGTAGATAATGGAACACTTAAGGCACCTGGGTGACTCGGTAGGTTAAGCGTCTGCCTTTGGCTCAGGTCCTGGGATTGAGCCCCACATCAGGCTCCCTGCTCATCAGGGAGTATGCTTCTCCCCCTCCCCCTGTGTGCTCTCTCCCTCTGTGTTCTCTTGCTCACTTGCTCGCTCGTTGTCAAAAATAAATAAAATCTTTTAGAAAATCAGCTTCTTATACCATTGCATTTTATATATATACTCTGTACTCATTTTATTTTTACTTGGTATAGTTGACATGTAATGTTACATTAGTTTCAGGTATACAACATAATGATTCATCCTCTCTATATCATGCTCACCACGAGTGTAGCTACCATCTGTCACCATGCAACTCTATTATAATGTCGTTGACTGTATTCCCTATGCCGGGTTTTTTATTCCTGTTTCTTATTCATTCTATAACTAGAAGCCTGTATCGACTACTTACCTGCACACGTTTTGCTCATCTCCCCCACCTACCACCCCTCTGGCAAACACCAGCTTGTTCTCTATATTTGTAATCTGATTCTGCCTTTTGTTTGTTTGTTTATTCATTTGTTTTGTTTATTTTTATTCATTTTTTGTTTATTCCTTTACTTTGTTTTTAGATTGAACATATGAATGACATCATATGGTATTTCTCTTTTTCAGCCTGACTTATTTCACTTAGCATAATACCCTCCAGATCTTCCATGTCATCTCAAATGTCAAGATCTCATCCTCTTTTATGGCTGCACAGTATTCCATTGTATATATGGATACCACATCTTCTTTACCCATGCATCTATCAACAGACACTATGTTGTCTCCATATCTTGACTATTGAAAATAATGATGCAATAAACATAGTAGTGCATATATCTTTTCAAATTAGTGTTTTTGTATTCTTCAGATAAATACCTAGAAGTAGAATTACTGAATCATATGATAGTTCTATTTTTAATTTTTGAGTAGTCTCCATATTGTTTTGCACTGTGGCTGTACCAATTTACACTCCCACTAATAGTGCGCAAGGGTTTCTTTTCTTTTTCTTTTTTTTTAAATATTTTATTTATTTATTTGTGGCAGGGAGAGAGAGAAAGAGCACTAGCAAGTGAGAGCATAAGAGCAGGAGGAGGGAGAAGCAGACTCCCTGCTGAGCAGGGAGCCCAATGCAGAGCTCGACCCTAGAACCTGAGCTGAAGGCAGACACTTAACCAACCACTCAGCCACCCAGGTACCCTAGAAGCTGATTTTTTTAACTGAACCCATATTCCACAGTTCTCCATGTCTTCCTACTCACTTTTCAATATCTAACCTCAAGTCCTTTAAAAAAAATATTCTCCTGCCTTTTTGATGTCAACTACCAAACCAAACCTGTTGAACTTATATGGCTTCTAGATAAAATACATTTTACTATTTGGGAGTAGTAATTAAATTCAAATGTTTTGTCTCCAACACCAAGGCTGAGAAAATTTTATCAGGATGTCTGCTGATATTCTGATCTCTGTTCTACACTAAGCAGGACATATTGAATATGAATAGCATTGGGGAAGGGAACACCAATAGCACTATGAACCAGAGACCCAGATCCTAGTGGGAACTGCTGACACAGCCAAGCAAGATCCAGAATCAAAAGAAGAAATAATGAAACAAACATTAATCAGCTTTTATCATAGAGGAAAGGAACTTTTCTTTCAGACTTGTTTTATAGTCAAACTGTGTCTGAGTGGCAGGGGCTGTATGGTTGTGGCTTAAGGTAATTTTCACAGGTGTCCTACAGGTGCTGTTGATGTAACATAAAATAGAATAGGTACAGGTATTAGAGTCAGAGTTCTAATACTAATTTTACCACTTATCGCCATAAATTTAGAAAACAATTCATTGAAATCAGCTTATTTTTTTTTCAATAGGCCAAATCTCATCAGATTGTGATGACAATCAAGGGGAATATTTAAAGTAAAATAAGTTATCAGGGTTTAATACATTCTTTGTCTTCTTCTCTTCTAGTAAATAATATCTAGAAGAAGGACTGGGCTTTTCAGGTGCCTCCTCTAGCTACTAGCTGCTGATTTATTGATGTGCTTAACAACATTCAAAATGTGTTAGAGAAGTAGAGGACGCAGAATCTGGTTATAAAAAAATAGCATCTGGGATGGATTTCTACATCACCTAGCAAGATAATTCCTTCTTAAATGATCCCCAGGTTTTGTGGGTTTCACAATTGTGATTAAGGTGATAAGAAAGTGCTTCAGAAACAAGGAAAGAACTGCTCAGCACAAGTAAAGAACACCTGCCTCATCTTGCCACCAACTTGCTTGCACCACTCATGCTATCTCTGTGGTTCTTGACATTCCTCATTTAATATATCTCAGCACCTCATCCTCCCCTGCTGCAGGTAAGAAAAATGAATTTTTGTTTAAATACATCTTAAGTAAATTAGTGTGTATAAGCATGATTTGTATAATTACAGCACTTAGTAATTAGTGTGAGGAGAGATCATGTCACAACTAACAAACATCATTAAAACATACAAGTATATATATATATACAGGCTTTTCTACACTTATATGTATACACACACACACACACACACACACACACACACACATTTATTTTGCTAAGAAAAAAAGTGCATTACATGACTTCCCCAATCACCTTTTGGAACAAACTTGACATCAAACATATTGTACTTCTATCTAGGTAAAAGTTATTGCACAGGAATGTTTTTAGGATTATTTTCCTTCACAAATTTTAATTAATTTTTAAAATCCAGAAAAATAAAATGCCAAAAACATAAAGTTTTTCTCTTCCTTTTTTCCTGCTTCCATGTGAAAGAACTGTCTATCATTTATACTGTCTCTCGGAGGGAAGTTTTATTTATGGTTTCACCCTTCTTAGTACCCTAATGGAAACTGACTTTCTGTGTTTATCATTTAATATCTTACATTGCGATTAAAATGTATGAATGCCAAAATTTTCCACTTACACTACAAGCTCTTTTGAGTATAGGAACCTTATACTTTTACATTTCTTATGCTCACAGCCCCAAATATGATGACTTCCAAATATCTAGTAGTTGCTGAGTCAATTTTTTTTTAAAAACTGAGTTTTTTAAAAAACTCTTTTTTAAAAAACAGTTTTATGTTTAAAAAACATAAAAATGTTCATGCTAGTATTAATTATTAAATAAGTTTAATTTGTCTCAATAGATTAAATCTATATAATCAAAGAATAACAATTATTTGTTCAGAATTTTTAAAGTATAGAAAAATATTTTGTTGTACACTAGCCCTTTGCATCTTTATAACTGCCTCATGAGGAAATTATTTATACAAATGAAGGCAAAAACCCAAAGAAGTTAGAGACAATGTGAAGTTATAGCATGTCCTTTGGAATGCAACTGGTGGAGGTACAAATTAAATTCAAGAACTTCAGCTGTTGAATACCTAAAAACCTAAATCTATTTAAGTACGCATTAACTATATTTTTAAAAAACATATGAAACAGAATTTATGTAAAAAAAGTAAGTCTAACTAGCTTTGTGAATAATAAATACATCTTTGAAAGAACAATTTTTCAAGAAAATATATATATCTGGTTCTCATTATTCATTATAGTTATGTTCCGTAAAGTTGCTGCAAACAGTGAATTAGCAAATCCTGAATCATTGCTCCTTTAAAAAAATGCAGTGTTAGATGCCTACAAGCCATGGCCACAACATTTTTGCACATAACCTTCTTTTACATGTCTTTTGTTTAAAGACACCTTATTTAATATATATTGTAGATCCATTAACATTGAACCCACAGTCAACAGCACTATAACTCATGCCTGAGCAAAGCTTGCCTAACACACATAGCCTCAGTAAGGCACATCACAGGCTTTTATAATCAGGAACAGTAGACAGCACTCAACGCTCTGCTTGGTGGCCATTTTAAACAGTGACATCAATAATAAAATATGAAAATATGAAAAATAACGTGGCAATAACTCACAAAAAGTATACCTGTTTACAGTGTGAGAACCAAAACAAGAAGGCAAATTATCTCCTGATTTGATCTTGGCTGGGAAAGCACATGTTGGGTGATTCACATTTCTTACCTCTCTGGATATATGCATGTCTCCAAATTACTGTGAAAGTATCATGAGCATTGATTTGGGAGTTACAAATAAATTTCAGTCAGTAGGCAAATTTGTAAACACAGAATCCATGAATAATGAGCATCAACTATGTTAAATTCCCAAACAAGAAATATTGTGCTATGCATTAAAGAAGGTGAATAAAATATTATTGCTGATTTTGAAAGGTTCATAGTCTATCTGGGGAGGTGGAATATCAACAGGTAATGCCAGTTCAATGTAATTGTGTTCTTATCACTAGACAATCATGAAGAAGGAAACAAGTCAATCTTTAGTTTTCATGTGACCATGTCCTTCAATATTACACATATGGAATAGTAGGGTCAATTCTCACTGTAATTCTTACCATTTTCAATTTATAAACCTTGTTGATATGAAAGAAATCTCAAGAAGCACTGCCTCGTTGTTTCTCTACCCTTTTGGTGCTCAGTAAAGCAAATTAAGGCTTCATGGAAATTTGAATTTAGAAAAGTGAAATATTTCTTATATCTCTGTATTACATACCACCCCTATACATTTTCCCACTGGTTCTATACACATTACTAGGGGAAAAAAAGGCCAATACCCTCTTTCTCCATGGAAGGCAGTGGTACACTACGACAATACTACCTCTCCTTTCTTCTTTGCAGCTTATTCAAATGAGGTCTATGTATTTCCATAAAGCCTAAAATTTCTTACCTTCCTCAACTTTGCGGTTGATTGTATTTCTTTGGGTAATATAGTGCTTTCTAAAAATAGCTGTATTTTTATGATTCTAGATCTGAGATCTAATCCCACAAGTATTAATAGATTTAATACTTATATACCTGGAAATCTATAATTTCAGTTTTGCTTCCCAATTTTCTGGCCTGGGGCTGTACCCTGAAAAATAAAGTGTAATTATTTGCTAGGCTACATTTTTCCTATGACACAACTATTTTACTCTAGGATCTGATTCTTTTTTCTCTTTTTTTCAATTTTCTTAGAGAATTGTTTTTCCCTTCAACTCATCCTTCATATTCTTTACCCCATCTACAACAAAACAACACCAACAACCTTCATAACTATTTAAAACTCTATTGTTCATGTAAATAAGACTTGATCTTAATTATCTTTAGAACTCTATTTTTTTGTTGGGAACCTTTCATTCATTTAACCTTGCCCTTAATACCAGTGCCTTTGATGGCAAAATATGGTTTAAACTCATCAGTTCCAAATAATCACATTTAAATCTCACAGTGAACCATGCACCCCTTTTGGTCTGTCCCAATTTTAAGTTGTCTCTCATATTATAATTGTGTAGATTTCCTTTTCTTACATTTTTCTATATGTATTAAATTAGCTCTTTATTTCCACTGCTCTACCATAAAACCTTTCTGAGTTTGCATTCCCTGAATCTGAAATTAACCTTCAGCTATTAATTGAAAAGTATTTATTTAGGTGAATTTGAAATACATATTTACTTTCTGTACTAGAACACTGAAACTCCAAAAGAAGCAATTTTACCCCCAAGACTGTATGTTACCTAAAGCACTTTGAATGTTATCCTCCTCTGCAACCCAACAGTGCTGTCACTTGACCTCATTCACTTGTCGAAATAGGATTCATTTTGGTCAGAACTAAAGTTCTTTTAATTGATATTTACATAAATTTTCAATTCAATTTGATCTCCTACAATCACCCCTGTGGCATAGAAAGAGATTATGCACTTTAGTGAAGTTTGTGCTGTAAAACCTCACAGATTGTTATCACTACTCTCTCATTTAGAAAATTGAAAATTGTTCTGGGATGTGTCGGCAGCAAAAATATATTAATATTTTATAGTTTTGTATCATTAGAGGAAATAGAAGCCTTTGAAATATCATCTTGTTAATCAGTTGATCTTTCCCCTCAATAATTGGGTCTTTCAATTTACTCTAAAATTACCAGTTATGGTTTTTCAGGTAATATAAAGTAAAATTCATTTAATAAAAAAATGACATTTGAAAATAATAGATTTTTTTTCTTGTATTGAATTAAGTTCTCTCAACGCTCTTGGTGGCTAATTCATTGCTACTATCATTTAAAACTCTGCTCTTCTAATTTTTAATGTTTAAAATTGAGATAATTAGAAATTATATGATAATGACTAATTAGAATATGGACAGCACTATGCCTGAAGCACAAATAATGAGTGGGAATGTGTTGAGTTTTTTTAATGTTTGGAATTATATTGGTATTTGAGAAATGCAATTATCATTTCTAATAGCAATTTTGTTCATACAAAGAAGTTTTAAAGCAGAATTGCAGCTTGAAACCTCCAAATTTGTACAAATATGTTAAAATCTCACTTATGTCCTTTTAATTTTGATATAAATAAACTGTGAATTTGAAGCTGAGATTTTTGTCTGTTTATAAAAAGAATATTTGCGGTTACATTAAAATATGTGTCTCATCTCATTTTTGAAATATATTAGACATCAGGCTAATTCATATGGGCCAGTTGGTTTGCACTGGTAAGGCCACTCAATGAATATTCTAAATACAGCCTCAGCCCAAAGTCATTTAGTGAGAGAGTAAATAGTCAGAACTTTAATTTAGTTACCCTCTCACCAAATAACTTGGATCTAAGGTTGTATTTATAGCAGCTATATTACATATTTATGTAGAGAGATATTTTGGTAAAACTGTCATAGTAAGGAATATAGAAAGATTTTTGGATCAATTATTAGTTATTAATAGGGATGGCTTGGGTACTGCAGTTGGGTCGTGATGATTGTTTAGCCACTAATTCCATCTTAAACTTTTTTAATTAGGCAGATTTTTATTAGTTCTGGGTCAAGAGCAAACTAATTGGAAGAACTAACTCTACAAATTTTTCAAACACCTCAGTTACTTCTAATTCAGAATAGCTCAACTTTCTAAATTTTTCATGTGATCTCTTTTTTTTTTTTTTTTTTATCTTTCCAACTTCAGTTAAGGTCATAAAATACAATTAGAATTATCTTAGAAAAAAAAATGTGAGATTCCAAACTCCAGATAATTTGATGTACTTGGAAAAACTAGATTTTTATAAAATATCTATAATCCATTGCAGTAATCCATAAAAACATTTACTAAAATCTGTGTAAAATATGTGTATAAAAATTTGCACATAAACTTTAATTATACAGAATGAAGTAGCTTTGTTTGTCCGAATATAAATCTCAAAATTAAGAAGAGTATTTTCTGAATTGGTCAGATAACATTAAGTTTCATACCTTATTTCAATTTGCAAATTGGCCTCATTGCTTAAGTTGTGTGAACATGAAGAACTTTCATGGACCTAAAAACAATGAAACATGGAATGTGTACTATAGAGCAAACTGAAGAAGAAATGATAATATCACCACCTTTGATTTCTTACTAAGTTCTAGATGAAAGAAAGGAGAAAAAAGATGCTGAATCAAAGAGACTTTCTATGCTATAATCATGGTCAAGAGCTATAACAAGGCTCATTGGAAGTTACCATATTTTCTGGGAAACCTAAACACTTGATTTCTAAAATGTATGCATACTTAGTGTGAAATTTTGAAGACACGCATGTCAAAGATAACACATTTAACACGTTGTCTATTCAGTCTCACTGTTAGAATGAACAGGGGAAATCAGGTTGATAACCTAGATAGACAGGCTTATCTCACATCCCCAAACCAAGCCATGGATACTGTCGATCTAAAGAGTAGCAATACCTTAGAGAAGTGCTGGAAAACAAGGAGGGATCTACAGAGAAAATATAGATATCAGTAGGGTCCCTGAATAAAATTAATAATATTTAATTATTAATTATCTAATTAATAATGTCTAAAATTACAAATTATCTAAATTTATTCATGAATCAAGAAAAAAATCTGTATAGCATAATATCGATAGGGGGAAAATGTAGTTCATGTTTTATGCAAAATATACATTAGTCCTCAAAAGTTATGTGGCTGAGTTTTACAAAATTTTGAAGGAACAGAAAATTCCTGTGTTATATAATCTCTTCCAGAAAAACAAGGGAATCTGTTTTATTGTAGGCCTTGTGAAACTTCAGCTTGATGAGTCAAAACCAAATCACTATCCCTCTATATACACTTTCATAATCAATAAATAAAAATTGTCATTTCATAGTTACCCACCAACACTGGATGTTATCAGATTCATTTATTTGCATAAAAAAGACAAAAAATTTATATCCTGTTACTGAAATTTATATTTTCTTAATTACCAGTTGGATTGAGAATCTGTTCATGTTTATAAGTGATTACATTTGTTTTTTATTATGTTCAGCTAGCCACTGTATAGTACATCATTGGTTTTTGATATAGTGTTCAATAATTCATTAGTTGTGTATAACATCCACTGTAATCAAGATAAATCTTGAATACAACAGTATATATAATATACTTCATACATGCATGTATTATATTTGTTGAGTAGTTACAAAAACATATAGCAATGATATTCACCAAATTCTGCATCATGACTACCTTCTGGGAGGGCTTAAGCTGGAGTGAGCTTATTAAAATTAAGTAGATTGGATTTTTGTTCACAAATATTTACTCCTTTCTTCCTGCGACATCCATGAAAAAAGTAAATTCAGCACCCTATTGATTTGGAGCTGGTCCTTGTGATTTGTTTTGAGCAGTAAAATATGGATTGAAGTGAAGGTATATTAACCCTGAGGAGAAATCCCGTACTTCCACTCACCTCTCTGGGAACTTCCATTTCCTCCATGAAAAGGAAATGTACCTAATTTCTGCTGTCAATCAACCAAAGCCCGAAATTGGTGCAGGTGGAATGGACCCAAACTCAATGGCAGCCTTTATGAGAGCTGACCAAACCATCCCTTAGACACCCCAGCAAGATATCCATATTATATAAAATAGTCCTACAGATCAACAGAAAAAAATGACAAACGATATAAACAAATACATCACAGAGGGCAAAATATAAGTGAGCACCATAAGAAAGATGCTCAAATTTGTTAGGAAAATACAGGAAAAAAATCAGGGAAGTTATGATTAAAATGTCAAATAAAGCAGCACTTTTCTCTTACCACATTGGTAAAATTAATAGCTTGATTATATATAGTGTTAGTGAGGTAAGGGGAATTGAGCATCATATACCTTTGCTGGAAATGTTAATTATTACAGCATTTTTGGAACACAATTTGACAGTACCTATTAACTTGAAAAATATACAAACAGAGCCTCAGAATTTCCACTTCTACAGATCTATCATAGAAAAATATTGTGCATCTATATGGAGAGTCATGCAAAACTCTTATTTATTGCAGCAGTATTAGTGAGAAGTTAAATATACGTTCCTGGCCCATTGTTAAATATTCCAAGAGCAGGCAAAATAACTTAGATACTTGCTCTAGGAAGATAAGACTAAGAATCAATTATAATAAGCTTACTCATCAAGAATAACATTTCTTGTCAAAACTTGCTTCCAGTCCCTCACTTCTCTGTTCCTACCAACCCAAAAGTGATATATTATAAATTCTGCTCAATCCCACTCAGTTCTTTACCATGAAAGACTTTCTTAAAAAGTTACCCTGCCCAAACCTTAAAATCCTGATTCCCTTTTCCAGGACATCCCTAAGACCATGTCAACTTGATAGTCTCTCTTATTACAGTCATCTTATCAACCTACCATTGCCTGGTTACAGATTTTCCTGGTGGTCTTTTGAGAATTGAAGACCAACATTTGAAATTGCAGTACCAAAATATACAAAATAGCAGTAAAAAGCACAGTTCTGGGGTCAGATTTCCTGAAGCTGAACCCTGAAACCACATCTTACTAGCAGTGTGACCTTGAAATTGTGTTCTCAATCTGGTTCTTGTCTGTAAAGTAGGGATAATAACAGAAATTATTTATTGAATTTTTGTGAAAATAAATTATTTAATTTATTTAGACCATATAGGGTAAGGGTACAGAGTAAGGCCTTGAAAAGTGTTAGATATTAAAAAAAGTATTAGATATAAATAATAATAATAAATGACCTAAACATCTATCAATAGAAGAATGACTAAAAAATCTATATTACATTCTTATTTACATTTTAAAAAAAGATTAATAATTGAAGAAAATCAAATTGTGACACAAAACATATCATGTGAATACTTAAGTAAAATTATAGGTATATATTTTACATTTAATCAGTATACAAAATTGTTTTTGGAGGATGTCATCAAACCAAAAACTGTGTTCATTTCTGGGGGAAAATATTTGGATTGCAGATTATTGAAAGGGATTATAGCCTTTTTTCCCCCAAAAAAACAATTCATGTATTAGTGATTTTTCTTACAAAGGACATATTTTCATTATTGACTTTTTTTAACATAGTGGTGATGACAAATTGTCTATATAGCATATGGAGTTTTAAAAATGTATATAAAATGCCTACCTTTTGCAACTGAATCTTCCTAATAATTTATAAATGAATATACAAAATACTTTCAAATACTGCTCTATTTACAATTTTTGAATAGTCACTTCAGGAAAAAGACTAAGTAGATGTTTTTACTGAAGCATAAGCAACTTTGAGTCATGAAGTGAGGAGTAATTCCTTAACCAATGAAAATGTCAAGAAGAGTTTAGGTAGGCAAATATCATCCTGCCCAGATGGTTAGATTGAATATTGCTTCATTTAATTTTTGGCAAATTGATCCATTTTGTTTTAGCGAATACATTTCTAGAAATCATAGGATATTTTACATTAGCTCAGAAGGAAATATTTTCCTCAATAAAACTAAGCAGCATATTTTATCTGGTTTTTACTCAGAATAAAAAGAAAGAAACTTCAATCATTGAGATTTAAGGATTAAAACAGAACTTTCTCGATGATGCATCTGGATCTCTACAAATGAACATCTCCAGCGCTGAGTATTGAGGTACGAAGAGGGGAGCTGTAAACCGTGCACAGATATCGGAAGATAAACGGAAGGGGGAGGGAGCCGCCGCGTTTGGGCGCCGGGAAGCGGCAGCCACCTGCACGGGGGAGCGGGCGGACTCACAGAGGGCACCCGCGAGAGAGAGGACTGAGACCGGTGAGCCCTGAACTCGCGCCACCAGGTATCTCCCGGAACACCGGAATCCCGGTGTGCTCACGGGATCCAGACTGAGACCGGGAACTCCCGGAGCGCGCACGGGGCGGCTGGCGGCTGGCGGGCCACCTGCACGGGGGAGCGGGCGGACTCGCGGTCGGCACCCGCGAAACAGCAGACTGAGACCCTGAACCGGGTGCGCACGCCACCAGGCTTCTCACGAAACTCTGGAATCAAGGTGTGCTCACCGGGCATAGACTGAGACCGGGAGACCCGGGAGCGCGTGGGGCGGCCGGTGGCTGGCGGCATTAGAAACACAAAGGACAGAGACGCGCCGGCCCTGGAAGTGAGGGCAGGGATGCCGAATTGGTGCGCACATCCCGGGACGCTGCAGGGTTGAGCAGCACCAACAGTAATAGAGTTAAAGTGGCCAGAACATCAGTGGAGAACGGGCCGCAATCCCTCTGTTCTGCGACAATGCAGCCTCTGCTGCTCTGACCCTCAGAAGAGGCACAGCAAACCGCCAGGGAAAGCCGCCAGAAAACAAAAGCCTGGAAATACCGGCTCAGAGAGTGCCCATCCCCATCCTCCCTCGCAGGGGACATGGAGACTCTAACCAAACAGGGTTGCCTAAGTATCGGCGCGGCAGGCCCCTCCCCCAGAACACAGAAGGCAGGCTGAAAAATCAAGAAGCCCACAACCCGGGCGCCTGGGTGGCGCAGTCATTGAGCGCCTGTCTCCGGCTTAGGGCGTGATCCCAGCGTTCCGGAAAGGAGTCCCTCATCGGGCTCCTCCGCTGGGAGCCTGCTTCTTCCTCTCTCACTCCCCTGCTTCTGTTCCGTTCTTGCTGACTGTCTCCCTCTCTCAGGTAAGTAAATAAATAAAATCTTTAAAGAAGAAGCCCACATCTCTAAGATCCCTATAAAACAAGGGGCACGGCCTGGGACCCAGTCAATAATTTGGGCTCTGGACAACCCCGCAACCTCTCCTCATCAGAATGACAAGAAGGAGAAGCCCCCCACAGCAAAGAAAAGACAGTGAGTCTGTGGCCTCTGCCACAGAAGTAACGGATATGGATGTAACCAAATTATCAGAAATGGAATTCAGAGTAACAATGGTCAAGATAATGAGTAGACTTGAAAAAAGTATTAAGGAAAATGTTACTGAGAATATAGAATCCCTAAGGGCGGAAATGAGAGCGAATTTGACAGAAATTAAAAATTCTATGAGCCAAATGCAGGCAAAACTAGAGGCTCTGACGGCCAGGGTCACCGAAGCAGAGGAAAGAGTTAGTGAATTGGAGGATGGGTTAATAGAGGAAAAAATAAAAATAGAAGATGGTCTTAAAAAAATCCACGCCCACAAATGTTGGCTACGGGAGATTACTGACTCAACGAATCGATCCAATGTTAGAATCATCGGCATCCCCGAGGGGGTGGAGAAAAACAGAGGTCTAGAAGAGATATTTGAACAAATTGTAGCTGAAAACTTCCCTAATCTAGCAAGGGAACCAAAAACGTGTCCAAGAGGCAGAGAGGACCCCTCCCAAGCTCAACCATGACAGACCTACACCATGTCACGTCATAGTGCATTCGCAAATATTAGATCCAAGGATACAGTATTGAAAGTGGCCAGGGCAAAGAAATTTCTCACGTACCAAGGCAAAGGCATCAGAATTACGTCAGACCTGTCTACACAGACCTGGAATGAGAGAAAGGGTTGGGGGAGCATTTTTAAAGCTCTTTCAGAGAAAAACATGCAGCCAAGGATCCTTTATCCAGCAAGGCTGTCATTCAGAATTGATGGAGAAATAAAGACATTTCAGAATCGCCAGTCACTAACCAATTTTGTAACCACGAAACCAGCCCTACAGGAGGTATTACGGGGGGTTCTATAAAAGTAAAAAGGCCCCAAGAGTGATACAAAACAGAAAGTCACAGCCAATACAAACAAAGACTTTACTGACAACATGGCAGTTTTAAAAGCATATCCCTCAGTACTCAGTCTTTTTTTTTTTTTTAAAGATTTTATTTATTTATTTGACAGAGATAGAGACAGCCAGTGAGAGAGGGAACACAAGCAGGGGGAGTGGGAGAGGAAGAAGCAGGCTCATAGCGGAGGAGCCCGATGTGGGGCTCGATCCTGGAACTCCAGGATCACGCCCTGAGCCGAAGGCAGACGCTTTAACCGCTGTGCCACCCAGGCGCCCCTCTCAGTACTCAGTCTTAATATTAATGGTTTAAATTCTTGCTTAAACGCCACAGGGTTGCAGATTGGATAAAAAGAAATGACCCATCCATTTGCTGTCTACAAGAGACTCATTTCAAACCCAAAGATACATTCAGACTGAGAGTAAGGGAATGGAGTACCATCTTTCACGCAAATGGACCTCAAAAGAAAGCTGGGGTAGCAATTCTCATCTCAGATAAACTGGATTTTAAACTACAGACTATAGTTAGAGACGCAGAAGGGCACTATATTATTCTTAAGGGAAGTATTCAACAAGTGGATATGACAATTATAAATATATATGCCCCCAACAGGGGAGCAGCAAGATACACAAGCCAACTCTTAACCAGAATAAAGAGACATATAAATAAAAATACATTAATAGTAGGGGAGCTCAACACTCCACTATCAGAAATAGACAGAACACCCTGGCAAAAACTAAGCAAAGAATCAAAGGCTTTGAATGCCATACTCAACGAGTTGGACCTCTTAGATATATATAGAACACTACACCCCAGAGCCAAAGAATACTCATTCTATTCTAATGCCCATGGAACGTTCTCAAGAATAGACCATGTTCTGGGACACAAAACAGGCCTCAGCCGATACCAAAAGATTAAAATTATCCCCTGCATATTCTCAGACCACAACGCTCTGAAATTGGAACTCAACCACAAGGAAAAATTTGGAAGAAACTCAAACACTTGGAGACTAAGAACCATCCTGCTCAGGAATGACTCGATAAACCAGGAAATCAAAAGTCAAATTAAACAATTTATGGAAACCAATGAGAATGAAAATACAACAGTCCAAAACCTATGGGATACTGCAAAGGCGGTCCTAAGGGGGAAATACATAGCCATCCAAGACTCACTCAAAAGAATAGAAAAATCTAAAATGCAGTTTTTATATTCTCACCTCAAGAAGCTGGAACAGCAACAGAGGGACAGGCCTAATCCACGCACGAGGAAGCAGTCAACCAAAATTAGAGCTGAAATCAATCAAGCAGAAACCAGAAGTACAGTAGAGCAGATCAACAGGACTGGAAGCTGGTTCTTGGAGAGAATCAATAAAATTGACAGACCACTGGCAAGACTTATCCAAAAGAAAAGAGAAAGGACCCAGATTATTAAAATTATGAATGAAAAAGGAGAGGTCACGACGAACACCATTGAAATTGGAAGGATTATTAGAAATTTTTATCAACAGCTATATGCCAATAAACTAAGCAATCTGGAAGAGATGGAATCCTTCCTGGAAACCTATCAACTACCAAGATTGAAACAGGAAGAAATTGATTCCTTAAACAGGCCAATTAATTATGAAGAAATTGAGTCAGTGATAAACAACCTTCCAAATAACAAAACTCCAGGCCTGGACGGTTTTCCTGGGGAATTCTACCAAACATTCAAAGAAGAAATAATACCTATTCTCCTAAAGCTATTTCAAAAAATAGAAACAGAAGGAAAGCTACCAAACTCATTCTATGAGGCCAATATTACCTTCATCCCCAAACCAGGCAAAGACCCCCTCAAAAAGGAGAATTACAGACCGATTTCCCTAATGAATATAGGCGCCAAAATCCTCAACAAGATACTTGCTAATAGAATCCAACAGTTCATTAAAAGGATTATCCACCACGATCAAGTGGGATTCATACCTGGGATGCAAGCGTGGTTCAATATTCGCAAATCAATCAGTGTGATACATCATATCAACAAGAAAAGACTCAGGAACCATATGATCCTCTCAATCGATGCCGAAAAAGCATTTGACAAAATACAGCATCCTTTCCTGATTAAAACCCTTCAGAGTGTAGGAATAGAAGGTACATTTCTCAATCTCATAAAAGCCATCTATGAAAAGCCTACTGCAAATATTATTCTCAATGGGGAAAAGCTGGAAGCCTTTCCCTTAAGATCAGGAACACGACAAGGATGCCCACTCTCGCCACTATTATTCAACATAGTACTAGAAGTCCTTGCAACAGCAATCAGACGACAAAAAGGGATCAAAGGTATTCAAATTGGCAAAGAAGAAGTCAAAATGTCTCTCTTTGCAGATGACATGATACTCTATATGGAAAACCCAAAAGAAGCCACTCCCAAACTATTAGAAGTTATAGAGCAATTCAGTAACGTGGCAGGATACAAAATCAATGCTCAGAAATCAGTTGCATTTCTATACACGAATAACGAGACCGAAGAAAGAGAAATTAGGGAATCCATCCCATTTACAATAGCACCAAAAACCATACGTTACCTTGGAATTAACTTAACCAGAGACGTAAAGGACCTTTATTCTAGAAACTATAAATCACTCTTGAAAGACATTGAGGAAGACATAAAAAGATGGAAAAATATTCCATGCTCATGGATCGGAAGAATTAACATAGTTAAAATGTCCATGCTACCCAGAGCAATCTACACTTTCAATGCTATCCCGATCAAAATACCAAGGACATTTTTCAAAGAACTGGAACAAATAGTCCTTAAATTTGTATGGAACCAGAAAGACCCCGAATCTCCAAGGAACTGTTGAAAAGGAAAAACAAAGCTGGGGGCATCACAATGCCGGATTTCGAGCTGTACTACAAAGCTGTGATCACAAAGACAGCATGGTACTGGCACAAAAACAGACACATAGACCAATGGAACAGAATAGAGAGCCCAGAAATGGACCCTCAGCTCTTTGGGCAACTAATATTTGATAAAGCAGGAAAAAACATCCGGTGGGAAAAAGACAGTCTCTTCAATAAATGGTGCTGGGAAAATTGGACAGCTACATGCAAAAGAATGAAACTTGACCACTATCTCACACCATACACAAAAATATACTCCAAATGGATGAAAGACCTAGATGTGAGACAGGAATCCATCAAAATTCTAGAGGAGAACATAGGCAGCAACCTCTACGACATCGGCCAAAGCAACCTTTTTCATGATACATCCCCAAAGGCAAGAGAAACAAAAGATAAAATGAATTTATAGGACTTCATCAAGATTAAAAGTTTCTGCACAGCCAAGGAAACAGTCAGAAAAACTAAGAGGCAGCCCACGGAATGGGAGAAGATATTTGCAAATGACACTACAGATAAAGGACTGGTATCCAAGATCTACAAAGAACTTCTCAAACTCAATACACGAGAAACAAATAAACAAATCAAAAAATGGGCAGAAGATATGAACAGACACTTTTCCAATGAAGACATACAAATGGCTAACAGACACATGAAAAAATGTTCAAAATCATTAGCCATCAAGGAAATTCAAATCAAAACCACACTGAGATATCACCTTACACCAGTTAGAATGGCAAAAATTGACAAGGCGAGAAACAACAATTGTTGGAGAGGATGTGGAGAAAGGGGATCCCTCCTACATTGTTGGTGGGAATGCAAGTTGGTACAGCCACTCTGGAAAACAGTGTGGAGGTCCCTTAAAAAGTTAAAAATTGAGCTACCCTATGATCCAGCCATTGCACTACTGGGTGTTTACCCCAAAGATACAGACGTAGTGAAGAGAAAGGCCATATGCACCCCAATGTTCATAGCAGCAATGTCCACAATAGCTAAATCGTGGAAGGAGCCGAGATGCCCTTCAACAGATGACTGGATTAAGAAGTTGTGGTCCATATATACAATGGAATATTACTCAGCAATCAGAAAGAACGAGTTCTCAACATTTGCTACAACATGGACGGCACTGGAGGAGATAATGCTAAGTGAAATAAGTCAAGCAGAGAAAGACAACTATCATATGATTTCTCTCATCTATGGAACATAAGAACTAGAATGATCAGTAGGGGAAGAAAGGGATAAAGAAAGGGGGGGGTAATCAGAAGGTGGAATGAAACATGAGAGACTATGGACTATGAGAAACAAACTGAGGGCTACAGAGGGGAGGGGGGTGGGAGAATGGGATAGGCCGGTGATGGGTAGTAGGGAGGGCACATATTGCATGGTGCACTGGGTGTTATACACAACTAATGAATCATCGAGCCTTACATTGAAAACCGGGGATGTACGGTATGGTGACTAACATAATATAATAAAAAATCATTATAAAAAAAAAAAAAGAACTTTCTCCTACACAACTTTTAGAAGTATCAACCAAATATAGTCTGACACCATGTTGTGGATAACAGCTACCCTCAAAGTCAGTTAATAGATTTCTTTACAATTTTGTTTTTAAAAATGATAATTTATTGCTTTCGAGTGTACAAATCTCATTCAGATATTTGTCTGATTGGAGCACCTGATTGGCTCAGTTGGTTAAGCACCCCACTCTTGATTCGGCTCAGGTTGTGATCTCCAGGTGGTGGGATTGAGCCCCAAATAGGACTCTGAGTTTAGCAGGGAGTCTGGTTGGGATTCTCTCTCTTCCTCTCCCTCTGCCCCTCCCTCCCAAGTCTCTCTCTCTAAAATAAATGGATAAATCTTAAAAAAGAAGAAGAAGAAGAAGAAGAAGAAGAAGAAGAAGAAGAAGAAGAAGAAGAAGAAGAAGAAGAAGAAGAAGAAATTTGCCTGATTTTTAAATATAGGTAGCGCCACTAAAATATATTTACAAAAACAAATGAATTTAAGAAAAAGAATACTGACCAGGAAACATTAAATACTATATTTTATTCTGCTAATTACTAGCTCTAATATGTGATTAATACTCTTTTTAGTTTTATTGAGATATAATTGACACATAGGATTATATTAGTTTATGGATTATAGCATAATGATTTGCTATATGTGTATATTGTTAAATGATTAATGCAATAACTATAGTCATCATGATGTACATTGTATTTCCAAGATTTATTTATCTTCTAACTGGAAGTTTGTACCTTTTGACAACCTTCACCATTTCTCCCACAGGCCACCCTCCCAACTCTGACAACCATCGATCTGTTTTCTGCTTTTATCAGTTCAGGTTTTATAAATAAGTGTGACCATACAGAATTGGTGTTTCTCTGTTTGACATATTTCACTTAGCATAATGCTCTCGAGGTTCAACAATGTTGTCAAAAATGGCAGTATTGTCTTCTTTTTATGGCTGAATAATAATAGTAATCACATTTCTTTATCCATTACTAGCTGATGAACACTTAGGCTGTTTCTTTGTCTTGGCAATTGCAAATAATGCTTTGATGAACATAGGGGTATAGACATCTCTTCAAGATAGTGACTTTCTTTCCTTCAAATATATGCATAAATGGAATTGCTGGATCATATGGTAGTTCTATATTTAATTTTTTAAGGAACTTCCATGCTGTCTTCCACAATGGCTGCACCAATTAACATTCCTACAAATAGTGCACAAAGGTCTCCTTTTCTCCACATTCTTGCCAACACTTATTGTCTCTTCTTTTTGATAACAGGTATTAAGTGATATCTCACTGTAGTTTTGATTTCCATTTCCTTGATGACTAGAGATGTTGAACACTTTTTTACATCCTTGTTGCCCATTTGTATGTCCTCTTTGGAAAAATGGCTATTCAGATCCTCTATTCATTTTCTAATCATATTAGGGTTTTTTTTGCTCTTGAATTATATGAGATTTATATATACTTCGGATGTTAACTCCTTATCAGATAATATGATTTGCAAATTTTCTCTCCATTCTGTTAGTTGCCTTTTCATTTTCTTGATGGTTTACTTTGTTGTACAAATACTTTGTTGATGTTTAAGTCTGATATGGTCCCACTAGTTTATTTTTGTTTTTGATGCTTTTGCTTGTGGTGTCAAATCCAAAAAAATTCATTGACAAGACCAATGTCAAGGAGCTTACCCCTGTGTTTTTTTCTAGGTGTTTTGTGGTTTAGGTCTTATGTTCAAGTCTTTAAATCATTTTGAGTTAATTTTGTGTATGGTGTAAGATAGTGAGCCAGTTTCATTCTTTGGCATATGGCTGTCCAGTTTCGTCACCCTCACTTATTGAACCGACCATCGTTTCTCCATTGCATATCCTTGTTTCTTTGTCATAAATTGATTTACCATATATTAATGGATTTATTACTGAGCTCTCTGTTCTGTTCGATTGATCTACACATCTTCTGTGCTCTTTATCCTATACTACTAATCCATTGTCTACTTTTACGTCAATACCATACTGTTGATTACTATAGCATCGGAATATAGTTTGAAATCAGAAGTTTAATGCGTCTGGTTTGTTCTTCTTTCTTAAGATTGCTTTGGCTATTTGAGGTCTTTTGTGGCTCCATACAAATTTTAGAATTGTTTGTCCGTTTCTGTGAAAAATGTTATTGGAATTTTGATAGAGATTGACTTGAGTAGTATAGACATTTTAACTCTTCCAATCCAAGAACATGAAATGTCTTTCCATTTATTTGTGTCTTCTTCAATTTCTGTCATTTACGTCTTAGAGTTTTTAGTGTACAGATCTTTCACCTCCTCAGTTAAATTTATTCCTAGGTATTTTATTCTTTTTGATGAAATTATAAATGGGATTACTTTAATTTCTTTTTCTGATAGTTTGCCATTAATGCACAGAAACACAATAAATTTTTTTATATACTGAATTTGTATCCTACAACTTTACTAAATTCATTTATTAGTTTTACACTTTTTGATGGAGTTTTTGGGGTTTTTTATATATGATAATAGTGTCATTCCTCAAAAAGAGGTAGTTTTACTTCTTTCTAATTTAGAGGTGTTTTATTCCTTTTTATTGTCTAATTGTTCTGGCTAGGACTTCTTTTTTTAATATTTATTTATTTATTTATTATTTGAGAGGAAGAGAGAGAGGGAGAATCTCAAGCAGTTTCCCCGCTGAGCATGGAACCTGATGCAAGGCTTGATCTTACAACCCTGAGATGATGGCCTGACCCAAAATCAAGAGTTGGACAATTGGCCAACTGAGCCACCCAGGCACCCCCTGGTTAGGACTTCTAATAGTATGTTGAATAAAAGTGGCACAAGGGGCATTGTTGTCTTGTTCCTGATCTTAGAGAAAAAGCTTTTAACTTTTTACCATTGAGTATGATATTAGCTGTGGGCTTGTCATATATAGCCATTATCATGTTAACATAAGTTCCCTCTATACCCAGTTTGCTGAATTAATATCATGAGTGGTTGTTTAATTTTTGTCAAAAATATTTTGCATCTATTGATATTCATGTAATTTTCAATCTTCATTTAGTTAATGTGGTACATCACATTGATTTGTGTTTCTTGAACTTTTCTTATATCCCTCCAACAGTTCCCACTTTCCACTTGATCTTTTTAATGTGTTATTGAATTCAGTCTTCTAATATTTGGTTTAGGACTTTTGCATCCATGTTCATCAGGGATGTTGGCCTGTCTGGTTTTGATAAGAGGATAATGCTGATCATAAGATCAGCTTGATAGTGTTCCCTTCTCTTCTATTTTTTTGGAAGAGCTTGAGAAGAGTTGGTGTTAATTCTTCTTTAAATGTTTGAATTCACCAGTGAAGCCATCTAGTCCTGGTCTTTTCTTTGTGGGAGAATTTTGATTACAGGATCAATCTTCTTAGTAGTAATTGTTCTGTTCCAACTTTCTATGTCATGATCCAGATTTAGTGGATTTATGTTTCTAGGATTTTATCTATTCTTGGTTGTCCAATTGTTGGCATATAATTGTTAATAGTAGACTCTTATGATCATTGCATTTGTATGGTAACAGTTGAACTGTCTCCTCTTTCATTTCTAATTTTATTTGACTCCTCTCTATTTTTTTCTTGGTGAGTCTGTTTGTCATTTTGTTTGTTTTCAAAAACCCAGATGTTAGTTTCACTGATCTCTTCTATTGTCTTTTAGTCTCTATTTAATTTATTTCTGCTCTAATCTTTGTTATTTCCTTTCTTCTACTAACTTTGGGCTTCATTTGTTCTTTCTTTTCTCTTTCCCTGAGGTGTAATGTTAGGTTGTTTATTTGAGTTCTTTCTTCCCCCCCCCTTTTTTCTCTTTCCTTCTTTCTTTCTTTCTTTCTTTCTTTCTTTCTTTCTTTCTTTCTTTCTTTTCTTTCTTTCAAGAGCACATGTGTGTGAGACGCAGTGGAGGGACAGAGGGAAAGAGAGAGAGAGAATCTTACGCAGGCTCCACATCCTGCATGGAGCCTGACACAGGGCTCAGTCTCAGAACGCTGAGATCATAACATGAGCCAAAATCAAGAGTTGGCTGCTTAACCAACCGAGCCACCCCGGTGCTTCTGGTTTTTCTTAATATAGGCATTTATCAATATAAACTTCCCTCTTAAAACTGCTATTGCCGAATCCCATAAATTCTGGTATGTTGTATTTCCATTTTCATTTTTCTAAAGATTTTCTTAAAATTTTTAAAAGATTTTTATTTATTTATTTGAGAGAGAGAGAGAGAGAGCACATGACGGGGGAGAGACAGAAGGACAGGGAGAAGCAGGTGCCCCACTGAGTGGCCAGCCCAATGTGGGGCTTGATCCCAGGACCCTGAGATCATGACCTGAGCCAAAGGCAGATGGTTAACTGACTGAGCCACTCAGGCACCCCCTGCAGATATTTTTTATTTCTCTTTTGATTTTTTCCTTGACTCATTTATTGTTTAGTTGCATGTTGTTTAATCTCCACATTTTTGTAAATTTTCAAGTTTTCTTCTTATAATTGACATCTGTTTTCATAACATTGTAGTTGGAAAAGATGCTTGATAAGATTTCAATCTTCTTAAATTTATTAACACTTGTTTTGTAGCCATATGATCGATCCTGGAGAATGTTCTATGGGCACTTGGAGATGTTCAGTATATGTCTGTAAAATTCATTTGGTCTAATGTGTAGTTTAAGTACAATGTTTCGTCACTGATTTTCTATCTGAATAATCTATCTATTGTTGAAAATGGGGTATTGAAGTTTTTCATTATTATTGTATTGCTGTACGTTTCTTCTTTCAGATATGTTAATATTTGCTTTATGTATTTAGGTGTTCCTACATTGGGTGAATAAATACTTGTAATTGTTATATCTTCTTCTTGGATTGACCCCTTTATCATTATATAACAACCTTCTTGTCTTTTATTACTCTTTTTGGCTAAATCTATTTTGTCTGATATAAATGCAGCATTAGGTTGAGAAAGGTGATGTTGGGGAATTTTCTGAGACCAAAATGTAGACTAAATGAGGATTGAGACAATGACTGAAGATGAAGCTGAAGAGACAGATTACAGCTAGAGTATTATGGATCTTAAGCACTTATGAACTTGGGAAAAATACCTATGGGAAAATCACATTTTTTTTTCCTCTGAAGGAATATCCCTGACAATAGTATGGATGAATGCAAATGAGACCAAATGCAGACAGACTGCAAAGAAACTGAGAGGTATGAAATGGGCCCATGGGATACAGAGTTAATCACATGCCTAAAACCTGAATATAAAAGTAGCACTACATGTGGATTTTAGACATTTTGAAGAATACAGAAAAACATAAGAAATAAGTATATCTTTAATCTTACAACATAGAAATTGGTGGTTAACATTTCAGTATATTCATTTCTAGATTGTTTTCTCTACATGCGTGTACATTTTAAAAACAAAGTTTGTGACATCAATGTGAAATACTCTGTAAATAAAGTTTCTGAGCCATCAAATAATAGACAGACATGATTTATGTGATACATCATCAGTTACTCCTATTATTAGAAATGTAGAGATTTTAAGATTTAAAAAGCATTTGTAGGGGCGCCTGGGTGGCACAGCGGTTAAGCGTCTGCCTTCGGCTCAGGGTGTGATCCCAGTGTTCTGGGATCGAGCCCCGCATCAGGCTCCTCCGCTATGAGCCTGCTTCTTCCTCTCCCACTCCCCCTGCTTGTGTTCCCTCTCTCGCTGGCTGTCTCTGTGTTAAATAAATAAATAAAATCTTAAAAAAAAAAAAAGCATTTGTAAATGTGCTTGTGCCTACATATTTGTGTCCTTGTCTGATTATTTAGAAAAGGCTATTAGGGGGCGCCTGGGTGGCACAGTTGTTAAGCGTCTGCCTTTGGCTCAGGGCGTGATCCCAGCGTTCTGGGATCGAGCCCCACATCAGG
This sequence comes from Ursus americanus, assembly GCF_024610735.1. Taxonomy (NCBI): domain Eukaryota; kingdom Metazoa; phylum Chordata; class Mammalia; order Carnivora; family Ursidae; genus Ursus; species Ursus americanus. Next base: position 24,334,028 of record NC_142127.1, on the reverse strand, counting down.
CTCCTCTGCTAGGAGCCTGCTTCTTTCTCTCCCACTCCCCCTGCTTGTGTTCCCTCTCTCGCTGGCTGTCTCTGTTAAATAAATAAATAAAATCTTTAAAAAAAAAAAAAAGAAAAGGCTATTAGATGTAGAATTTCTAGGCAAAATATAATATACGTTTAAAGGTTTTTAAAAGTATCTATTCAAAATTCACGTTAAGAAAGCAATTGATATTCCTACCAGCAGTGTCTTTTCCCTGAAGCTTTTAAAACAATGAATATTTTTATTTTTTCCTGACAATAGGCAAATATGATATCTCACTGTTCAATTTGCATTCCTTTGATTACTTATGAAGTTAAATCCTTTCATGTTTATTGTAACTTGCCAGTTCTGTCAATTTTTCTATTGGGGTGTTTGTAGTTTTATGTTTGACTTAAAAGGGCTCAAGGACCTATCTGTTTAGGCAAAATACAGCATAACAATTGGAATTCATTATTCAGCCATAGAGAAGCTGTAAAAGCATCTCAAAAATTCAAAATGTGTGAAAAATAAGAACACAGCAAGGCTTCAGGTAAATAGAAATACGTGTAAATATTTAGTAGAAAAGTCATAGTTGTGCAAACTTACTAACTGCATGCCATAATGAAGTTAAGGCAGAACTGGCTATTTTCAAGGTTCCAGAAGAATGAAGCAATGAAATTGAGAGCCTTTGTCCATGTGAATGCCAAGAAATCCCCTTGGGTTTTAGAGAGGAGGTCTATACTGAGGTGTGGATGACTGCATTAGCGATGTCATTTTTTTTTTTTTTAAGTGTATATGAGAGTAAAAAAATGCCAAATTACAATAACCTTGAAAACTAGTCATAGGTATCAGTAATCTATTAAACTTCAAAGGAGATAGAGGAAAACTAGTCAAGGAAATATTGTACAAGACTAACTCACATCCAATCTGAATATCAGTCCCTTAAATGCAGGCACCCTGCTCCACTGAAAGTGAACGGCCTGTCCCGAAATTTGTAGGAACAATTTTCCTGACATTACTAGGACAGTACAATAAAACCCACTCACTTGTGTAACCACCATCATGATCAAGATTTAAAATATTTTCATCACACCAAAAGTGCTCTCATTTCTTTGTTTTCTCTCACTACAGGTAAATTACCTTTTTTTAAAAAATTTCATATAAATGGAATTACAAAGGATTACTTTAAGTATCTACTTTTACTCAATGTAATGTTCTTTAAGATTCATCCATGTTGCCACATACATTAGTAGTATGCAGCAAAATTCTTTTTCATTGCCTTATGGTATTCCAAGTGAAATGTTATTTCATGTGGATATACTACAAATCATTTGTCCATTAATTTGTTGATAAGCATATGGGTTGTTTGCCACTTGAGGCTATTATGAATGAATTTGCTGTGTACAAGTTTCCATTTACAAATCTTAGTGTGGTTATATGTTTTTATTTTTCTCAGGTATTTACTTAGAAGTGTAATGGCTAGGTCCTATGTTAGATATAGGTTTCACTCTTCACTAGCTTTAACAACAACAACAACAACAAAAGGCTATTCTTTTTAATTACAGCCATTCTATTGGCTGTATAGTAGTATTTCATTGTGGCTTCAATTTACATTTCCCTGATGATTAATGGTGTTGAAAAGCTTTGTTGGGTGAATTGGTTATCTCTTCATCTCTTTGCTTAATATTTTCTCAATCATTTGCCCACTTCTTTATTTTTTGTTTGTTTGTTTTTTATTATTCAGATATGAGCTCTTTATAAAATCTGGAAGGAAATCTTTCATCAGATATACATATTGCAAATATTTTCTCTCAGTTTGTGGCTTGCTTTCATTTGTTGTTTTTTCATTTTTTGTAATGGTGTCTCTCACAGAGGAAAATTTAGTTTTGATAACATCAATTTGATCAATCTTCTCCTTTTATACTTTTTGCTTTTGTGATAAATCTCAGAAAACTTTCACCTATGTAGGAGTTTGATAGCTTTAGATCTTTACTTGTAGATCTGTAATCAATTTTGAGTTATTTTTGACATATGGTATTAGTTAAAGTTCAATATTCGTTTTTATTTTTATTTTTGGAACATCCAGGGCTTTTTTAAAAAAGACTATCATTCTTCCCATTGCATAGCTTGATGCCTTTTTCAAAATTAAATTGATCAGTTATGTGTAAGTCTATTTCTGAAACTTCTACTCTATTTCATTGATATATATCTTTATGCTAATACAATACTGTCTTATTATAGCTTTATAATGATCACAAAGTTAGGTAGTATGTCTTTCAATTTTGTTCTTTCATTTTAAATTTGTTGAACTATTTCACATCTTTAATATTTCTATATGAATTTTAAGATCTTGTCAATTTCTAGGGGGGTAAAAAAGTGACAGTTGAGTATTAAATCAGATTTCACTGAATTTATACATAAATTGGATAAATAATGTTAACAATTTAAGGTTTTAATTCAGAAACCTAGCTTATTGCCCCATTTAATTGTTTTCTTTAATTGCCCTCAGCTATATTTTATACACAAATTTTTTAAGTTCATTCCTTAATATTTAATAGCTTTTCAAATTGTATTTTCTAATTGTCATTAGAAATGAAATTGGCCCCTTCTTCCTAAACTTCACTATGGTCTAGAAAGTGCCTATTGGAAGATAGTCCAGGTTATCATTGTGCTCGCCTATTTTGTATTCCTTTTCTCAGGATAGCAACAATGGGCTGACTACTGACCAATGTAAAGACAGTTGTTTCATCATTTCTTTTAGTGTTCTGATTATTCATTGTGGGATAGCAAGTTTAGTCTCAGTTATTGCATCACAACCAAGAGTAGAATTCTTAAATATATTAATTTTTAAAGTGATGCATTCTCAGAAAAGTAAATAGGCACCCATGCTCTTTGCATTCGAGAATGTGAAGACTATGGCAGGAATAGGGAGATACTGGCAGATTCAGAAGAGTGCTGTAATCTAAAAGTGATGTACTTTTTCATGTATTTTTCCTGACAAGATAAAAACTACAAAACTACAAATTATTAAATGATAAATTATCTCCCACATAGTAAGGTAATTACAGAACTGCTACAGGAGGTCCATCTTTTAGCAACTATCAAACCTTTGCTAAAGGTTTTTCTCTTCAACTTCTATGTCAGCAAAAAAGCTAAAAAGGATGTGAGTAAAAGACGGGAAGGGGGCAAAGGAAATATATCAAAGTATCTGGCTTTGCTAGAATTTTCTGCACTTAGTAATAAAAAAAAATCACTTAGGGAACAATGAACAAATATTGCAATGTAGGGCACCTTAGTATTGCACCATGGATACAGAGAAAAGACTGCTGTTGAGCATATTTTGATTTGAGAAAACACAAAATAATTTGACATTTTTCTTTAACTTTTAAAAGAAAATTCAAGAAATCTTGGACTATAAAACAAAGTGAAATATGACAAAAATTCAGGAGATTTTAAATAAATGGATGAGATAGAATAAAATATAAATTTAAAGAAACAAGGATCCCTGCAAGAAATAAAAGCAAGTCTAGGAGAAAATTTTGAGTTGTTTGCACGACATTTAGAAGTAAGAGGCTAAGATATTAGGACAAAGAAAAGATAAACATTATGGAAAATAAACATGTACTTTATTTACAAGTATAATACCTAAACAAACAAACAAAAAAAGAGTTATATCATATTTTGAGAATAGGATAGAATTAATACACTTATGACAACCGAATAAAAGTAATAATTAGAATCTGGAAAGGATAGCTTACCTAGGTTGAAGAATAATTAGAATTTCTGGGTTTATTAGCTTAAGTACACCAATATCTAGAGAGCCTGGTGAATTTTTTGAAGTGCATGGATTAAGGGAATTTCAAAGGATGTTCAGGCAGAAATAAATAAAGTTTACATGCAAAGGAATAATATCAGTTTGACCTTAAACTTTTTCTATATCACTAACTCTAGAAGACATTGAAATATTAAGAGAGTTTTGAGGGGAAATATTCCCACCAAGAACTCTATAACTGTGTTATATTTGAAGGAAAAAGAAGAAAAATCTCAGATACACACGGCTTAACAGTGTAATTTCCACACTCTTATAAGGTGGAAAAAAACTTCACAGACATACGCCTGTTTGAAATATGCAGCGATTTGAAAACTGAATCAAAATAAAGAAGTTAAGAACATTTATAAGAAAAATCTCATGGTCTGCATGGTGTCAAGTGAGCCCTGAGTTAACATACTGAATGGTTAAACAAACTGAACACAAACGCCATATTAATTTTTGGACAAAGAAACACATAATTTAAAAATAAGGTAAATCTGAAGTGAAAAATATTAAATTACAAAATTAGAAAACAACTATGGGTAGAAAAGGAAAATAAACTTGCTACATTTTTCTTCGTTGAGAAGAATCAGTATGATAGTAAGAGAAATATAAGTTCAAGTTTGTTTTTTAAAAAGGTTAAAGTAATCTCTAGTAGGACAAAGATTTTTTTATAGCTATCAAATAAGTAAAGAAAGAAAACAGAAACAATTATACCTTACATATTAAAAGAGAAAAAAATAGTAATAAAAGCACTTACCATACTGAAAAATATTATAAGATTAAGTACATAAATCTGATAATGCAAATATACTAAATTACCTTAATAAAAAACCCCACAAAAATTCTCATTTTTGAGTACAAAATTCAAACACATTCTGATCCAGTTTCTTAAGATTTGGGGTTATTTACATTTACTTAAAATTTAAGAAATGTTTGCTACAGACAGAAAGGATTTAACAAGAAGCCTACAATACAGTGTTCAAATGTCTTTTGTCACCTGCTAGCTATTTACAATAAGCAAGTTAGAATACTTTTCTGTGTCATGGTTTCTTTACCTGTAAAATGAAAATAGTACTAGTATCTACCCCCACAAGATGTTCTAAGGATCACCTAAGTTAAAGGATATAAAATGCTCAGAACATTGCCTATTTTTAGGAAGTGTTACATTAATATTTTTATGTACAGAAATTCAGCAGGAGAAAAACCGGAAAGAGAAAAGTACTCTCAAGCCCTGACTGGGTGTACAGTTTTTGACAGCAGGTGCAGACATGTGCTGCTAGGGGTTACAGCTCCAGATGCCCACTAGGTAGGCATCTGAGGCTCTGATAAGATTGACCCAAACTTATTGCATATACACCTGAAATGGTGCCAAAATTCAAGGGTCCAGAAAGGGAAGATATGAAGTTAGAAGGCATCATTTAGCATCACTAAATCCTGATTATACCGGGTACTGTCCGTCTGTTCCACTGAAGGACTTTTTAGAGTAGAAGCAGTCAACTTTCAAGGATAAAAATATAACTGTGCAATTGACTGATGAAAAATCTAAATTTTTTCTAAAGGGGAACACAGAATGGCTATTTATTATGTTTGAACAAGCAAATAATTATGTTCTTCTTAAAACATAAAGCTTTGCTGAATGACATCGTGGACGCCAAATGCTCTGTTTGCCAGTGTAAAAGGCATTCCCCATCTGACTGGGTGGGTGGGGAGAGAGATAAAAGTCACTAGGGGAGTGAAGTTAAGTAGCCCGTTTAACTTCTCTTCTGATTACGGACGGTATGCTTCCTCTGGGGGAAATGCATTCCACGCTGGAAAGCAGTAAAGTGCAAGATGAAAAAGAGAAAGTAATAAGCCAGGTATTTCATGATATAGGCCTTTGCGCTGACAATTCTCTAATTAAGAAAAAGAAAGGAGAAAATAGTTAAAATATATTAAAAAAATCATGCCAGAGAATTTTGAATGAGAGTCAACAGAAGAAAATGCAAAGTCAGAAATTTGATACAGTAATTCGATAAAGCCATAAGATTTATTAAAGTTGAAGACAGAGCTGTAAAAATACTGGTCATACATGTTGATAGGAAAGGTTTACCGGATAAATTTGGAAAGGAAAAGCATGCTGAGCTTTTTAAAACTGGTGTATCACCTGTGGTTCATATACACAAGTATTAATTGTCTCGAATATTAGTTATGGATGATGAGTATCAACCCCATGCAGAGTCCTTTAGACTCTCCCTTCTGGAACAGCAGGAGAAATTCAAGCAAGCTGCAGCTTTTTGTGCCTGACATCGAAGGTTCCATCTGTGTGCCTGACGCTGCTGGGACAGGGTTGCATGCCTGACACGGAAGGTATGAGGTTAGGCAGTATCAATAGACTTCAGTTACAGTTGATTACCTTTCCTATTTCAACATTTAAAAGGAAGATAACATTGGCTAAAGGGTAAGTATCTCATTCTCTCTACTCCTGTTGAGCCTCCGGTGAAGGGAGTACTCTGCTGAAGGCAAAGTTTAAAATTCAAGGGAGCACATATCTTGAAAAAGGTTTTATAAAGATGAGAAAGTAGAAGTTAAAGGAAGAAAGAAGTGGACACAATTTCTTTATTGGTGGCGATTAGGAAAGAATCATGTGAGGAAATGGAACTTTAAAACTAATCTAAGAGGAAGGAGGAAATCAAAACTAAAACCAGGCTTCTTAAAATCTTGCTAAAGTTGGATTTAAAGAAAATGTATAAGCTTGAGAGAAAGACTGCAGGGAGTGGGTGGGAGAGGGGAATAAGGCAAAGCTGCCTCTGAATGTGGTAGCGCATTAAGATTTTAGACCTAGTTACTTTAACGGAACAGAACAAATAAACTACACCTACAAAGAAAAGTATTTAAGGAAGAAAATAAGAATATGCTAATTACAATTCGAGAATAAATACTCTGAGTAGCATATACATGCAATAAAATGCCAAGAGACAAGCGTTCCAGAAATAAATTAATTAATTAAGTAATAGAACAGAACAGGAGAATAAAAAAAGGTAAAGGGAAACAAACTTTTGGCATATAATTATTCAGGTTTAAGTAATTGATATTCCATTTCTGTAGAAACTTTGTTGGACTGGCTCATGGGAGTTGGATTGTAAATATGTATACTATGTAAATAACTTTTAATATACTTGAAGGATTTAAAAAGAGGGATAATAGATATGAAAGTGCTCTACAATGAATATCATTACAGACACTGGGAATGTTGAAAGGAATACCCAAAGAACATTTCCAATTCTTGTCTCATATCTGCTTATATGTATTTAATTTCCTGCATAGGGTCACTTACAAAATATAAGCCCTTCCTTATTGAATTTATTTTCTTTCAACTTATCTTCTTTCAAGGCATTGCCTCTCAGAATTTCTATATAGTGGAGATTCATTTGTCTGCTTTTCTATGTTTATTGTTTTTGTCATCCATTTTAGTCCCAAAGATTCTCAAAGGCAGGAAACATAGCTATTTACATTGGTCCGGAAAGAGTAAATATTATATGATAATGCTTTTCAGAGATTAATTCACTAGGCAGTATTTAAAACAATTCCATTTTGGAAAATAAATTCAATTTTAACTTTGTTACATACAGCTTGTATCTTCTACTAAAATTCATGGTAAAACTGGGTAAATCTTTTTAATATGTAGCCAACTTTCAATTACTAGGCGAACCTTGTTTGGAAATACTGAATGTTCTTTCAAAAATGTCACTTTCATCATATTTCAAGAATCTTAGTTCCTGGTCACATGGTAACTATGGACCCAGCATTTATAGCTTTAAAAAATGCCACCCAATATCACCATAGTATAATCATCAAACTCCTTTTTTGGTTCTGTTTTGGTTAAATTTTGCCCAAACTACTTATCACAAGTTTTCTTCAGTCTGAAGTACTTCCTCATTTTTGCATGCTAACATTTAATACCAAGTCTTTACTTTGTGCAGAATTCACTTCCTGGACTAGCACCTTAATGCAATATTTCTGTGTCAGTGATAATCCAAAATTTTTCTTAAAAGATTTTATTTATTTATTTGACAGAGATAGAGACAGCCAGCGAGAGAGGGAACACAAGCAGGGGGAGCGGGAGAGGAAGAAGCAGGCTCCCAGTGGAGGAGCCTGACGTGGGGCTCGATCCCGTAACGCTGGGATCACGCCCTGAGCTGAAGGCAGACGCTTAACCGCTGTGCCACCCAGGCGCCCCTAATCCAAATTTTTGAAAGGATAAGTATCAATTTATATTTTGGAATAAATAAATAATAATAATAATAATAATAATAATAATAAAGTTTCAAGGTGATTTTAAATGTGCATCAGTAACTAAGATTCCAAGGAAGGATGAAAGAAGAAGAAATATTCTGAAATGAAACCTGAGAATAATAAACCAATCACCACATTTTATCTATTAAACTTCCTGAGAATTTCTCTTTTCTCCCATTTCTCTGGATATCCATGCCCACTGTCTCAGTTCAGACCATCATCATCTCTTACCTGGATTTAGAAGGCAAGATTTATAAACCAAGAATTAATAGGAACTTCTTACTATCTAATTTTCCAGTTTTAGTGTTCTCTGCAACCCATTTTCCATGTTTTTCAAGAAAAACAATCATTCTAGAATATAATCTGATCATGTTATCCCCCTACTTTAAAAGCTCTGCAGTGGTTCTAGATTATCTTAAAGATAATTATGATTTCTCACCAGTGCTTTCAAAAGTCCTCCACCCTTAACTGGTCCCTAGTCACTGCTCCAGTTCTTTGACAAATTTTATGCCCCAAGGTCTTGAATCTATTGGCAGGTATATGAGTGATGAACAATTCCCAGTGTCCTTAGGTTTATTATCCTCTTTCTCCTCCCCCCTCTCCTTGAATTGTGAAAACATGAGATTTATTTATCCTTTTAACAAATTTTAAAATATTTTTCCTTTTTTCCCCTGGTTTTATTGAGATATGATTGACATGTATCACTGTGTTAAGTTTCAGGTGTACAGCATAAAGGTTTGACACACATATATTGTGAAGTGATTACCACAATAAGTTTAGTTAACATACATCATCTTATGAAGATACAAAAAAAAAAAAAAAAAAGAAAAAGAAATGAAAAAAAAAAGAGAAAAAAAATTCTCCTTCTAATGAGAACTCTTAGGATTTATTCTCTTAACAACTTTCATATATATCATATATGCTACATGTTATATACCATATAGCCATCATGTTGTACATTACGTTCCTAGTACTTATTTAATAAAATTTAAGTGTACAATATACTATTATTGACTAGTATACAAGATTGTTAACTATAGGCACAGTATTGTTTAGCAGATTTCTAGAATTTATTTATCTTGCATAATTGAAATTTTACACCCATTGAATAGCCTCTTCCCATTTCTTTCTACACCTAGCCCCTGGCAACTATCATTTTACTCTTTGTTTTTTTGTTTTGTTTTGATTTTTTTGTTTTTAAGATTTTATTTATTTTATTGATTTGTTTGTCAGAGAGAGTGAGCCCAAGCAGGGGGAATGGCAGATGGAGAGGGAAAAGCAGGCTCCCTAGAGCCGAATGTGGGGTTCAATCTCAGTACCCTAGGATCATGATCTGAGCTGAAGGCAGAAGCTTAACCGACTGAGCCACCCAGGTGCCCCGACCCTTTGTTTTTTTAGTTTGACTATTTTAAATACCTCATATAAAGTAGAATCATACAGTATTTGTTCTTTTGTGACTGGCTTATTTTATTTAACATAATGTTCTCGAGGTTCATCCATGGTGTCGTGTATGGCAGGATTTCCTTCTTTTTTTAGACTCAGTAATAATCCGATCATATGTATATACCACATTTTCTTTATTCATCTATTAATGGACATTTAGGTTGTCTTTACATCTTTGCTATTGTGAATAATAATGCAATGAACATGGGGATGGAAATATTTCTTTGAGATCTTAATTTCAACTCTTTTGCATAAATACCTAGAAGTGAGATTGCTGGATCATATGGTAGCTCTATTTTTAATCTTTTAAGGAAACTCCACATTGTTTTCTATAGTACCTGGACCATTTTACATTTCCACCAACAGTGTACAAGTGTTCCAATTTCTACACATACACACCAATAATTTTTTTATAATAGCTATCCTAGATGTGAGGTGATATCTCATTGGATTTTGATTTGCATTTCCCTATTGATTAATGATATGGAGCATCTTTTCATATGTCTGTTAGCCACTTGTATGTCTTTTTTAGAGAGATGTCTATTCAAGTCCCTTTCTCATTTTTTAATAGTTATTTGTTTTCTTGTTTTGGTTTGCTTGCTATTAAGTTTAGGAGTTCCTTATATATTTTGGAATAAAACCTTATCCAATATATGGATTGCAAATATTTTTCTCATTTTGTGGGTCACTTTTTCACTCAAAAGATTGATTCTTTTATTGTTCAGAAGCTTTTTAGTTTGCTGTTGTCCACTTGATTATTTTTACTTTTCTTTCCTGTCCTTTGGTGCCATATCCAAGAAATCATTACCAAGATTCAAGCCATGAAGATTTCCCCTTAGGTTTTCTTTTAGGAGTTTTATAATTTCAGTTCTTATGTTTTTAATCTATCTTGAGTTGACTTTTTTGTATGGTATAAAATATAGGTCCAATTTTATTCTTCTGCATGTGGATATCCAGTGTTCCCAACACCACTTGTTGAAGACAGTTTTTACCCCATTGCATCCTTTGTCAAAACCAGTTGACAATAAATATGTGTGGGTTTATTTCTAGGCTCTTTATTCTGACCCAGTCTATATGTCTGACATTATGCCAGTTCTAAACTTAGACAGATTTTTTTTAAAGATTTATTTATTCATTTGAGTGGGTAGTGGGGGGAGGGGGAGGGAGAGAGAATCCTGAAGCAGGCTGTCTACTGAGCGCAGAAACTGATGCAGGGCTTGATCCCAGGACCCTGAGACCATGACCTGAGCCCAAGTTAAGAGTCATCCACTCAACCAATGAGCCACCCAGGCACCCCAAGACAGACTTTTTAAATCTGTTTTTGTAGCAATAGAACTATATGAGAGTAATTTCTTAAGATTTAATATTAATATTTTGCTTTATCTATAATCTGCAACAACCTAGTCCTTTCAAGTAATGGAATCACAGAAAACAAGAGTTACACAATACTTGACCGGTGCTATCCAGCTTGTTGGTGATAAAGCAGGAATAAGAACCCTGATCATGGAAGATCTTGCCCAGAGTTCTTATACCACATGACTGACCACTCCTTCAAATGATTATGAAAAACTTACTGTAGTTGTAGGATACTGCAAAATTTTCCACTTTTCTGGACCTAATTTCATAATTAAAGTGTAAAAATAAAAACAGCAGATGGGAGAGAGAATGGAGACAGCCTATTTCAGCAGCATTCCTTGGACAGCTGGGTGAGCAGATTGTGGGAACTGGAAAACAGTGATCAAATTGCTATTGATGAAGTCACCAATCAGTCATAATCAATTGACTATCAAACCACAATCTTGTTCTGATTTCTCACAGACCTCAGTCCCTTTCTTATTTTTGTGAATGAAACACAAAAAAGTCAAAAATTTTTTTAAAAATTTTATTTATTTGCAAGAGAGGGAGAGAGAGAACATGAGCTGGGGGGGGGGGCAGAGGGAGAGGGAGAAGAGGATTCCCTCCTGAGCAGGAAGCCCGACGTGGGGCTGGATCCCAGGACCCTGTGATCAAGACCTGAGCCAAAGGCAGATGTTTAACTGACTGAGCCACCTAGGCGCCCCTCACAAAAGTCAAAATTTTGTGTAAAATAGACTGCAAGTCAAAGATTTAGAAATTCCCTTTTACCTCAATATTTCCTGTGTCTTCAGTCTCTTATCTTTATACTTTATATCATTCTTGCCTAATTAAAAAATTCAAATATTTATAGGTTGGGGAATATGCACTCTTTACTTATTTATTGTACAGTTTATATAATACAAATACATTTTCAGTATCCTACTTGAGTGTAATTTAAGATTCACACATTACTGTGGTAAAGGAGAAAATTAAATTCTTTTACCTGAAGAAGGCTACAAAAATTTGCATAATGTATAAAAGAATAAAAGGTAACAAGGCACAGCCAATTGCCCGATCCTAAGACTTACAGAAACAAGTTCTTTTAACTATATGTTTTTAAATATGTTCAATCATTTATTTAACAAAATTTGTAAAATCCTTACTACACACATTAGGCAAGGTATGCTTCTAGACTCATATAACCAAACTAAAACAAATGAACAAAAAGCTGAAAGATCCAAAACAATCTACAATAGCTTTGGCTGAATTGCTAAACTCAAATAAGATTCCTATTGTTAATCTAAGTGTGACCAGATGGCCATGGGCATGTAGGAACATGGCAATCCTTGAGAAAAGTTGTTGATAAAAATTGCAGGAATGGTAAATCTGAGAAGAGGCATGCTAGCCTGAAAAGTATGGGCGCAGGGTAGACAAAAAACCAATAGATGTACACATTATATGTTATGGCAAAATTCATTTATGAGATAGGCATTGTCAAAGGATTAGGGGATAATGGAATAAATGCACTTCCTATACTGGATACCAAGAATAATAATAATAATAATAATAATAATAATAATAATAATAATATCAGCTACTATATATTATTTATTTAGTTTCCTTAAACTTCATAATAACTTGATGAATTAGCATTATCCCCCAATTCTACCAATAAAGAAATATATACTTTTTTGGGGCCAAGCCATGTGCCCAAAATTGTGGACTAAATAAATCACAGAACTCAGACCTATCTCAAAGTCTTTTCATTTAATATATATTTCCTGCTTGTAGATACATGGTCTTACTTTTGAGATTGCTGAAGAATCAGGTTAAATGTATGAATAGAGTGTGTGAATAGAGATGGAACAGATAAATACTGGAGCAGATTAATAAATATCAGAATGGGAGAAAGATGGACAGTAGAACCAGAAAGCGAGACTCAAGCAGTCATGTTTGTGAATTTCTATTTTTTTATAGTTGAACAAAAGATTGGATGTCTTCTCAAAAAAATTTTTTTTTGCTTCCTTGTATGGTAAAATTATCTTTAATGTGTAAGCAACACTACTGGGTTTCTTTTCCAATAATCTACAATCCCTGAACTTCCCTTTTGCCTCTCTTCTTGGCAACAAGTTCTTCATTAATGTTTTCTATAATGCAAAGTTCATGAGAAATAATTTACGTTAAGTATACCATATTAAACACAAGCAACTCTATTTTTATTCAGAATACTGAAAATTCTATTTGCTTATAGTGATCTAGATAATATACAACAAAATAAAAGCTTTCCTTTGGATAATTAAATATTTGTATTCAATTATCTGATTTAACTGTCTAACCACTTAGGAAAAAAATCTTTCTGCAATGCACACAGAATAGATGTCTCAAAAATGGCTAATGAATAAATCAATAGTTGAACAAATGTATTTTAAAAAGGAAGCACTTACTTGGTTAACCTCTCAGAGCACACTTGAGATAATGCATGCTTTCCTTGATTAATCAAAGTCTTTATATTGCAAAAACAATTATTATTCATTTAAAAAGTGTGTCTTATTTTACTGTCAATATGCATGTATGAACCAATAAGAAATTATGGTTGCCAAAAAAAAAAAAAAGGCTGTTGCAATCATATGATGAATTAATACAAGCATCATGAAATCTAGCAGAGGGAAAGACAATTCCATTTTTTTCCTCTGTACCAATCAGATGATATATATAGGGATATACAACATGTGGGTTAAAATTGATTATCATAAGAATTTTTTAGCTAGTGTAAAAAAAAGGCACAGAGAAAAAAGAAAGAGAGGGAAAAATTCCTATTGAAATTACATTATAAAAAATAGAAGTTGGTATTTGCAACAGATAATGCAAAATCTATTCATTCTGAGTTACACTCTAGGGGAGGGGCAAGAGTTAAGAACAAAGTAAATTATAGGGATATCCAAAGCGCATCTTACAAATAAAATATATATATATATATATATATAATATATATATATATATTATATATATATATGTTTTCAGGTGGAGAAATGCATAAATGCTTTGCATTTGGAAGAGCATATTGGTTTATAACTGCTTCCTTTTAAGAAGGGAATTTTAAAAAGTGGAGTATGTGACAGTTGAAATAATCATGACAATATGGGTCTTCCAAATCTTTTCATGCAAGGGTACATTTAAAGGATTGCAGGCCCTATGGTAAGGAGAGAAGATGAATGGGGAGCCATTCTAGTTTCTGCTCATTTTAATTATGAAATGGGAAAGATACTGTCTGAGCTATCAATTCCTTGAAAGCATAAATTATTATGAGATTTACATTGATATCCTTCACCAAATTAATTTTAAATATTAGTAGCTTAATAATCACTGGATGGATGGAAGTATGTGTTTTTTTTAATCTTTTTTAAAGATTTTATTTATTTATTTATTTATTTATTTATTTATTTATTTATTTATTTATCAGAGAGAGAGAGAGAGAGCACAAGCAGGGGGAGCAGCAGGCAGAGGGAGAAGCAGGCTGCCTGCTGAGCAAGGAGCCTGATGCAGGACTCAATCTCAGGACCCTGGGACCATGACCCGAGCCGAAGGCAGATGCTTAACCAACCAAGCCACCCAGGCATCCCAGGAAGTATTGTTTAGAGTAGATGAATTCTAAGCAAAAAATGAGTATAAGAATTATTCTCTACCTCTAAAGGTAGAAGCTTAAGTTTGTGAACAAATGTCAGCTGATCTAAAAAAGTTTTTTAAGGCCAGTTCTCAAGTATATTTTGGTAGGTAGACATTGTGGTCATTTAACTGTAGACAGAATTATATACAACTAAAATTAATTTGCAGGGTAGCAGAGTTATTTAGTTTTGTTTTTAAAAAAATTCTGTTGCTGAAATTCACTCAGAGGATTAAAGTTAGAAAACTTTATGAAGTCCAAAGTAGCTTCATAATATGTGAAAAAAGATATCACTAGAGTTTTCATAAATGTTAAGTATTGTTCATTTATTTACTCAGTCAACAAAGTTTATATGAATTTAGCATATGCTAGGCTCTATTCACATATTATAACAATTAAAAAACACTGTTCTGTCTTCTAGGTACATTTTATTTTATTTTATTTTATTTTTTATTTATTTTTTTTAATGATTTTTTATTATATTATGTTAGTCACCATACAGTACATCCCCGGTTTCCGATGTAAGGCTCGATGATTCATTAGTTGTGTATAACACCCAGTGCACCATGCAATACGTGCCCTCCTTACTACCCATCACCGGTCTATCCCATTCCCCCACCCCCCTCCCCTCTGAAGTCCTCAGTTTGTTTCTCATAGTCCATAGTCTCTCATGTTTCATTCCCCCTTCTGATTACCCCCCCTTTCTTTATCCCTTTCTTCCCCTACCGATCATCCTAGTTCTTATGTTCCATAGATGAGAGAAATCATATGATAGTTGTCTTTCTCTGCTTGACTTATTTCACTTAGCATTATCTCCTCCAGTGCTGTCCATGTTGTAGCAAATGTTGAGAACTCGTTCTTTCTGATAGCTGAGTAATATTCCATTGTATATATGGACCACAACTTCTTAATCCAGTCATCTGTTGAAGGGCATCTCGGCTCCATCCACAATTTAGCTATTGTGGACATTGCTGCTATGAACATTGGGGTGCATATGGCCCTTCTCTTCACTACGTCTGTATCTTTGGGTTAAATACCCAGTAGTGCAATGGCTGGATCATAGGGTAGCTCAATTTTTAACTTTTTAAGGGACCTCCACACTGTTTTCCAGAGTGGCTGTACCAACTTGCATTCCCACCAACAATGTAGGAGTGATCCCCTTTCTCCACATCCTCTCCAACAATTGTTGTTTCTTGCCTTGTCTATTTTTGCCATTCTAACTGGCGTAAGGTGGTATCTCAGTGTGGTTTTGATTTGAATTTCCTTGATGGCTAATGATTTTGAACATTTTTTCATGTGTCTGTTAGCCATTTGTATGTCTTCATTGGAAAAGTGTCTGTTCATATCTTCTGCCCATTTTTTGATTTGTTTATTTGTTTCTCATGTATTGAGTTTGAGAAGTTCTTTGTAGATCTTGGATACCAGTCCTTTATCTGTAGTGTCATTTGCAAATATCTTCTCCCATTCCGTGGGCTGCCTCTTAGTTTTTCTGACTGTTTCCTTGGCTGTGCAGAAACTTTTAATCTTGATGAAGTCCCATAAGTTCATTTTATCTTTTGTTTCTCTTGCCTTTGGGGATGTGTCATGAAAAAGGTTGCTTTGGCCGATGTCGTAGAGGTTGTTGCCTATGTTCTCCTCTAGAATTTTGATGGATTCCTGTCTCACATCGAGGTCTTTCATCCATTTGGAGTTTATTTTTGTGTATGGTGTGAGATAGTGGTCAAGTTTCATTCTCTTGCATGTAGCTGTCCAATTTTCCCAGCACCATTTATTGAAGAGACTGTCTTTTTCCCACCGGATGTTTTTTCCTGCTTTATCAAATATTAGTTGCCCAAAGAGCCGAGGGTCCATTTCTGGGCTCTCTATTCTGTTCCATTGGTCTATGTGTCTGTTTTTGTGCCAGTATCTAGGTACATTTTATTTTAAAGTGGTTATGTAACTAAATAATTATGGGAAACTGATACTTGCTGGAATAAAATTTGGAATGAAGGACACATCAAAGTTTGCTCCAACAGGTCAGCAAAGGTCCCCCAGAGGAGACATTTAAATGAAGTCCTTGACCAGAAGTATTTGGTGTTCACCAGATGGATAATTGAGAGGAAGAAGTCAAGCCAGGAGTGGGGAGTAAGGAGCAATTACTTTCTCATTGTGGTGGAAATTGCATGACTCCTGGCAACAGATAAGAAATTTGGGTTTTCAGGAACACAAGGCAAATGGAGAAGAGAACAAGAGAGTACAAATGCAGTAGAGAGCTAAATGAACAGACTGTGGAAGGCTTTGCTCAGGAGTTTTATTTATGCTGGTAAAAAGGCAATGAATGATTTTATTTATGAGAGTAACATGGTCAGATCCCTGTTTCAGAAAGATAAAACAGTACAAGAGTAGTGGTCAGATCATGTGAGCAAAGAATCTTGTTAGAAAGCTCTTAAAACAGTCCAGATGAAGAATGCTGAGGGCTGAATCAGGGCAGGGTAAACATGTCAATTTCAATTTCCCTTGTTCTCAATAGAAAATAAAAGTTAGGGGAGATATGAACACTTTTGCACTGTGTCTATCCTAAATAGGGAAACCGTGGCATTCACACTAAAGAATAATTAAAATGCAGTCTTTTAATTACGCCCAAGTGGAAGCCAGATTCTTCTGCCATATCTGGTAGCTAAGCATGTGATTTTGTACTCCAGATATATTTCTATTTAACAAAAGAATGAACAACATCAGCAGTTCAACTTTTCTAAAGGTGATGTGCTCAGTGTTCTTATTATAGGGGAGGAAGGCCTCTAATCACACTAATCAAAACAGATACAGTTTTTCTCCTCAGAGATCAGTCAGTACACCTTGACAAGGTAATAACATCTTTTTCTTCCTATCACCTTTTTCCTCACCAGGACGAGTTTCTTTGTTTCTACCAATTCCAGGTGCTCATTCCACGTAGCTCAGTATTGGTCTTCTTAAAGTGTTTCCAAAATTTCTAAAGATTCTTCTTTAAAGTTTTTGTAACTTTTTTTAATAATAATTTTTTATTATGTTATGTTAGTCACTATACAGTACATTCCTAGTTTTCGATGTAAAGTTCCATGATTCATTACTTGCATATAACACCCAGTGCACCATGCAATACATGCCCTCCTTAATACCCATCACCAGCCTATCCCATTCCCCCACCCCACTCCCCTCTAAAGCCCTCGGTTTGTTTCCCAGAGTCCATAGTCTCTCATGGTTCATTCGCCCTTCTGTTTACCCCCCTTCCTTCTTCCCTTTCTTCCCCTACCAATCTTCCTACTTCTTATGCTCCATAAATGAGTGAAACCATATGATAATTGTCTTTCTCTGCTTGACTTATTTCGCTTAGCATTATCTCCTCCAGTCCCATCCATGTTGCTGCAAATGTTGTGTAATCGTTCTTTCTGATGGCTGAGTAATATTCCATCTCATATATGGACCACATCTTCTTAATCCAGTCATCTGTTGAAGGGCATCTTGGCTCCTTCCACAATTCAGCTATTGTGGACAATGCTGCTATGAACATTGGGGTGCATATGGCCCTTCTCTTCACTATGTCTGTATCTTTGGGGTAAATACCCAGTAGTACAATTGCTGGATCATAGGGTAGCTCAATTTTTAACTTTTTAAGGGCCCTCCACACTGTTTTCCAGAGTGGCTATATCAACTTGCATTCCCACCAACAATGTAAGAGGGATCCCCTTTCTCCACATCCTCTCCAACATTTGTTGTTTCCTTCCTTGTCAATTTTTGCCATTCTAACTGGCGTAATCCAGCAAGGCTGTCATTCAGAATTGATGGAGAGATAAGGACCTTCCAGGATCGGCAGAAACTGACTGAATTTGTAACCACCAAACCAGCCCTACAGGAGATATTAAGGGGGGGTTCTATAAAAGGTTTTGTAACTGTTAATCTTAAAATATTCTAATTTTCATAATTATCAGGAATTCAGGCTATTTCTTCCTTTGCACAGATCTGATTTTACAAAGCATAAGAGTTCTCACCTAAGAATGTGCTTCTGTGGCTTAGTCAACTAGTATTGTGCTACCCCTAATTCCTGGTAAAATATCATTTTTGATGTTTAGCATTTATAGCCTGCCCATAAAACTTATCAGGAAGAGAAGAGTCTGAATTTATTGCCTGTTCTTACTTTAAAATTGCTATCAATGAAATTAAGTCTTTTTTTTTTTTTAAGATTTTATTTATTTATTTGACAGAAATAGAGACAGCCAGCGAGAGAGGGAACATAAGCAGGGGGAGTGGGAGAGGAAGAAGCAGGCTCATAGCGGAAGAGCCTGATGTGGGACTCGATCCCATAACACCAGGATCACAACCTGAGCCGAAGGCAGACGCTTAACCGCTGTGCCACCCAGGCGCCCCTCAATGAAATTAAGTCTTAACTACTAGATTCAGTGCTACCTAATTACCCATTTCTTCATTTAATAACTCTACTACATGTAATTTTACTAATTGGTATTCAATATATCCTAATTATAATAGAACATGTAGATCAATATATATTAGTTAACACCCTGCTTATTGTGAAATAGTACATTCTAACGAATGCCATGGTGGATGATGGACAATTATAGATTTTCTTTTTATATTCTATGGAGATAATCTACAAATTCCTCCATAATTAACATTTTCTAAGAATTCTTTCTTTGCTCAATATTTACTTTTATAATCACACTGAGTCTATAGCCCCTCAGCGTGGAAATGTGGTTTCAAATATTTGATGTCATCTCATTACTTTCTCATTATTATTATTCTTTCATTAAAGGATAGCTGACACAATGTTAACATTAGTTTCAGGTGTACAACACAGTAATTTGACAAGTCTAAAAAATATTAAATGCTTCACAAATTTGCATGTCATCCTTGCACAGGGGCCATGTTAATCTCTGTATCATTCCAATTTTAGAATATTTACTGCCAAACTGAGCACTACTTTTCCTTATTTACTATAAATATGGTGATAAATTCCAAGAAAAGAGAACAGGCTATTTGCTGCTGAAAGACCCTAAAATAATAAAGACATAAAATGATATACCACAATGAATTGCACAATCAAAATGGGAAATAATAGTAGAAAAGGACACAGGAGAAGAGAGGACAGGGCTAGGAGAATTACCAGGTAAAATGTATTTTCTGAGGCTCTAGCACCAGCATTTTACTATTACTTTATAAGTAATACAAAAAATATTTTTAAACTTAATTGCTTCATCTATATTTTGTTTCTAACAGATGTAGTAACCCAAATACCTACTATTTGAATATTAATAGATCAAAGAAGAATTAACATTTTATTTCTTTTCCTGAGTATTTAAATATAGTCTAAGTAATTTAACAGGCATATACTTTCCTTTATTGTGTAAATGTTTCCTTTATTAAAAATTTTAATTTTCATATAAACTAGATCTTTTCTGAAATATATATTTTTCTTCCATTGGTTTATTTTTCAATCTTTGCCCCATTTCCATATTGCTTAAATTATTGTATGAGCTGAATATCTAGAAAGACAAGCCACTCTTCTTAAGCACTTTTTTGAAATATTCTTTATTGGCAACATTTAACAAAATTCCTTCCACAAACCCCTCATCCCCGCAAATGCTGTTGGGGTTTGAGTTAGCCTACAGTTTTTATGTGATATACATATAATTTTGTAATTTTAAAAGCTATGAATTTCTGTGAAAAACATGGTAACACAGAGTTTTAAACATATTTTCCTATACAAAGTGATTATAGTTGCACTTTGACTCCTTTCAATCTCTGATTGTACCAGAGTTGCAATGAGCTTACTTCAGGAGTATATGTAACAGGAACTATTAGTATATTTTCTTAAACCTAATTTCCTATATTACATAAGTGATTTCAAAACATATAAGCATATCTCTTCAATTTTTCAAATAATTATCTATTATAATTATCAATTATAAGTGCAGTGTCTATATTTTTTTGAGATAAACTTTTTGTATTCTGAATCAATGAATATGTTAGAATGTTTCTTAAGTGGTAACTCCCCAAACTTGGCATCTTTATTAGTTTGTTTACTTCTAAGCTAAGCTAGGAACTACTTTTTTTTTTTTTGCATTGCTTTGGTACTTTCCAATATGTGGCCTAGAGCATATTCTTAACAGCACTTTTTTTTTAAAGATTTTATTTATTTATTTGAGAGAGAGGGTGTGGGGGGAAAGGAGGGTGGGGGGGGGGAGTAGGGAGCGGGGAGAGAGAGGAAAAGCGAAAGAATCCCAAACAGACTCTGTGCTGAGCACGGAGTCCAAGGCATGGCTCCATCTCAAGACCCCGAGATCATGACCTGAGCCAAAACCAAGAGTCGAAGGCTTAACCAACCGAGTCACCCAGGCGCCCCTCTTTTTATAGCATTTTTGTTTTGCAAATCAGTCTTAGACGTGCTTTCTATAAACAGACTCAGTTCTTCCCTGAAAGAACATTTTTGTGGGTGGGAGGGGGGTTGTTCTGTATGGCAGTCAAATCCAGAGTGGGCTTTTTGCTGCACTGTTTTTCATGCGTGAATATTTACTTATTTAAAAAGAAAGCCTCAGACTGAGGTCTGTTCACTTGCTCATTTGTTTACTTTTGAAGAAAGGTTTGGGGGATAATAACTTCTTCACAGTGAAGTCATGATTCACCACAAAACAATATCAATACATTGTATTTCCCATTTAAAAGAAGTAATCAGTAAATTAGTCTTTGTATTTGGAAGTTTGATAGAAACATTTGTCATATCATGCACCAGAAATTTAAACATGAGCCCTCAAATGATAGTTAATAACAATTCAATAAACTCAAACAACTGAGATAAGCTTAGCATAAAACTATAAATTCTGGAGTCAAACAGACCTGCCTTTCAATTATAATCCTGCCATTTACATGCCTGTAACTGTGAACCACTTACCTCAAATCTGTTATTCTTAATCCTATTATCTTCCAAATGTGGTAACAACAGCATCTACTGAACTCAATTATTGGAGTAATAAGTGAAATAATTTATATGAAGCAGTTTGAACAATACCTGATGCAGAGTAAAAGCTCACAAAATGGTAGTTAAAAAAAAGATGAGATAAAATTGTATATCTTCCCATAGTTAAAATTTCAATAAAAAAAACATAAATTCGAGTGTTAAGTATTCTATATTAAAACTAAATACAAAATCATTTAAGTAGAAATGTCCACAGGGGTGCCTGCATGGCTCAGTCGATTAAGCCTCTGCCTTTGGCTCAGGTCATGATCTCAGGGTCTGGGATGGAGCCCTGTATCATATCGGCTCTCAGCTCAGTGGGGACTCTGCTTCTCCCTCTTCTTCTCCCTCTGTGTTCTCTCTCTCAAATAAATAAACAAAATCTAAAAAAAAAAAAAATTCCACAAAATGCTATCACATTCACCAAAATTAACTTACAACAAACAAAAACACTAACAAACCCAAAACCAAAATAAAAACAACAAAAATGCATGCCATAAGTTAAATATGCATTTGCAACTGAAATTTCAATAAGCGTTTTAAAGTTATACAGTACTATTCATCTGATTGAAGGGAAAGGTAATTAACTTCTCTCTGTTTTAACTCAATTTCTAAGAGTAGTTGTTCTTGTGCTTTGGTGAATTGAAGGAGCTTTCAAAGTTAAGGATAAGGCACAAATATTTAAGACAAAGAAAAAATTTGCAGGTAATTGCAGACTCTATTAAAGCCTTAATTAAAGGGCACTAGGAAAGCGAATTAGCACATCTGAGATTTTAATCAAACTGCTATTTCAACCAATTTATTAATTGACTCCAGGATTAGGCTGTAATGTGCACTGTTAAGATTATGTTCGTGATCTGAAAACCCTACAACTATATCTCACTATTCTTATCTCAGGAATAACCAAGTTAAAATGTGCATTTAAAAGGGATCGCCTAGTTTTATAGAGATACTAGTAGATCTTGTATTGAGCATTGATCATTCTATGCCTACAATAACTAAACCTAAAAAAAAAAAAAGGTAGTGTGGAATTCAGCAGACACTTGTTGAGTGGCTGAATGCTTATAGATATTTTGATTCCTCTAAAGACAAAAACCACATTCTTGATTTAAAATATAGTTCAAACAAGAGTTACAGCAAATGGTCTATTATATAACATGGCACTTTTATAGTTAACAATACAGTATGGTGAGCTTCAAAATTTGTTAAGAGAAAAGATTTCATGCTAAGTTTTCTTACCAGAAAAAAAAAATAGCAAAGTGACACAAGGAAACTTCTGGAAGGAATGGATATGTT
The DNA here is from genome assembly GCF_024610735.1 of Ursus americanus. NCBI lineage: Eukaryota > Metazoa > Chordata > Mammalia > Carnivora > Ursidae > Ursus > Ursus americanus. The sequence goes on along the minus strand of NC_142127.1, from coordinate 24,311,225 downwards.
TATTACCTTAACTGTGGTTATGGTATCATGGGTGTATTCATATGCCCAAACTCATCAATTTGTATACATTGAATATGTGCAGTTTTTTTTGTGTGTGTATATAAATCATACCTCAACAACACTATAAAAAATTAAAAAGGAAAGTCTTTCTGCATTTTTGGCAGGAATAGAAAAAATTTATTAGATAGATAAAAATAAAATTCATTTTTAAAGATATTTATTTACTTTTTGAGAGAGAGAGAGAGAGAGAGCATGAGTGGGGTGGGGGGGGGGAGGGCAGAGGGAAAGGGAGAAGCAGACTCTGAGCGGGGAGTCAGGTGTGGGGCTTGATCCCAGGACCCTGAGATCATGATCTGAGCCGAAGGCAGAGGCTTAATCGACTGAGCCATGCAGGCACCCCCTTAAAAATAAAATTCATGTTTAAAAATCTTAAAGATAACTGTAGTAAAACTAAAGGCATTTTCAAACTATATAGAACAATCCTATAAATTCCAAACTCAATATTTTGTCATGGCCTTGTCTTAGTCTGTTTGGGCTACTATGACCAAATACAATGGACTGAATGGTTTATAAACAGTAAACATTTATTTCTTACAGTTCTGTAGCCTGCAAAGTCCAAGATCAAGGTGCTGGCAGATTCAGTGTCTGGTGAGGGCTCCTTTCTATACATCCCTCTTTTCTTGATAACCTCACCTGGCAGAAAAGGACGAAGGATCTTGCTGGGGCCTCTTTTATAAAGGCACTAATTGCATTCATTCTCATGATGACCAATGACTCTGCCGGCAGGACCTAATCACCTTTCAAAAGCACCACCTCAGGGTACCATCACTTTGATGATCAAGTCTCAACATAGAAATTTTGAGAGGACACAAATATCCAGTCTATACTGGGCCTATCTTATCCTGACGTCTTCAATCAGTAGATTGCTCTTCTGTATTTTTGGTCATAAAGTAGAGAAACACAACCTCACATAGTCTTCTGCATATATATGTGTGCATTATAATACAGTTATTGCATGCTTCAGAGTGAAATGGATTCCCTCCTTCTGTAAATAGGTTATGTGTTACTCTGCTTGAAGGCAAAAGTGGCAAACTGAATTCCCTTATAAATTTTTCTTTTTCTCCCAATACCAGCTTATGTTCTTATCTCACTAGATAAATAGGAAAAGAAATATTCCTTTACCTTAAATATAGTTTTTTTGACTTCATGACATGTTTTAAAGTCTTTGGAAAACTCAAGCAAAAGGCAATTATGAATTTTCTAGTGGCTAGGCTTTTTTAGCTTTAACAATGAGTAGTACCAGCTCAGAAGTCTAGTTGTTAGTGAGATTAACCAGTGGGGCCAGATTTAGTTTGTTTTTGTTTTTTTACATTTTGGGGTGAGTAAGCATAAAGGAAATGACAAGTGCATTAATCATGCCTCTTCCTTTTCTTTTCTTTTCTTGTACGTTTCTGAAGCTTTGACATCTGGGGCCTTGCTAACCCTAGAGAGACTACTCCCCATGTAGAGCCAATTCCTAGAGATAGTAAAGGACTTTCCTGTTAGGGTGTCTCTCATATGCAAATCAACCAATCCAAGCCCACACTCTAAAACCTCTTCTCACTTTCTAGGGCTCTTAAGCACGGGCTACTATTCCCCTGCCCCTAATCTCTCAGGGCCAGGTACCAGACAACTACAGAGAGCTGCTATATACCCCAGAGCCCACCGAAGTTATTCAAACTAGCCATTCTAAACCTGCTTACCTGCCTTGTCCTTTCCTTCACATGGAAACCACAATAAAGTTTCTTGTCCATGCTTTCCTCCTATTCCTTCTGCCTCCTTACTGACCCTGGGGCTTCCCCATGTGACACCTGCATGTGTGGTATGGCTCCTCCTGTTAGCAGCTGGGAGTAAAAAACTATCTTTTCAGTGGCACTTGTCTCCTGATCTGTTGGGCTCACCATACCTGATAAATAATAACATCTAAATTTAGGGGAGCCTGGTTGGCTCCGTTGGTTAAGTGTCTGCCTGCCTTCAGCTCAGGTCATGATCCCAGGGTCCTGGGATCGAGCCCCATGCTGGGACTCTCTGCTCAGCGGGGACCCTGCTTCTCCCTCTCCCTCTCCCAGCTGCTCACTCGGCTTGCGCTCTCTCTCAATTCCTCAAATATATAAATAAAATCTTTAAAAAAAATTTTAAAAAAGTAACATCTAAATTTTAAAACAATGAACATAAAATGCTTGTACTATTAAGAAAACGTATATATCTTGCCATTTCTAGGCATGGTGTGTCTTTCTAGTCATGCCTAAGAGTGAGGTAAAAAAAAAAAATGTTGCTTTAGGTAAATATTTTTAATAGCTTCGTGCTTTGCATCAATCCATCAAACAGCTAGAAGGCCTGCTACCAATAGAGTTAGTTTATGTATGCAGCAACAGTTCCGGTTACACCTGGCTAGAAGCAACCTGATGAAAATACTACCTCATGTCCCCCAATAACCAATCTTTCTCAGGCTCTTACCTTAAGACCTAAGGTTCTTTCACTTTTACCCATAAGGAAAAATGGTTGAGGTACACAGGACCCTTGAGTAATTGTTTATATATAAGGATTCTTTAATTCATCGTTCTTACAGTAAAAATAACAACTTACAGACTTCCTATCCGTCACAATTCTTTAACATGAAAGTAAACATGCAATGTTCCATTTTCACTTCATTTTCTCCCCCTTTCCCTCTCTCTCCCATCCAAGACAACAACCTTTCTGTTTTTTAAAGCTGTACTTGGTCCAACCATATGCAGATTTCTAACAGAATGCACGAGCAAAAATGATTTTCTCACCTCTCACTGTGCCATCACACACCAGCATGACAAAATAGATCATTAAACTTAATATAGGAGACATCATGGAGTAGACTATTTTATTTATTATCTTTTCAATAGGTTTAAGTTCAAGACCTGATTGACACTGGACAGTGGCTGACACTGATGGATATAAAAACTACCTACGGATTATTTTAAGTACATTTATAGCCACCATTTCTCTTCATCATTAACTACTCTCTGCATGGCTGTCCATTTCTATACAGTCAGTTAAATAAAGAAAACTGCATGTGGTTGAGTAGATCAATATTATTGACTTATCAAATAAGATTGATATGTCCATAATGAGTTGAAAAATGTTTTAAGACTAATATATTATGAAAATAATTGCCTATCGTCATTACTTTGCTAAATAGCACAATAATCATCAACCAACCACCTACTGATAGTGATGTGATAATTGCTCCTTCACTTTGACCACTTTTACCTTAACCATTAATCAATTTTTAAACTGTCTTAATTCAGCTTCCTCAATTTCTCTTGTTCTAATCCTTCCCCTTCTATTAGGAGGCCAGGCTATCTTCCTGCTCCTCTGAACTGCTGCAATAGCTTTCCAGCTAGTCACTCTACCTGTACTCTCATCCCTTAATAAATCATCCTTCTGAGTGATGCCACAGAAATAGGGCTAAAATGTAGTGAGGAACAACTTTGTCCCATGCTCAATACCCTTCAGTGATTGCTATTCCCTAAAGGGTTCTGTAGTAACTTTCTAACATGGCATAAATGGCCCTTCAGAATCTATTGTTTTCACACATTTTATACAATATGGTCCAACAACACTAGACTATTGCAATTTGCAACCATGGCATGCTCACTTACATCTCTTGCACACACGGTTGACCCTTGAACAACACAGGTTTGAACTGCAAGGGTCTGTTTATATGTATTTTCTCTTCCTTATGATTTTCTTAACATTTTTTTTCTCAAATTTACTTTATTGCAAGAATATAGTATATAATACATATTAGATACAAAATATGGGTTAATCAACTTTTTGTTATCTGTAAGACTTCCAGTCAACAGGAGGCTATTAGTAGTAAAGTTTTGGGGGAGTCAAAAGTTATACAGGAAGTTTCATTTGTGTTGGGGGTGTTAGTGCCCCTAATCCCTGCATTATTCAAGGATCAACTGTATTATTTTTTCCTTTTCAAACGCCTTCTTACTAACTTATCATTGACTCAAGAAACCCTTCCATAGACATTTTTCATGTCTATGCACACATAGGCATGCTCTATGATTCCCTTGTTACCTGTGCATAGTGAATTGTAAGTATTAGTGTCATTTTTTCTTATAATTGTGTGCATTTTTGCCTCTCTAGTAGGCTACAGTCTCTTTGAGTACAGAAAATATAAATTACCATATATATTATTTACATAGAGCCCCATACATACAATGTGTTCTTAATTTACATAGTCATCTATTTCAAGTAGTTGAATGAATGAGTGGATATGGAGCTCCTGAGAGTCATAGTAGAAGGACAATATTTGATAAAATTTTCCATCACTTTAAGTCTGAGAAACTGCTGTCTAGATAAATGTTAAGATACTACATGTTCTTAACTTCTAAGTTCCTTAAAGGCAGAAACAATGTATGAAGAGTTTACTCCCCTGAAACATCACCAGACAAACCAATTGTTTCAGGAAAGCTATGTTTATGTTTATTATACTTAATGCAATAAGGGAGAACACCACCTTGACTGAGTCCTTTACTATCTTAGAACAGAAGGTCATGGAAGGATATTTATTGTATTGTAGGTCCTGGGCTGGCTGGTTGACTTTAGGTATGTCTTGCAAGATGTCCAACTTGTTGGAATTGGGCAGAGATTATGGCATAATAGCTTTGTATTGATAAGCACACAAAAATGAGGGTCCTGAAGTAGTTTTTGATGAGGAAGCTGTTTGCTTATAAGTAATTTGTTTAATTGTTTTATAGTGTTATCTTCCAGAAGCAATTTTTTTCCAAAAAAAGAACCAGGTTATTTTTGTTTAGTCACAATGTTACATCACACACATAGAGGAGTATATTTTCAGCTTCAACATTGTTTAAACTAAAGACTGAAATGACATTGGTTTTGATTTTTAATTACTTCCTATAATTTGTATCCCCAATGTCTATCACAGTACCTGGCTCATGGAAAGATTTAAATATTTTACATGCTTAAACTTCTTCTAACTTGAAGAGCATAAGGCATAGGAATTTTCCCTGAATCACAAAGTTCCGTTTATGAAAGCAGGATTGGCATAATGCAAAGGTTTAAAATAAAATGACATTACCCATAAAACCCATCAATTTCCCTGTTTGGTGTGCTCTTATGTCTCTTACATTCCCCCTCTAGCTTCTTACCCATTTATCTTTCTCTCAACTATGTGCCATGCCCTAACCTCACCTACCACTTGTGTTTGCACTCTCACCTTATAATGAGATCAGTATTCACTCTAGTTGAACACTTTCATTGTAAAAATTTCAGAAATTTAGAGAAGTGTAATATGAAGTTGCTAGAACCTTCTTTTCACTGTTCATCTATTAATGTGCACCCTCCTAGAATTTGTTTTCTGCACATACAAAACCAGGTCTTTGACTGCCTGGACCTATCTGAAATAGCCATATATCAGCTTTCACAGGAAATCTTAGATATTTTGCAATGTTCATTTTGATTACTTCACCATCATATTGTGCACTGTGTTTTCGAACATGAAAACAGAATCCAATTAAATTGAACAAGAATTATTGTGCATCATCCATATGAAAGACAATTTGTTATATTCCAGGCAGTTAACAGAAATAAAATATTCATTTCTTTCCAAGGTTAATAAAACATGCAGGGCCTACCTGCATCTAGCAGAGAAGGCATCTATTTATATAATTAAAAGAAATGTTAAATAAAATAAAATAGATACTAAATTGTTATATAAGGTTTGTCTTGTAAGAGCTTAAAGGAGGGAAAATGTACTTCTGGGTGGAGTCTACTTTGGAATATAATTTTGAACACCATTCCTAACTTCAATCTCACTTTCCTTCACCTTTTCATTTCTTCTTATCAATTCACATACACATATACATACGCATAGAAGAGCTTTTCCTTTCTGAATATACTTTAAAATTTTTATATTCTATCTCTTTCCTTTGACAGGGCACCAAACAAAACTAGAGAAAAGTTTCTGAGTTTCTGTTCTAAAAGATACTTGGGGAGTTGATTTCAGGAAATAAAGAACTGTCATTCTTACCCAAAGCTGGCATGCAATTTTTCCTTATGGCCCATCCTTAGCCGTGGATAACTAATAAGTCTAATGAGTGAGGACTTGTAATTGGACATTCCAACTGAGTTTGGCCAGTCATTCTTTTTGTTGCCATGGCACCCAGCTCAAGCTCTCTTTCCACTAAATAAAAATCAGCCAAATATCTACCTTACTACCTGCTCCCCCAAAGGCTTACTGGAAACTGCAATAGTATATCATACATATCAAATAGCCAACTGCAGATGGGGCTAAGTTTGTGTTTAAGTTGGGGTAGAGGCTTGAAGTTGTGCACATTTTGAATGGCAACCACTTAGTTTTGTAAGACTTAGAATATGACACCAAAGATATTGATGACTTTCCCACGTTAAAAAAAGTCAGGCAAGATCCCTTTGCATTGAAGTTAGTAGAACACAAGACCCTGATTGCTTTTTTCCTAGGTGTATCCAGAGGTAGAATTAAGTAACTTTTATAACTACACAGCATTAACTTAAAAAAAATGTCTATACACTAACAACAAAGTTTGCAGAAGAAATTTTTTAAAAAATTACAAATGCACAAAAAACAATAAAATACTTAGGAATAAACTTAACCAAAGAAGTGAAAGACCTATATTCCAAAAACTGTAACAGTAATGAGAGAAAATAGAATGAAGATGACACAAGCAAAAGGAAATATATCTCATGCTCATTGATTGGAAGAATTGTTAAAATATCCATCTTACCCAAAACAATCTACAGATCCAGTGCAATCCCTATCAAAACACCAATGGCATTTTTCACAAAACTAGAACAGATAATACTAAACTTTGTTTGGAACCACAGAAGACCCTAAATACCTAAGACAATCCTGAGAACCAAGAACAAAGCTGGAGGTATTACAATATCAGATTTGAAGATATACCATAAAGCTGCAATAATCAAAACAGTATGGTATTGGCACAAAAATAGACACATAGGTCAATGGAACAGAACAGAGACCCCAGAAATAAACCCACAATTATATGGTCAATTGACCTATGATAAAGGAGGAAGGACTATATATGGGAAAAAAAAAGAATGAAATTTTGCCATTTGTACCAATATATATATAGATCTAGAGAGTAAAATGCTCAGTGAAATAAGTCAGAGAAAAACAAATACAATATGATTTCTCTCATATGTGGAATTTAAGAAACAAAACAAAGAAAAAAAGAGACAAACAAAAAACCAGACACTTAACTACAGAAAACAAACTGATGGTTACCAGAGGGGAGGTGGATAAGGGGATGGGTGAACTTGGTAAAGGGAGATTAAGAGTGCACTTACCATGATGCGCACTGAATAATGCACAGAATTGTTGAATCACTGTATTGTACCCCTGGAACTAATATAACACTGTACGGTAAGTATACTGAATTAAAATAAATAAAAAGAGAATATATAATGGGGAAAAGACATCCTTTTCAATAAATGGTACTGGGAAAACTGGAGAGCTACATGTAAAAGAATGAAACTGGATTACTTTCTAACACCATACACAGAAATAAACTCAAAATGAATTACAGACTCAGACATGAAACTAAATAATCCTAGAAGAGAACACAGGCAGTAATTTCTCTGACATCAGCCATAACAACATTTTTCTAGATATGTCTCCTATGGCAAGGGAAATAACAGCAAAAATAAACTATTGGGACTACATCAAAATAAAAAGCTTTGCATAGCAAAAGAAACCATCAACAAAATAAAAAGACAACCTCCTGAATGGGAGAAGATATTTGCAAATGATATATCTGATAAGAGATTAATATCCAAAATATATAAAGAACTTAGCTCAACACCAAAAAAATAAACAATTCTATTTAGAAAAATGGGCAGAGGACCTGAATAGACACAGGTGGCCAACAGACACACAGATGGCCAGCAGACACACGGAAAGATGCTCAGCATCACTAATCATCAGGGAAATGCAAATCAAAATCATGATGAGATATCACCTTACACCTGTTAGAACAGCTAAATTCAAAAAGACGAGAAAGGACAAGTGTTGACGAGGATGTACAGGAAAAGGAACCCTCATGCACTGTTGGTAGGAATGTGGAAAACAGTATGGAAGTTCCTAAAAACATTAAAAATAGAAATACCATATAATCTAATTCCAGTATTGTGTATTTACCCAGGGAAAACAAAAACACTAACTCAAAAAGATATGTACACTTCTATGTTTATTGCAGCATTATTTACAGTAGACAAGACATGGAAGCAATCTACGTGTCCATCAACAGAAGAACAGACAAAGGAATACACAAAACACACACACACACACACACACACACACACACACACACATGATGGAATATTACACAGCCATAAAAAGAATGGGATCGTGCCATTTGAGACAACACGGATGGACCTAGATAGTATTATGCTAGAAGATGATAAAAGTGACAGCCTGTGACTAATAAGGCTAGGTCGTCAAAAATCATGCAGCCTCAGGGCGCCTGGGTGGCTCAGTTGGCTAAGTGGTCAACTCTTGATTTTGGCTCAGGTCATGATGTCAGGGTCCTGGGATTGAGCCCTGTGTGGGGCTCCTTGCTCAGTGGGGAGCCTGTTTGAGGATTCTCTCTTCCTCTGATCCTCTCTGTGCTCTCCCTCTCTTTCACTCTCTCTCTCAAATAAATAAATAAATAAACAAATACATAAATAAATAAATATATTTAAAAAAATAATGTAGCCTCTGCCTGGGTCTCTTGGACTATCATTTTCTAGACACTCATTCTCAGAACCCAGCTGCTATGTTATGACAAGCCCAAGTCCAAAAGAAGATGATAAGTATAGGTGTTCCATTTGAAAGTTTCAGCTAGGCCCAGGCTTTGAGCCAAGACAGGCACCAGTCATGGGAGGAAAAAAAGCCTTCCAAATAATTCCATCCCGAGAGTTTCAAGCTACTCTCAGGTATTAGGACCTCCTTGCTGAGGCCCCCCTACATCCTTGAGCAGGAAGTCATGCCTGCTGTGCCCTGCCTAATTCCTGACTCATGAAGTCCAAGAGCAGAATAAAATGGTTGATGTTTAGGTCACTAATTTTGGAGTGGTACTGTTTAATAAATAGCAGTAGATAATAGAAAAATAAAAGCTTATTAAATCATGGAGGAAATTTGAGCTTGTTTGTAAGTCAAGGAGACAAAAACCAAAACCAAACAAACAAACAGCTATAAGGGAATAACTAATAATAGACCAGGAAAGGAAAACAGTAAGGTTCTAAGGTCTACCAGAATAGTGGGGAAGAATGGGAAAAGAAAAAGTTGGCAGTCAGGTCTCTTGGGCTCTATAGATGGCTGTCAGAAAAAATTCAGGACAAATCTGTGATCAGCAAGAGTAGAAAAATTATGCACAGCAAGTATGTATTGAGTACCTAGTATGTTCCACATATAAATTACACCACCCACCCATACACACACACACATGCACACACAATTTCAATTTTCATCACCCACCTTAATATTATTGTCATGTTCTAACACTTCCTTGACAATCCTTTGCACATTTGAAAAATCTTTTCAAAAGAGAGCTTTTATAATATCTTGTCATGCATTTGATTTTTTTAAATTGTTGTTCATGATGTCTGATTTCATCATGCACTCATTCATTGCTCCTTTCTCATAGGCAGAATTTAATCTGGCTGCTGGTAGTTTACAAAGAATATTTGAGAAATGTGGCAAAAATCTTGTCGTCAACCATCTGTTTGGGGAACTGTGTCTTTTCATAAAAAACATAGAGCTTATTAACAATTGAGACTTGTGATTTCTTAGCAGAGGAGACTTAGAGTTGTCCAGTAAGATACAACCACTTGCTCTTCTAATGCATTCTCAAAGTCAATGAATAAAGCATGGTTGAGGGAACACTTTAAAAATATCTTCTTCTAAGCATTAAATCAAATTCATTTTCTACTTTTTCTTATATGTGTTTCAATAGAGCCATGACTGTAGACCTGTCTACCTAATAATACAAACGAACAATGAAATCTTATAAGTCTTTGTTTCCATGTTGTCTCCTTGTAATGGATAGTAACATCAGAACTGCAATAAACATCTTCACGTGTTGAGATGAAAAATTATATATGTTGAGCAGAGTCTACAATTGCAAGGGCACTGATCTCTTGTAATTGAGTGACAGCTACTTCCTTTGGAAGCGCATATTTTTCCAGTGTGCTCTATTCCCCACATCTTTATTGTTTTCAACATAGTCTGTCACTTCAGTAGTCCCTGTAAGCATCTGAGTTTGCAAGCCCTCTTCTAATCCATATTTTAAAAGCAAAAGATCTAAGCCTGCATTTCCAGCTGGCAATTGCAAAGCTTCATTCCAAACAGCTTGCATTGATCCTTATACATAAAACTTTCTTAACTTGGTCTGGTAAAAATCCTCTCAGATACCAAGGCTGGAAGCTATGCACTCCCCCCCCCCACCCCCGTTTCTTTGTTCCTCTCCCAGTAGCATTGATTAATAGTGAGGACAGGTCTTATAGAATCAGCTTTTATAATATATTCCATCTGCCAGTCCCTCATTACCTCTTACTTAGGAACATTACAGACTCTACATAATCTTCTCACAAAAATTAATCCTATGTATCCCCACTACGTTAATCATCCAAATGTACAACTTTAATCATACTACGTTAGTCAGAAAACTTTCAGAAATTTTCAGTTGCTGATAAATTAAAAAAAATATTCTCAACTTAGCATTCTAGGTCATTCAAAACAGGAACCAATGTATTCTTCTTAGATCAGAGCATTTTAGAAGTGGCATGACCTTAATGATTTCTAGTTCAATTCCCTGTATGTATAGCTGAGAAAACTAGGTCTCAAAGGGCTAAGTGACTCATCCATAATTCAATAGATAGCTCAGCAAAGATCAAAACTTAACTCTCCAGTTAAGTTCTCAGGGCTACTTCCACACTCATCAACCAAACTACTTGTTCTAGCCAAAGACTGGTTCCTGGTCTCTATCCCATTCATCACTACCAACATCCGACCAATACTGTTGAGACTATCTCAAAGATAATTCTGTCCTTGACGGTTTTGCTCATCTCTTCCCCTTGCCCACAGAGTGAGACCTCTCCATATTTTTAAAGTACATTATAAATTGTCATTTCACTACGGCATTTACCGTGTTCTCTTTTACATTTCAGCAGCCTGCCACATCTACTCTCTTGTAAGCATACTGAAGGAAGAGACTACATTTGTGTGGCAGCTGGCAGGGTGTCTTGAACCAAACAATTTGAATTGTCATGGAACCCCCAACCCATCCTTTCTCCCTCTCAACTTTATTTATCTTTCCATAATAACTTCTGTTATGATCTACTAATTAGGAATCTTTCTCCCTGACTCAGGACGCTTCTCTTCCAAATGATTCCCATGGATTTGTTTCTTTCACATTTGCAAATGCTAGGGGTTATACTTTTGTTTTTGTTTATCTTTAGCACAAAACTATTTTTTTAAAATTTTGAGACAGAGAGAGAGAGAAAGAGACAGAGAGAACATGCAGGGAGGGGCAGAGGAAGAGGGAGAGAAGTAGGCTCCCTACTGAGTGTGGACCCCAACCTGCAGCTGGATCTCAGGAACCTGAGATTTTGACCTGAGCTGAAATCAAGAGCCAGGTTTAACCCGACAGACACCCAGGCGCCCCACATAGCTGATTTAAATACAACTTTCCTCCCTTCCTCCTATACAAATGGAGATCAACTGTGTGTTTTTGGTATCATCAATGATTTGAAGAGCTTTCTAAAGCATCATCACATGTCTGAAGGGCTACAGCCAAAATAAATTGAGACCAAGAATTGTTCATCCACACAGCCCCAAATTTCTGAAAGTCTACGAGGGTTGTGTTTGCGGAATATCTATACCATGCCTCTGGCATCTGCTATTATACCCTAAGAAATAAGCAGTTTAATAGTTACTTAGCTTAATATCTATTACTAAGTAATTTTAATTTCATCAAACTGTTCATTCCAGTTAGAGCTCCATGCTGTGTTGTGAAATTTAATCAAATATTAATTTGAATTCAGGTCATAACACTTCTAGTTATCTCTTCATAATTAAAAAAAAACTAATTGAAGAAAGAATGTACTTATGTCTAGAATTGCCTGTCTGCTACTTCTTTGTTTTGCTGAAAAATAAAATAATTAATGCTAAATGCAATAGTGATCTGTCATATTTTTAGATATACAATTATGTGAGGGTATTTATTTGAGATGACTGAGGCTGATACAAATTAATCTTCTTTTAACTTTAACCTATGCTATCTTCTTGCTTTATGTATATGCGAAGCTTTATTTAATCATAATATCAAAAATTAAAATTGTCACAACTACCCATTCACTTAACATTTAGAAATACTTAACTGTGGACTCATTTCATAAGCCAAGGTAAATATTGTAAAATATTTAAATGATTGCTTATTTTCTTCTTGGTTTCTGTATAATTTTTGTATTGCCTGCCAATGTCAGGCCTTTTTTAATATACTTTCTTATATTTGAGAAGCCAAATTTCACTCCCTATCAGCTTTCTTAAATTACACTGAAGGCAAGGACTAAGCTCTATTAGCAATGAGCACATTACTTTGAAGCTAACAGGTACTCAAGAAATATTTTTTGAATTGTTATTGAACCCTAAGCCCTATCTTTCCTTTATTTCAATTTCATCTTCCTCTGCATTTTTCTATCACCTTAGAAATATACTCTTTCCCAAGCACATATGAAATTGAATTTTTAAATTAAGAAAAATAATAAATGTATAATTTTAGATTTTAGGAATATCATAATTGCTATGTATAGACTAAATTAATCAAAATGTATTGGATCACATTAGTATCTACATGATTCAGTAGACACCTATAATGTGCTTACATGGTAGCAGTGACTATAGGCCTAAGGGATCCAAAGATGGGTAAGACATCGTCCTAATCCTGAGGAGCTCATGATATATAAGACAGATTTTAAAAGAATGCTTCACTAATCCATGTGGAAGGTGAGAACTTAAGCTGGGAAGATTTGTAGTGTTTATTTGCTTTAGATTAGGAACAACAACAAAAATAGACATGTATGAAAACATTCAAAAACAACTCAAATTATTCTTTTTATATCCAGAGGTTTCTCTGTTTATCTATATAAAAACTTCCTCTATATAATCACTAATATTTTCAATAGACAGTACACATCCAATAACCATATGCTGGTAAGTGAATGGACTCGGAGTGATAAGTAAATAAGTTAAGTGTTACTATAGGGAATATATTTACACCTACCTCCATATGGAGACATTTGTTTTGGTACTTCCCAATTATGCTAATAAGCACACTGGAGTACAGTCCATTTAATCTTGCTGTCTGCCAAATAGTCAGGATGTAATGCCCAGCACCCCCCTTTCTCTTTGTGATTATATTAAGAATTGATAATGTGCTTTCTTAAGTTTACAATTCTTATTCCTTAAAATGACCAATGGTTCATGTTCTTCTATCTAATGTAATTAAGATAGAGAAATTGGAGCCCACTCTTGGTATGAAGCCATCGTATTGTCCACTTAATCTAGACACCCAAAGAAGCTTATTTTTTTGGTGTGTACATACCGCTTCCTCTTTAACACCATTATCCATCCCTAGC